>NC_058404.1:59253450-59591226 GCF_002201575.2 Neomonachus schauinslandi
TACTACTACTACTACTACTACTACTACTACTACTACTACTACTACTACTACTACTATTACTACTACTATTTTTTTAGCTAGGCCTTTGGGTCTCTCCCAGCCAAATTAATACCTAAAAGGGATATGTCATGGGGTTCAGAATGGTGTGATGCTTTGCAGTATGCCTTGTTGCATGGAAATTTTCTTGAGCCTGGTGGGTGACCTAGTGTCAATCTAACTTGCTCCATGACCAACTTATCCTAACATGGGAGTTTTTGAATTAGGTGGCAAGGGCTCTGTCATCCGTTAAGTGCTTGACCTATGTTCACCAACTTTGTGGCTTTTTGACTTCCAAGATTCTCATTAGCAATTAGCCTTTGTCTGTACAAAACAAGACAAACAAACGTGCATCTTAACACACCAGCAATAACCAAGGGGTATTACTGCATACTGGCCAAGAGAAGGCTGTGCACACCACCAGCAGTTCTCACTGGATTAAATCAGCAGCTCCAGTAAGTGGGGACTGTGGACTGGAACTGGAGAAAGAGATTACAAACAACTGGTAAATTGCTGACTGAACTGTTACAGGTGGAAAGTCTGCATTGTGTGAATGGGGGGTCTTGGTCCTTGGATTCTGCATGAGAAGATTTACATGGGGATCCACTCTAATAAATACAGCCAGAAGGAAAGTAGCAAGCACAAAGCAGTTTATTAAAGCGAAGGTACACTCTCTAGGTGGGAGAGTGGGCAGATTCCTTGAGGTGGAACCAGCCCTAGGGTTGTTTTGGGATTGGATATTTGTTGTGTCTCTCTGGGCTGGGAGGAGCTGTGCTGTTCAGTGGGGGTGGTCTCTAGTGGAGGCTGTTTCCAGTCATTTGGGGGATTCCCCCCACAGGTTGGGAGGGGGAATTTTTGACCCTACAAGGCATGGCAGCCTCTCTCCATCAAGGGGCCTGTACCCACAATGCAAATGTATTATAATGAGTCTAGGGGTTACCCTGGGGCAGAGGTAGAAGAGGACAGCACATGCTCCACACCTGTGGCCCTTGATCTGTCAGCCCCAAGGTCTTGGAAGTCACAAGGTCAAGATGTTGTGCTCCCAGGCTTTTAATGTATAGCTTATTTATCACTGTTCTTGCCTCCAGTTCATGTCTCGGTCATTCCCCCTTAAGGACTTGGGACTCTGCCTCAGGACATTCCTTCCACGGCTCAGCTCTAGCTTCTGCCTAACAGAACCAAGGGCAAGGACTTGGGTTCTGGATGACATTGTCTGACAGCTAAGACTGGCCTAATAAGCCCTGGATTGGAAAGCTAATTAGATTGGGAGCTCAAAACAAAGAGAGCAGAGCTCAGAACTAAGAACTCAGCCATGGCCCTCAGAAATGGCGAGAAAGACAGTGAATTCAAAAGGGTTTGTGGGGTATCATGCCTATATTTCTCCTTGTCCCTGAATGCTGTCAGTTCACTTCAGATCCCACCACTGCCACCAAATCTGTTAAAAAACAAAAATTCAGCTGAGTAAATTTAAAGATCAAATTGGCTTTATTCAATGGTTCATGAATCAAGCAGCATCCCACCCAGCAAATAGAAGACAAACAAACAAGCTGAGCCACAGAAAAGGAAAGATTTTTAAGGGTGTAAAGGGGATAGAAAAGAAAATTAATAGCGAAGAGTGCATTGTTTCAGGCAAAGTCACCCTCCTAACCAGGGGAATAGGGGGGTCTATTGGACAGATTACTTCATGATGCTGATCAGATAATTCCAGGTTGACTGGTTAAAAGGTACATTCCTGGGAGAGGCTGAAGGTTCAATTAGGTTAGGTATTAAGTCTTGGTTTCCTCACATGAGGCTTAACACAAATGACTCCATTTGGGGCCTGTTGTCTCTTTTTTGCAATAGAACCAACTGTTAAGAGAGGCAAAAAGGAAATAATGGTCATTAACAGGGTGCTGAACTAATCATTCACGTTCAGAAAAAAATTTTCCATAAGCCCTTTGTAAGTCACATTAGAGCAAGATTGGATTTAAAAATCCCAAAGTTATGATAGAGACTAATAAATTGTCTCTTTTATTTTAAACTGTACAGGTTAGTTTTTATGTTGTGTTAGTTTCCATACTCTCAGAGCCTCCATAATAATATTTTTGAGGAATTTTGAATTTTCTAGGTAATATTTGGATATTAAGAATACTTTGAAGAGAGGAAATATTTTGGCATTCTTGATTATATGTGTGTTGAAACATGTATACATTCTATACTAAACCTTGTGTACAAGCCACTGCTCAGTGAATGATCTTTTTGGTCATGTTCTTTTGGAAATGATGGTGTTTTATACAGTCATTGATGATTTGGTTATAAAAATCAGCTATTTCTAACAAATCAGTTGTAATTTTTTTTTGTTTATAGAGTTGGAGTAAGATACAACTAACTTGAAAGTTATAAAATCATATATTTGAATTTTCCAGAATAATCTCTTTTTCAGATGGTCTACTCCATTCTCCCACATAAGCAACAAAAAACTTCATTTATTCAGTCAACAAAAATTATATAAGCACTTAACTCATGCCAGGTACATTTTTAGGCACTGAAGATACAGCAGTAAATAAAACAAATATGGTCCTTTTCCTCACTTTAATAGAAGAGATGCAGTATACAGCAAAAAGAATAGATACCTAATAGGTCATATATAAATATGCATGGATAGATATGAATTAGACTGTAAACACCATAAAGAAAAATGTAGTAGAGTAAGGGGATTTAGAGAGTGGTAGGAACAGAAATGTGAGATCATTTTTTTTGTCAGGCCATGCATCTTAATTTTTAGTTTATCATCAGCCATCAGCAGTGGCTTTTTGCAGTAGGGTTGGTGAAGCCCTGAGGGGAGAGGTGAACTCACTCAGGACCCTGAGACCACTTGTAGGAATGGCCAGTTGGGAGACAACCTCATTTTTATTGGCTCCAAGGGCTGAAGAAGTTGGAAGTCTCAACTGTTGTGGCCTCGTGCTGGTCTCCATTCTGCTCTTCTCTGGCACCACAGTCTTAGAAAAAAGAGAATGAAAGGATAAGAGTAACAGCTTCAAGGGGCGCCTGGGTGGCTCAGTCATTAAATGTCTGCCTTCAGCTCAGGTCATGATCCCAGGGTCCTGGGATCGAGCCCCACATCGGGCTCCCTGCTCAGCGGGAAGCCTGCTTCTCCCTCTCCCACTCTCCCTGCTTGTGTTCCCTCTCTGGCCGTGTCTCTGTCAAATAAATAAATAAAATCTTAACAGCAACAAAAAAAAGAATAACAGCTTCAAAAGGACAGAGTGGGCAAGACACTATATTTTGAGGATAGAAAGTTTCAGTTACACAAGATGAATAAGAGATCTGCTGTATAAGATTGTACCTACAGATAACAATACTGTAATGTACCCTGTAAAATGTGCTAAGAGGGTAGATTGCATATTAAAGAGTTCTTACCACAATAAAATACAACGGAAAATAAAGTAAAAATTGGACAAGAAAAGGATTTAGGTTTATATGAATGTAGTAGATAGTTACGCACATGATATAGATAAAAGAGTGTTGGGGGGACTTTTACACACTCAAAAATCATCAGACTGCCTCAGATTTCACCATTATTTTCATTTCTTTGATACCTAAATGATCTTATTAATCTTCAGGAGACTTCTCTTAAAAGGGTTTTCCAAAGTGAGTGTTTGCTAAAAGAATTTTGGATATGAGACATATGGAGAGAGGAATGACATGAAGATTAGGTACCAACCAAATAAGGGAGGAAAGAACATGACAAATTACACGGAAAGGTCATTATTTTCAGTAGGGCTCCCTGGATGAAACACGAGCCCCAGCCCTCTCTCTTTTTGCCCTTACCCTGGAACCAGTGGTGGGAGGAACGGACCTACTGAGGAATGCTCATCCAGCAAGGTTTTGTGGTTTCATTGCAACAGGGGAGAAAAGATACGGCAATTCTGTTTTTCTGTAAAACAAAAGGAGTGCAATAGATGATTTCTAAACTTCCTTCCCGATTTAATAGTTCCTAGGACTGTGGTCTTAAATAATTGTGAGGAAATACTTGGCGTTTCAATGGAAGGATTGAGCACTTCTGTACAGTATGCGTAAGAACGCTCAGAATACTGTATGTGATTTTCCTGAGTACCTGGGTTGGGCTACATTTCAGATTTAATTTACTTCACTAAGAAAGAATACAGCACCCTTCATTCCCTAGCGTGAACACATGATTAAAGAGAAAGGAAAGGGTCACTGGCAGGTGAAACTCTTCCTCTGGCTAGTGAGGGGAATGCTAATAGGTACCCGAGACATCTGAGATTTTTTTTTTAAGTACTTGTTTGTTTAGGTTAGAGTTTAAAAAGTTGAATAATAAAACCGGAAGTATTGGGTTTAAGTTGTGGGTGTTGGTTTTTTTGTTTTTTGGGGTTTTTTTTTGGTGAGGGGAGTTAAAGTTTATAAAGTTGAAGAGTAAAAGTGTCTTGAGTTTGGGCGCCTGGGTGGCTCAGTTGGTTAAGCGACTGCCTTCGGCTCAGGTCATGATCCTGGAGTCCCGGGATCGAGTCCCGCATCGGGCTCCCTGCTCGGCGGGGAGTCTGCTTCTCCCTCTGACCCTCCTCCCTCTCGTGCTCTCTCTCTCTCATTCTCTCTCTCTCTCTCAAATAAATAAATAAAACCTTTAAAAAAAAAAAAGTGTCTTGAGTTTGATTTATGTATACACTAATATGATGTAAATTAGTATTTGTTTCCTATATCACAGTATATATGTGGTGCTTTTACTGAATCTTAAGTAGGCAACAACGAAAGTCTGAACCAACTAAATAAAAACAAAAACAAAAACAAATGGGGTGTTGGGGACCAGATCCTGGATGGACTAGACTCCCCTTGTTTACTCTGTGTTAGTTGCATACTAAGTGTTCATTTCTTTTCTTTTTCTGTTTTTGCTTTGAAGCTTAGCACAAATGTAGCTGGTGATGGGCAATTCACTAGACTAGTTAAAATTCCTCTGGTTGTGGTGTGTTAAGCTGTAGTGTTATTGTTGTAACTGGCTAATTATGTAATGTCAACAATTCAATGAGGTGGAGGATCAGTATTTATACAAGCGGGACTTGGAACACGAGCCTTTAGCCTTTCTGGTTTGGGCACATTTTTCTCATCTGCAGGTTTTCAGTTTAACTCCTTTTTTTTTTTCCTTTCCCACACTACTTTATTCTTCATGGGTAATCCCTTCCCAAATCGAGACACATTAAGTTGGAAATTGGAAAGGAAAGAATCAGTTAAGGCTTGGGTCTCATTTTGCTGCATTTCCTTCTTTCGCCTTTGCTGTTATGCAGATGGTCTGGCTTTGGTTGTTCAGCACTAGAACTACAAATTTTCCTTTTCATTCTGCTGGCCCCTCCCCTCAGTGGATGTGGCCAAGATTTATGCAGGTTTCCTTTGCATTAAATTTAAGGTATTTTATATATTCACACCTTCCTGTAAGAAGCTTATTGCGGAATGGAAATCTAAGGATTTGCATTCACACTGTAATCTACCGTGATTACTGAGGCTGCTGGTATGACATAGTGGGTGGAATATGTCTTAGGAAAAAAATACATAATTCTGACAAGATGCTTTTTGAAAAGTCCCAACCAGCTGTTTCAAGTAGAACACTGTAAAATTTATTCAAAGTCCATTTTGTTTCCCTTGGAAGCAAATGTAGTTCAAAGAATGAGCTCAAGTAAACAGTGAAATTTAACTGACTTGAAGTTCGTGCAGTATTGTCTTTGTATAGGGCTTTCAGCAGCTTTCTTTTCTGTTGTCAAGCAGTGTACCAGTCTACTGAACTTATCCTTGTATAACCTGAGGAGTGTGGGAAGTTCCTCAAAGAGAGATGTGAGGCCTGTCCCATGTGGCCTTGGACGTTGGACTGGCCAAGGGATGGGAATGTTGAATATAAGAGTCACATAGTGAATTAGTTTATCTTGGCTGTAACAAATTACCATAAATTTAGTTACTTACAACAACAGAGCTTTATTATCTTACAGTTTTGTAGGTCAGAAGTCTAACACAGGTCTCACTGGGCTGAAATCAAGGTGAAGGCAAGGCTGTTTTGTTTTCTGGATGTTCTAGGAGAGGATCTGTTTCCTTGCCTTTTCCACTGTCTAGAGGGCACACAATGTCCCTTGGCTTGTGGGCTTCCTTCACCTTCATAGGCAGCAATGATGCATCTCTCTGCATCAGCGTTCATAGCCAGCAGTGTTCTTTCATAGTCACATCTGCCTCTGACTCTGAACTCAGCTGGGAATGTTTTCTGATTTTAAAGACCTTATGACTACTTCTAGCCCAACTAGATAATCGAGGATAACCTGCCCATCTCAAGGTTCTTAACTTCATCACATTTGCGAAGTTTCTTTTGCCATTAAAGTAACATCTTGTCAAGTTTTAGGGTCTTGGTTTTGCTACTTACTAGCTGTGTGCCTTTTGGGCAGTTCAGTTCACCTTCCTGTCCTAATGTGTGGGGGTTGGACTAAATAATCTTTAAGGTCCCTTTCAGCCCCAACGTCCTTTGAGTTGATGCCTCAAAATAGGGTTAGGTTCATAATTTCTAATTTTTTTTTTTTTTTTAACTCTCAAGGATGTCGTCTGTGAAAATCAAGGCCTTAGCACCTTTATCTATCAGCCTCGTAAGTGATTATCTATTTGTATGTGTGTTCACATTATACTTACACATATGTGATGTTTTCCATTCAAATATATAGGGAACTGCATATATGAACTACATATAGGATCTTTTCTCTTTTAACCCCTTAATTCCATGAATATCTGTTTACATATATGTAAGCAACTTTGAAATATAGAGATATTTTAGGGGCACCTCTGTGGCTCACTTGCTTAAGCATTTGACTCTTGATCTCAGGGTCATCAGTTCAAGTCCCGCTTTGGGCTCCATGCTGGACATGGAGCCTACATTAAAAAAAAAATACATATATATATATATATATATGCATATATATACATATACATATATATAGAGAGAGAGCAATTTTAAAACATTTGAGTATTTATTTTTAAAATGGTAGATAACCCCATTAACACATAGTTAAAATGTCTCATTGTAAAATTATTAACTTGAAAGATACTAGACTAATCCTTTTAGTGATATAGACATATACAATGGATTATGATTGTTCTTTCTTGTTTATTTAATAAACTTTCATTGCATATACAGATTGTGTGTTCATTAAAATCAGTGTGGGGATCTTTTGGTGCTTAATTTTATAACTTCTCTGTGTTTCTGTTCTTGCAAATGTTGTCCTTTACTTAGATGAATCTCATTAATTAGAGGATGAAGAATGTCTTCTTTGGCACAAGTGGGTATTTATAAAGTAAAGATTTTTAGGGTACAAGCTGAGGAAATCTTTAGGAAAAGATCTATGTTTTTTTAAAGAATTTAAAATTGGAGGACAAAGAGATAAGCAAAAGTGAGTATACTTGCATCTACCTTGTGTTCAGGGTTGACAAAGGATGACAGAACATCCCTTACTTATTTTATAATAATTGAATTACACACAAGTGCTGTACTTAAAGATGGCTTATCGTTCTTTCAAATGTAACTAGCTAACACTGCTTTCAAGAGTTGTAAACATTACCATTCCGTGTTCTTTGCTATATTTAGATAGAAAAGGAAACACATATTGTTGATTAGTGCTGAGAAGAAAAAGGGGCCTCTGAGCCCCCACCCAAATTTGCTGTTCTCTGGGCAGCATGCTGACAGCGGGTTAGCCAGCCTCCACATGAACACTTGCAATTGACCAGGAAGGAGCTCATTATTAGAAAAAATACTTCTTTACATTGAAAATTATTTTGGCCCATCGCAACTTTCCTCTGTTATTCTAGTTTTAGGTTCTAGAACTATAAAGAATAATATTGCTCCATATGTCAACCCTTTGAGTGTTTAAGGACCACACCCAGTTGATGAATATGTGCTCTGGAATGAAACCTCATCACCTACTAAATGTGTAACATTGAGTAGGTTACACAACCTCGCTGGGCCTCGGTTTCCAGAGCTATTAAATGGGAATAATAACAATAGCCTACCACACAGACGTATCGTTTGTGTGAATGTATGATGGCGCATTGAGGATGTTCGGCAACTACCAACTATTACTATCTTCACTTTCTAGGATTTTTTTCAAGTCTTCTAAGTCCTTTAGACAAATGTTCTCTAACATGATTTCTAACCATTCACTTTTCTAAAGATCATGTTACTAATATTCCTCTTAAATTGGGATACACAGAACTGAACAAGATTCTGTAGATATTGTTGATCAGTCAGGACATGGAAGGTCCATTTCTTTCTCTGCATCTCATATGCAGGCTAATGTTCTAGTGAATTTTGACACTAGCCATGTAGCCATGTTACTTGTGGCTTATATTGAACTTGTAGATAGCACCAATCCTTGAGTCTTTTTCATTCAATCTGCTGTTAGGGCAGTCTTTTGTAGTTTCCTATACCTGTGCTAGTGTTTTTAAGCAATGAAATACACTAGTGAATGTTCATCCTAGGAAATACTTGCTTTGCTTGGTCCGTATTTCTCATTGATGAAAATCTTTCAAAAATCATATTTCTCTCATCCATCATATTAGCTGGCTAGCTCTCCCTTCTAGTTTTGTGTCACTGGCAAATTAATCGTGCCTAAATACCTTCATTCAAATTATTACTAAAAATACTGGACATCCCAAAGGATGGACAGTTACAAAGCTTTGGGGCACATCACAGAGCCCTCCATCCAGGTTACTTTCTGTTGACTCATTTATTGATTTTACCAGTCAGGTTACTTACAGACTGTGGCGTTTAAACCACAGACATTTATTTCTCATAATTTTGGAGGCTGGGAAGTCCAAGGTCAAGGTTCTGACATATTTGTTTCTTGGTAACACCTGCTTCCTGGCTTGTAAATGGCCACCTTGTTCCTGTGTGCTCACATGGCTTTTCCTTGGTGCACATATGTGGAGAGAGGAAGGGAAAGGAAACTCTGGTGTTTCCTCTTTTGAGAACACAAACCTACCAGGAGAACTCTACCCTTATGACCTCATCTAAACCCAGTTGCCTCCAAATGCCATCACATTGGAGATTATAGCTTCCACGTATGAATTTTGGAGAGGACATAAACTTTCTGTTCATAACAACCAACAGGCATTAGAGTGCCTACAACTTGCTAGGGATGGACATAGGACTACGATCCTCTTGAACAAGATAAGCTGTGTTTTAGTGCTTATGTTCTAATGTTTTTGGGTGGGGAGGAGGAGACAATAAACAAGCCAACAAAGGAATGACTAGTATAACTTCAGAAATGCCATGAAGAAGATGAGCATGGTAGAAAGAGTAGGGTGAGGACATTATGATGGATGCTGGTTGTGTGAGGCTATTTGGAGACAGTTAGGGAAGGCTTTTCTGAGGTGACATTGGAGTAGAAACCTGAGCAATGTGCAGAAGTAAGCCTGTAAAGAATATTGTAGGTGTAAGGAAAAACAAAGAGAAAGATCCTGAGGCAGAAAAGAGCCTGTAGTGGTCATGAGCAGCAACAAGGTTAGGAGTTGGAGGTTAGCAGGAGTTGGAGGTTAGAGGGAAAGAAGTTGGTTAAAGATAAGTAGGGGCTAAATGATGCAAAGCTCTGGAGGCCATGGGAGGGAGTTTGTATTTTATTGTAAGTAGACGAGAAAGCCATTGGGAACTTAACAGACAAGAGAGTATAGACATCAAATTCTAGGGGTTCAAGAGTGGCAATATAGAGGTAGTGTTATTTTGGCTTAGGTTGGTTGTAGAAATAGAAGTTGTAAGAAATGTACCGGTTTAGAATATATTTTGAAGGTAGAGCCAGAAGGATTACTGATGAATTGGCTGTAGAATATGAAAGAATGGAAACAGAGGCAGCATGGTGAGGCTCAATGGTTGGGCCAGAGCAGCTACCTGAATGGTGGGGCCATTTACCAAGATAGGAAAAAGTGGTAGAGGATCAGGTTTTGGTGGGGGCAGGTGGAAATCAAGAGGTCTATTTTAGACAAGTCAACTTGGAGACATCTACTAGACATTGAACAGGAGATGTGAAGTAGGCACTTGGAGCTCAGGGGAGAAGTTGTAGCTAAGATAAGGTCTGAGTGACATCAATGTGTAGACAACAGGTCTTAGCCCTTTATATGAGAACCATGAAGGAGCTTTTAAAAAAACCTGTATTTCTGACCCAACCCTGGAAATTTTTGTTTTATTGGTTTGGGGTGGGGCTTTACATAACTTTAAAAGAAGAAGAAAACTCCCTAGTTGATCCAGATATGCAGCCAGGGTTGGTCATGGCTGGCATAAATGGTTTTAAAAGAAGGGAATAGATAAGATCAGCTTGGGAGTAAACTTAAAAGAGAGAAACTGTCAGAAGATTGAATCCTGGGGCACCTGAGGAAGAAGAATAAGCAAGGAGATGGGGAAGGTAACTGATCCCTGATTCCCATGCTGCTCAAAGTGTGGTTCCTGGACCAGCAACATCACCATTGCTATCTCCTGGGAGCTGTTAGAAATGCAGACTCTAGCCCTACCCAGGGACCCACTGAATCAGAATTGCATATAACAGGAACACATTTATAAGCTTGAAAATAAAGTTTGAAAAGCACCTGTTTTGATTTGTAATCAGGATAGGGCTTGCACCAAGTATGAATCCATTCACTAGTTCATCATTTCTCTCACTTAGGGAAAATTAAAATGGAAGTATAATGCTATATCCTTAAAGTCAGATTGGTGGTGGTGGGAGCTGCCCTTATGTTTCTAAAACACTTTGTGAGAAAGAGAGAAATGGCTTTATTTTAAACATTTCAAAATCTTGTCTCTGATTAATCAAGTTTTTTTGACTGTGGTTCTAAGAATTCATATACTATCAACTCATACCCCTCCCATACACTTAAAAGCAGCTTATGAATGATAAGATAACTGGTAGTTAGGATCATATGCTGACTTCTTAAGTTTGCATAAGAAATAGGTATTTTTGAAGGTGACATGTCAAGTGACTTCCATGTATTTCACAAGTTTAGTAAACTAACCCCTTTGGAGCTGAGGGAGGAAGGTATTATGCTTTTATTTTGTCCAAAGCTAACATGCTTAACTCTCCAAGCCCCATGATCTACAGCATGTCAGGAGCACAGCTCCTAGACATAAACTCTCAAGGTGAAATCACATTGATTAGTTGAATCACCAGGTCTTACAGAAGGGCGGAGTATGATTGTGGAGACAATTTATGTTTTTCTTTTTAATAAAACAATTTGTCATATTTTATCCATTTGCTTTTTTATAGCCATAAAGAAAATTAGCACAGCAAGCCAAAAAGTCTGTATTTTTGTAAGAGATGGAATTTGAATAACAAAGGAGATAGTGGGGATTTTGCTGATGTTGTATTGATACTGCATTAAAGTGACAGAGTCAATTATTTAGTGCAACTGAATATCCTAATCAATAATAGGAGTAACTGGGAGTGGGAGTAGGGGATGTACATTTAGGGCCTACCTAGCTTTTCTTTTCATTTTCATTTAAAGGTGACTTGTGGTTGCTTAAGAATATATAAGAGGCTTTGATTGCATTTAAAATGCTTTATTTCTCAAGTTAGGTGTGGGTACAGGGCTATCTTTAATAGTATCCATCTTCTTTACATGTCTGAATATTTAATAAACAAGATAATTAAAATTTACAGTTGACTACATTAGAATTTTACACACTACATTCCTTTTTCTTATGTACTTATTTTTAAAGTTATACCTGTTCATGATAGAAAATACATAACCACACGGAAGAGTCTAAAATAAAAAATTGAAGTGTCCCTTCTCTCATGCCCTCATCTTTGCCTTCCAGAGGTAAGGGCTTATACTGCTATCTAATGTTTAGTTCTCCTACTGGTTTCATGTACAGCTTCAAAGAATAAATTTCTTTTTCTTGATTTCTTAGCCTTTGACAATATCAATTTCAGATACCAAGTGATAAAACTGAGATTACTTCCATCTACTTCCCATCTCTCCTTCCCTAACTCTTGATTTTTGTCTGTTTTTTATATTATCAGAGTTTATAACATTCTATTATGTGTCTGTACTTAATTCTTCCTTTCTATGTTTGGAGATTGATTCTATAAATTGAAACGCCATAAAAACATTGTTTGTGGTATTGTGATTATATAAACATTATTCACTGCACTGTGGTTGGGTCCATTAAAAAGGAAACATAACCTGTATCACCAGATCCTGCCTCCATGCAAGTAGGATGAATCCAGCTTCTAAGTCTAATAGATTCTCCTTAAATTTCTTTTCCATTTTCTTCATGTCTTTTAGATCATGTTTAGCCATCCGTGTTTCTTGTATCACGTATCTTCTCTCTACAAGTCTTCTGTGGTTTTTTGGGGGGTAGGATGGGAGATACCTCCTTGAACTTTTTTTTAAAGATTTATTTATTTATTTATTTATTTAGACAGCAAGGGGGAAGGGGCAGAGGGAGAGGGCAGAGAGTTGCAAGCAGACTCCATGCTGAGCGAACGACCCTGAGATCATGACCTGAGCTGAGACCAAGAGTTGGATGCCTAACCAACTGTGCCATCCAGGTGCCTCTGAACTTTTTTTTTTTTTTTAACTACACAGGGCATAAACTTTCTGAGACTTTGTATGTTCAAGAGTATCTTTCTTTTGTCCACACATATATTTATTTAACAGCTTAGCTGGCTAAATTTTTCTAAATCATGTTCCCTTAGAAATTCAAAGGCATTGCTCTTTCATTTCCTTTTATCCAGTATTGCTGCCAAGAATTCAGATTCTAGTTCCGAAATGGTAAACTATTTTGCCCTAAATCTTTTAGACCCTTTTCCTTGTCTTTTGAATTTTGCAAGGTAATGAGCTGTGTTGAAATACGATATTTTTTTTTTCCTTATTAACCCTGCTTGGTATTTGATGAGATTGTTAAACTCAGGTCTTGGATGTCTTTAGATTATGAAACTTTTCTTCCATTCCTGTTATTTCGTTCATTATTCTCCTCCCCCTTAATGTGTTTTTTCTTCATGATTCTCACTTTAGACTGGTATCAGACTTTTAGAGCTATCTTTCATATCTCTTAAATTTTTGGTTATCTTTCACCTCTGTCTTTTTTCTGTATGTTTTGGGATATGTACTTGACTTCAAGAGGATGGTTACTATCTTGGTCTTTAGCCCTGCCCCATATATTTTTTAATCCAGACATTGAAATTTTTCTGATTCCACTTGCTTTCATTCTTCTAAAAATTCCTAAAATTTTCTGGTATGCTAACGGTTGCTTTCCCTGTTTTCTAGAACTGCTGTGGTTTTATTTTTTTTAAATACTTTTTGTTATTTCAGTATGACTGTGGAAAAGGAGGTCATTCAAGCAATTAAAAGCATGGGTTTAGCCCACCCTTGCAAAATACTGCCTTGATGTAAGTCTCTTTCTTTGATTTCTTTGCTTAGGTCAGATAAAATAACACAAATACAAGTAGACATGCATGTCAGTGCCCTGACCTTCTGCTTGACTGGTACATACAGGCAGTTACCATGTGGGCCACTCTACTAATTTTCTAAGCAGAATTCCTTGGAGTAGAACACCAGACACAGACTGCCAACTTGAATAGAGGGTGCAAGATAGGAAGCGGAGAAGCTTCCTCCTCTTTTTTAGAATTACGTAGTTGATGAGAAGAAGAATTGCCTAGAGGGAGGGACTGATCTAATTTATTTCAATAAATATGTTTACTATCTATTAGATACATTATTAGGCCCTGCAGGTGATCCGAGAAGGGATGAGAGACCATCCCTGCCCTCAAAGTGTTTTGAGTCTTGTAGCATTATTAGTAAAGTACTCAAATATATGTGATAAAAGGTACAATAAAGCCAACAGAGAACAAACAAAGGTTTTGTAAACAAAACCTTCTGAGGCTGAAAAGGAAAATATATATCAATATTGGACAATAAGGGAGGGACTTGGGAAATATGATGTTTGAATTGTGTCTTGAAGGCTGGATGGACTTCTCACAAGTGGACATGCAGTCTGGGGAAGGGGGCTTTTTGGGTGGAGGGAATGGTAGAGAAAAGTCCCAGAGGTTGGGTGAAAAAAGGATCATATTTAGGGAACTAGAGGGAATCTAGTTTGGTTAGAATATTGGATACTTGTTGGAGAGGAGTGTGAGGTGTTTGAGAAGATAGTTTGGGGTCAGACTGTGGGCATCTTAAGTGCCAGAGAGAAGGGTTTGAACTAAATTTGCTAGAAATGGAATTGGAAAAAGGTTGATCAGACAGATGATTTGGTAAAAGCTGTATTTTAAGAAGATGAATCTGGCAGATTTCTGTAAGATGGAATGAAGTAAGAGGCCGCCAGAAAGCAGTCATCCAACGAGCTGATTCTGTGCCATGTTTTGGGCTGTCAGGATACAGAGATGAACGCTATCCAGATCCTGCCCTCAAGTTACTCCCATCCTAATGCACATGAAGAACTAGCTGCTTTACCCAAAGAAACATTTAGTTAAACAATTTTTTAAAAACATACAGGTGTAGTATTTTATATTAGTAGATGTATTTTATTTAAAGATTTTATTTATTTGACAGAGAGAGAGAGATTGAGAGCGAGAAAGCACAAGCAGGGAGTGTGGCAGGCAGATGGAGAGGGAGAAGCAGGCCTCCCCGCTGAGCAGAGAGCCTGATGCGGGACTTGATCCCATGACCCCGGGATCATGACCTGAGCCAAAGGCAGATGCTTAACCAACTGAGCCACCTAGGTGCCCCTATGTTAGTAGATATTTTAAAACTGTAATTTAATTTGTTGCCAATGGCTATCTCAGATGATCAATTTCTCATTATCTCAGATTTTCTATTACAAATATAGCTTGAATGATCTTTTATCTTCTTTGTGCAGTATGTATTAAAGGCTTATTGAAAGTAGTCTTGGATGCACACATATGGACTCTGCACTTAATTTTTATATTCTTTGCTATATATTTAATCACCTAGAAATATAAAAAACAATATATCATTTTTATATAATGGTTCATTTTGGTTGAAAATATCTGTAATTCATATCCTACTGTTTAATTATTTAGGGGAAATAGAAGAGTTGGATTTGGGCTTCTCTGTGTTGGATTAGTTAGTAAATCATTCCCCTTAAGTTTCTCTTATTTCAAGTGATCAATACACTTAAATTGAAATTGTTTTTAGAGGGGAGCTTCAGTAAACTACTTGTTTTAAAATAATTATGTTTGTAAAATTATCCATTGCAAATATTTTTTTCTTCACAGTAGTATTTCTTGTGCAGTCCTATGATAAGAAATTATATAAGAAAAGCAATTTGCATTTTCTAGTAACCCTCATTTAAGTATTGCAGAATATTTACAGGTATTTTTAAAGTATCATTTTATAACTTAATCAAAGGTAAAAGAGCTTTGTTGACAGAACTATAAGATTGTCTCTATATTCAGTTAATACTTTAAAATTTTTTGAAAGCCAAAATTCCAAAGCATATGCATAGATAGGGTTTTTTTTCTTTTAATGAAGACTTAATTATGTTTTAAAGATCTTGATTCTACCCTATGGGTTTCACAGGATTGGTTTTATATCCTTGTAATAGATTTATTTCAAAGTAAGAGGATATTATCCTGCAGTAATTACTCAGTCTTCACTATGTAAACTTCATATTAATTAACTGGCAGAACACTCCTATGGAGAGTAGTAACAGTAATACACAGTAATATTATGTCTTACTTTTTTTTTTTTTTAAGATTTTATTTATTTATTTGACAGAGAGAGAGCGAGAGCAGGAACACAAGCAGGGGGAGCGGGAGAGGGAGAAACAGGTTTCCCGCCGAGCAAGGAGCCCGATGTGGGGCTCAGTCCCAGGACCTTAGGATCATGACCTTAGCCGAAGGCAGACGCTTAACGACTGAGCCACCCAGGCGCCCCTATGTCTTACTTTTTGACATAAACAAAAATAATGAGATAAAAGTGACCTGGTATGCCTGACCACAGCTGAGCTTGCCTCTACTTTTGTTAATAATATTGCAACAGGTTGTGATAGATTTTGGAGTTTGAGGCTGGCTTGATTGGATTTCTACAAGCTAATTCATATTCTCATTTTGTTTTCCCAAATGTCCCCTCCCAGCTCACTCTCCCATACCTTAGTATTTTCTTTATTCTTGAGATTCCACTCCTAAAAAAGAAACAAATGGCAAAATCATCAAGAATTAAATTATTCTTTCAAATGGTCTGATTGCCAAAGAAATCATAGCATTACTAGAGATCACGTGTCATAATCTTTGCTCGTTTGCCTTTGGGCAGAACAAAACTTGTGAGACTGTCCTATCTTTTAAGTCTCCAGTGAAAGAGATACCATAATCCATTGCAATATTTAACAGCCCTCACTGTCAGGAAATTCTTTTATCCAACTTAAATAATGCATGCATCAATTTAAGCCTTTATTTTTTTCTTTAGTGAATATGAAGCCCACTTACTTTTCTTATGTAACACCATTTCGTTGTATTTGAATACTTACTTTAATACTGACCCACTGATACATCTCACTTTCTGCAGCTTTTCCTTCATATTTTCCAACACTTTTATCTTCTATGCCACTCCCCACGGAACACGATGCAGCTCTCTGTTCACTTTGTTTATGGGATTCAGAATGTAACCTGGACATGTAGTGAGCACTGACTGGTACAAAGTGCCGGGTCAGATTATAGCAGAGACCCTACATTATATACACATACTCTGTACATTGGTGATGAATTTCCTTTTCGAAAAGTTGCCATCTTTCTAGGCACTAATCTCCATACCTCTGGACTTCAGATTTCTTGTTTTGCCATTTTCTTGATTGCCGTAAGTTGTTATTCATTGTGATACTTTTGTCTCTTTTCCTCCATGTGCATACATGGTCACATATTTGTTATATGTGGTTATTTCTCATTTTTTTCTAAGTGCTGCTACTGGTTTATTTTTTATATATTTTAATATTGAGATAAAATTTACATATGTGAATTGCAGTTCTTAAGTGTACAGCTTAATATGTTTTGACACATTTGTATCCCTAGATAATCAACATCCCATTCAAAATATGAATCTGTCTCTAATCTCAGAAATTTTCATCACGCACCCTTCCTTTCATTCCCCAACCCCTATAGACCACTACTGTTCTGATTTCTATTACAGTAGGTTGGTTTTACTTATTCTGGAAGTCATATAAAGTGTAATTATATAGTATTAATTTTGATTTTTTTTCACTCATGTGTATCAGTAATTTTTTTTTATAACTAAGGATTTCATTATTCTCTTGTTGATGGACATTTGGTTTTCAGTTTTTGGTATTATGAAGAGTGCTGCATTGAGAGTTTCTGTTACGGTCTTTGTGTGGATATATGTCTTCATTTCTTGGGTAATACCTAGGATTAGAATTGTTAGGTCATAGAGTAGGTGTATGAATAACTTGATAAGAAATTGTCAGTTTTCCAAAGTGGTTGTACCATTTTTAGACTTCCACTACCAGGGTATCTGAGTTCTATTTGCTCTGTATCTTTGACAACATTTTCTGTTGTCAGTCTTTTTCTTTTTTTTTTTTTAAGATTTATTTATTTGGGAGAGAGTGAGTGAGTGAGTGGAAGGAGGGGCAAGAGGAAAGTTGAGAGAGAATCCCAAGCAGACTCGGTGCTGAGCTCAAAGCCCGACACAGGGCTCAATCCCACAACCCATGGGATCATGACCTGAGCCAAAACCAAGAGTCTTATGCTCAACCAACTCAGCCACCTAGGCAACCTGTTGTCAGTGTTTTTAATTGTAATCATTTTAATGGTTATGAAAGAATATCTCATTGTGGTTTTATTTTGCATTTCTCTGATGACTAATGACGTGTTAAATACCTTTACATGGCTATGTAATAACTTACTTCTTGAATTATATCTTCAGGGGCGCCTGGGTGGCTCAGTTGTTAAGCCTCTGCCTTCGGCTCAGGTCATGATCCCAGGGTCCTGAGATCGAGCCCCGCATCGGGCTCCCCGCTCCGCGGGAAGCCTGCTTCTCCCTCCCCCACTTCCCCTGCTTGTGTTTCTTCTCTCGCTGTGTCTCTCTTTGTCAAATAAATAAATAAAATCTTAAAAAAAAAAAAATTATATCTTCAAATCTTGTTTGTTTTTAAATTGCATTGTTTGTTGTTGATTTATAGAAGTTCTTTATATTTGCAGATTAAAATCCTTTGTCAGTTATATGTATTGCAAATATTATTTCCTTTGTGTGGCTTGCATTTTTATTTTTTTTAATTGTCGTTTGATGGACAGAATTTTTTGATTTTGATGAAGTCCAATTAATAAATTTTTATGGTTAATTTTTTTTTTAACCTACCTAATCACTAAGATAATCTGTGCTTTCTTCTGGAAAACTTAGTTTTAACTTTTACGTTTGGTTTTGGGATTCATCTCAAATTAATTTGTGTGTGTGATGTGAGGTAGGAGTCAAGACTCATTTTTTCCCCATATGGGCTTTTAATTATCCAAGAACCATCTGTTAAAAAGGCTTTCTTTTCTTAAATTGAATTGCCTTGGCACTTTTGTCTAATTGCCCATATATGTGTGGGTTTTTATCTCGATGTTATTTTAACTCTGAAGCTATGAACTATCTTTCATATATAATGTCATGTCTAAATTTTATGAGCATCTCTCTCTGGGATATTAATGAAAACACTGGACAAAAAAAAAAAAATCTAAAACCAGGCCGTTGAATTAGATTGAGGCCTTACCTGACCTTTCTATTTAATATTAAAAACCTGCTCCCACACACCCCTCTGCCTCTGTATTTTTGACTCTCCCTACCTTTCTGGGTTTCTGTAAGGATTAGGCAAGGGCCATGCAGAGTTCTGATACACGGTCATTCTTCTCCATCTAGTCCCACGCCCCCACAGGCAGGTGGGAGGTTTAGGAAAGGACAGGGGCAGATTCATGCCAGGAATCAAACTGTTTTTCAAATAGACAGAAACTTGACCTTTTACCAGGAAACATCCCTCATCTTGCCATGGGTCCCCAAGATGATAGCTCAAGTTACTGCAGAGAATTTTCCCAATAACTTTTCCTCCTCTTTGCAAAAATATATTGTAATTATTAAATGTGATGAAACAGAAAACTAATATTCAGGGCAATGAGTGACATAAATTTCCTGCATTTTATTTCCGTGACTGCATTCTCAATAGCTGTCTTCCCTTAGAGAAATTCAGTAAGATTTGTTTTCTTTAATGATTTGTCTGTCAGTTGGATACTCCCTTTTTAAGGCCAGCCAAGAAAAAAAGCTATATATCAACTACGTGACTATTTCCTCATAACCACCAGATGAGTTTGAAAGGAAAATATTTGTTTGCTGTGGTTTGCTATGTAATTTGTTTCACATTTTTCAGATGCCAGCATTTTGCTTAGTACAAACTCAACTGCCCATTTCCAGAATGGATCATGTTTTTAGTCATATTTCCAGGGCACATTGAAGTGGACACCAGTTAGACTCGTTCACATTCCCCCAGGTTTTTCTGTGGCACCTTCGTGTGCTCCAGGTTTCCCAGCAGCCTTCAGAAACAGGGAATGAAATTCTTTCCTCAGTATTCCTGCTCCTCCCATGTCTCAGTGTCAAGCGCCCACCATACGCTGTGTTCCATAGGAGGCACTGAAGACAGTTTCACAAGGATGGGCTCACGGTCTGCCATTCATGAGGAGTACCAGAGGCACGGAAATATGTGAGTGCATATGTTGTGCAATACATTTAAGCTGGTGAGCCTGACTATCCACAGAATTGTCTTTTAAGTTGCTTTTCCTTTAGATACGGTATTTTTTTACACTTAGCCATCCATATCATAGACCTCAGCCTAGAGATAAATTCATTTTTTAAATTTATTTATCCACCAAGAATTTATTCGCAGACGCTGAGGTTGTAGGTGCTCATGATCTAAAGATGGGTAACACATCGTCCCAGATCTCCAGGAGGTTACAGTCTGGTAGGGGAAACAGGTTGTAAACTGAGTGAGATGAAAGCCATAGTAACAGGATGAGTAAGACATGCTGGAGGAGCACAAGAACAGCACTTTCTCCAGATTTGGGGGAGGGAAGGTTAAGAGACTCTTCCCCAAGGAGGCAGTGCCTGCACTGGGTCCTTAAGAACAAGTGGCCCCTACATCTGGGAAACAGAATCTGTCCTGTTGACCTGCACTAGAATGTATCTCTGATCTGGCCTTATTTACATCTGATTTCAAACAACAGAATTTGAACAGAATTTGTTTGAATAGTCAGGCTAGATACGATAAAAATAGAAGTGAAATAAATGCAGTGTAATTATCAACTGTAGCTCTGTCAAGATGTATGTGTATAAGTGCTGGGGACTCTCCATGTAGGAAGGTGGACAGAGAGGTGGGCTGCTTTTGAAGAATTTTGATGAAGGAGTATCTTAGTGCATTTAGGCTGCTATAATAAAATGTCACCGACTGGGAAGCTTATAAACAACAGAAATTATTTCTCACAGTTCTGGAGGCTGGAAGTCCAAGATCAAGGAGCCAGCATGGTTGCATTCTGGTGAAGGCCCTCTTCCTGGGTCATGGCTGGAGCCTGCTCACTGTAGCCTCACAGGACAGAGTGGCTAGGGAGCTCTGGGAGCTCTCTTTTATAAATGCACTAATCCCATTCATGAGGGCTCCACCCATAAAACCTAAGCACCTCTCAGGGGCCCCACCTTCTAACACCATCACCTTTGATGGTTAGGATTTCAACAGTGAAATCTGGGGGGACACAGATGTTCAGACAGTAGCCAGAGGGGATGGCCTGTTGGAGGTTGGAGGTGACGACCGCAGACTGGTTTACTTGCTGACAGAAAACATGAAGTGGAACAGTCATTGCAAAGGGGGGGGGCCATAAAGCCCATGGTTTAGGACACCAATTTGATTGGAGAGATAATTGGGAATTGTTTCCAGATTTTAAAGACACAGGTGATATGGATAAGATCATGTTGCAGGAATTATTCTTGCTACTATGGTTGTATTCTGCTTGTTCTCTTCCTACCTCTCAAATTCTTAGGGTTTTTTTTTTTAATCCCCTAAATCTAGATATTTCCTAAGCCATGTGCCTCCACTTCTCTCCCTGTAACAGTGCTTTTCAAACTGTGCTCTTGAGTGCCCCCGTGGGCACTCCTGGCAAGTAGGAGAGGGGAGCCACGGTGGCCCTGATTCCACCCCATGGGGTTGTATTTATCTATTCTCTATACTGCAGTTCCTAGAAAAAAAAATTAAGAGCCTCCTCTATCATTTTTTTCTTAAGTTTGGAAAACTCTGCTCTTTATTTTCTCTCTCGGTGTTTGAACATAATCTTTTGACCTCAACTTACTTCATTCTGTATTTACATTTGATTAAGTATTGATTAAATAAATGATTATGTATTATCACTTGTTTAAGTAACAGTGAGAATACTGCCCAGGGAAAGCTGCTACTTTGTCTCCTCTCCTTTTAACCTTGGGTTTTTGTTTGTTTGGTTTTTTTTCTCCGTCCACCCTTCCCCTAAACCATTAATATTATTAAAACAACAAGGCTGAAAGCTATAACTGGCTGATTGCCGTTTAGTCATGAGTCAGGATAGAAACTCCGTAAGGGCTTATGGGTTGGGTTGTAGGAGCCGAGGGTGAGGAGAAGGAGCAGGTAAGAGTGTATGGAGTGTAAGCAGGAGCTGGATGCACAGGCACAAAGCCGGCCTCAGTCAGCCCACTTTCTGAGGCAGGTTGGAACCAGAACCACGTCAGGAGTAGAGGAGAAGGACAGGCAGCCTGCAAAGAGTCTACTTAAGGAGAAAGCTGGAGAAAATGAGCATGCAAGAGGACAGTGAAACAGTAAAATAAGGACAAAAAGACAAGAAAAGTGAATGAAGAAAACATGTATTTCTTCATTTTTGTTTATCCACAGCTGCCATCCTCGAAGTGCTGGTAGATATGATTACAGTTAGTCTGATGAGAAGATTTTATGTGACAAACTTGGGGTGGATAGCAGATAGTAGCTTAAGAAAGTGATCACCAGATAAAATGCCCCCGTACAGTGCTCTCCACAAATAAATTTTAAAGGAAAGAACGAATAAAAAGATGGGCTATCATGGGATTATGGGATTCTCAGTCTCTACTGCTTTGGAAAAATAACTTGTAATACTGGATGTTTGCTATATTGAAATTGAAATATTTCAAGTGATGGTCCAATAATATTTGAGTAATAATCCAACCTAGACATCTTGAGAGTAATATTTAAGACTTATTAACTATTAAAAAATCAGTATTATTATGAAATACTGTTGGTACATTCTGATAGATTTTCACTTTGTAGGGAAAAGCCAACAACATGTATTTTGTTGTACGAAGGACAGTTTATTTACTTATAAAAATATTTATTCATTTGAGAAAGAGAGAGAGAGGGAGAGATGTCGAGAGAAAGCATGAGCCGGTGGGGAGAGGGAGAAGCAGGCTCCCTGCTGAGCAGGAACCCCAATGCGGGGCTCCATCCCAGGACCCTGAGATCATGATCTGAACTGAAGGCAGATGCTTAACTGACTGAGCCACCCAGGCACCCCTACAAAGGACATTAAAAAAAATCCTTTTCTGAACCCATTTTGCTACTTATTACTCTGTGGGTAGTACTTCCTATTATTGTAATTTCATTGTGCTTCAGTTCTTCTGGAAAGTTTTTGAAAGTCAAGTAGAAATCAGCCATAGTTTGTGCCCATTTAGATATAACTAAATTATTAAATTATACACACTGTGGTGCTGTTCCTACGGCAAGAGTATCTTCCAAATACTCTTTTTAGTAGGTCATTGAATCTTTTTTACTTTATGGAGCAGTAAGAAATGCATGAAGAGATTTGAATTTAAGGAGGCTGTCTTGCATGTATATCTGGGCATTGGCATTTAGAGTCTATAAAATAAATTGGCAGTGAATGTTTTATTTACCCGTCAGAATCTCAGCTACATCATCAAGTAGTACTTTGCCAGATATATTGGAATACACTTGATGATACAAAAATGGAGTGTAGAGTGTTTAATCAAAAATATTTGTGTGCAGGTCTCATAAGGATTTTAATGTCATTTAAATATCTGTATACATAATGTAGAAGCAAAATTACTTGAAGAGTAAAACTGGCCAACTGTCATATTTATTCCTTTTTATATGAGCAAAGTAGTCCCTATTTGTTGAAATGTATTTCAGATTAAGAATTGTTATAATAGCTCACCTGTCTAAATTGCCAAGGTCTTTGATAAAGGTGGCAGCATGAATGACAGCTGCAAACCCAAGGTTAGACTGCAGAGTCAGTTTCTCTCTGGCTTTCTCTCCTTTTAAGCCTCCCTTTCATGTGTAGCCAAGTGGGAAATGTAAGCTCTGCGGATCCTCAGGGGCCTTGGCCTGATGAGAGGATACAGAAGAAAGGCAGCAGTTTGGAAAGCCTGCCGAAGGCACGGAGGGCAAAGGGCCCAGGCGATGACATGACTCCCAGACCTTTCTAAGGAGATGAATGAGAAGGCAGTGCCTCCGTGGGCCCCGGATGTATTTTACCCACAAGAGAAGTCCGAGGCTATCAAACCAATTGTTTTGGCTTTATCCTTCAGATGTTGCAAAAGGAAAATGCATTCTTTTATGGCTCTTCCAAGTCGTTTGACCATTTATCCTTAATCATCTGCAGTCTGTGTGGGAATAAGCCTTTAAAAGATCACTGAACTTTGCTTGATTTGAAATCAGAGTAGAATTCATTTTATTTAATGTGGGAAACCTTCATTTGAGAAACTTGACACAAACTGGCTTTTTAGCCTCTTAGAATTTAATTGAAAAAGAACACCATAGAAAAACACAGCCAGATGCACAAATATCTGCTCGTGGATTAGATTGCCATAAGCTTTATGATTCTTTCTCTGTGGTTATTGATCATTGAAATAGCCTTAGCAGTCAAGATTTAGCAAATCAGTGTGAATTAATAATTTTAGGTTGCAGTCTCAGAGATGTGACTAGGCTAACCATAATGTATATCACTGTTTTAAGTTTTATCCTTGCCATTCATTGTATTAAGAATGTGTGATGATTTTAGGAATACTTAACAGATTTGCTTTGCTGGAAAAGTTAATAAGTTCATTGGGCCACTGGTGTGTGGAAGTGATCTGTGAAGAAATAAATTCCTTCAGTTTCCACATAAGCATGTCACAAAAGAACCATACTGTGTTTTTGGGGGAATTTTACAGATCTCTTCAAGGAGCAGTTCAGAGTGGTTTCTAAGAGTGCTAAATGTGTATCTTAGTGCATGGATTTGGCTGGCATGGATTTGGACAGAGTGGGCCAAACAGAGCTAATTGAGGTGGGGGGAAAAATCGAGAAAACAGGCCATAATGGTGAATAGAGTTATTTGTCACTGAGTTTGTAATAGGATTTTCAATTAATTCATGCAGGCTTCCAATGCCTTACGTTAGCCCTGTCAAGATGAACTACAGCCACATCTAAAATGCCATCCCCTATTAAACCGTGCATGTCAGTGAATTTGTAATTTCTTCTGTTGAACCAGAAGATGAATGGATTTCACTTAGAAAACAAATGTGTGCTTCAGAAATGCACATTTCAAAATCCCAATACTTCCTAGGAGGAACATTCTTTGCATTGCTATACAGTGAATATGTATTAAAAATGTAATTGCTATGTGAATTCATCCAAAAGGAAAAGCATCCAGCTGCATAGAGACGAATACATTTTCAGGTGCTGTGTTTCACTGGTGAGCAAGGCTTTTCATACTGGGCAGTGATGATGATGATAATAGTTCACGCATGTAGCACTTCCTAACTGCTGGGCCTTTTGTAGTGGTTTACATACATTAACTCACTAAATCCTCACAACAAGCCAGACAAAGAAATTGAGGCACAGAGAGGTTAACTTTCTCAAGGTCACACAGCTAGTAAGTGGCTGAGCTGGGATTCAAACCCAGGCATTCTGGCTTCTGGAGTCTGTATTTCCAACCCTTACCTGAAACTCCCTGATCATGGTCCCATCAGCTATGTTCCAAGAGTTGGTTTATTATAGTACTTGTCAGTTCTCTGTCTCTGGCTCGATCACTCTTGCCCTCTTTCATAGTGATATTTGTTTCTGTGTTTATTTACTGTTATTTCCTCAAACCTATCTTGGGAAATATTGTTATATTATGATAACCAGACTTCCAGAAATAGGTAATAAAGTAGAGTGTGCAGTGAGGCATCTCTGTGAGAGTAGACAAAAATTAGAATCATTCCACAGAGTTGGACACTGAAGGGGATATGACTAAAGTTCACAGGATTGTGAGGCACCAGAGTTCCTGATGGACATTTCCCTTCTGCAGAAACCAAAGGGCACAGCAGAATTGTTTATAAGATTAGGTCATGGCCGGATTACAGGGGTCATGCCTTCATAGGCAAGATCTTAAGGCAGGGTCCAAAAGTCAGAGCGCACATGAGGGTTGTCAGAACTTCTGGAAGGCTCAGCTCCTGCCTCCTCAGGATATTGGCCTCTCGAGCAGCCCTCATTACCCAAACGCAACATCACTTGGATCAAGCCAACACAAGATGACTGCCAATAGCATTTTGAGAGCCAAGAATTGGCTATTCCTCTTAAGCCAAACAAAAATATTTAACAAAAAAAGTTTGGCTTAGGAGTAGGCCAGACTCTAAATCTCTGACTAGAAACCAAAGTAATTTTTTTTTTTATTTGACAGAGAGAGAGACAGCGAGAGAAGGAACACAAGCAGGGGGAGTGGGAGAGGGAGAAGCAGGCTTCCCGCAGAGCGGGGAGCCCGATGCGGGACTCGATCCCAGGGCCCTGGGATCATGACCTGAGCCGAAGGCAGATGCTTAATGACTGAGCCACCCAGGCACCCCCAAAGTAATTTTTAAAAACTATATTATGAAGTTCTGTTGCCTCTGGGGTATAAAACTTCGATCCATTTTTTGGGTGGCTTGGGGAGATGGAAGAGCCCAGGGAGAGGGCAGTACTATGAGTAGGGCTTCCTATTTACTTCATTAGAAAGATTAGGCTGTAAAAAATTTTTCAAGTAGTTTAGGCCTGTGCTTTGCACATAGCTGTCAGCCTGACCCCATTTTGTCCATTTTCTACTCTAATGCCTGACACTTGCTTCTTACCATGGCCATCTGTATTTCAAACCTGTGAGGGCTTGTCATTGCCTGATGGACATAGCAGTTGAACCTCTTTACATGTTATTCAAGACCCTCCATGAGTTAGCTTTTGCCTACTTCTACACTTTATATTCCATAATTCCTCTCCATGAACACTGCATTCTTTATAAAACTCCAGTCCCTTTGCACAGCATGCTCGTGTCTTTGCTGGTGCTGTCCCCTCTGCTTTGAATGCCTCACTTTTCTCTTTTATTCTTCCACTCCAGCTTTGCCTGGCTAACTCCTGTGTTTCCTTGAAGACTTGGCTCATGTGTTATCACTTCCTCCCGGAAGGGTTTCATTTTCCCACCCACTAAACTCCAGAGACCTGCATGCTATGTCGAGTTGATTTTGACTAAAAATTATAATACAGTTAAATTTTCAGACATTTTTGGACCATCCTTTAATTAAAAACTCATCTCTTTCCTTAAGGGTATACCTCAGTTACCTTGTGCCAAAGCGTTGTACAACTACGAAGGGAAAGAGCCTGGAGACCTTAAATTCAGCAAAGGTGACATCATCATTTTGCGGCGACAAGTGGATGAAAATTGGTATCATGGGGAAGTCAACGGGATCCATGGCTTTTTCCCCACAAATTTTGTGCAGATTATCAAACCGTTACCTCAGCCCCCACCTCAGTGCAAAGCACTTTATGACTTTGAAGTGAAAGACAAGGAAGCAGACAAAGATTGCCTTCCATTTGCAAAGGTAAATTTAGAATGAGATTTTCTGTTTGTCAACTCTTCCTTCGGACCTGGATACACAGGAATATGGCTTGTATTTCCTTTTGTAAAAAGATAAAATAGTTTTAGTATTTCACTGTGCTTTTAAAAATACCTGGAAGCAGTTTTCTTAAAGTCATAAAAAAATAATTTTGTGCATAGGCTGTTCTTATATGAAAGATAATTTTGGTTGATGTTCTGTGTGTTATCATTTTCATATTTAGAGCCTAAATGTAATTCTAAGCCACTTTACAGGATGTGTGTGCCACTCAGGGATTTTAATTTACTGAATTATGAATAACAAAATGAAACATCATTATTTCCTTATTTTATACATAAATTTCTCTGCTGAAAGCACACAGGAGTATATCTACTGAATTGATAAAACGCTTTAGAACTTTAAGTAGATAAACACAATACTGTTTTTTTAAAAAAGAAAAGCAGTAGGATATGCATTTAAATGGGCATTTGGTATATTATCAGAGAGAACATGAGAAGAGCCTGAGAATCAATCTAAAACAGAAGCTCAAGAGCCTGGGATGGGTAGCATTTGAAGTTGTAAAAAGCAGCGAGCCCCTGTATAGAGGGAGTACATAGTTTTACAACTGTCTGAAAGGACCAACTGTTTGATTGATAATGGCCACTTAGTTTGTGACAACATTGGATTCATGTACTAAAGACATGTCATAGCATTTTAATTCATGTACTCTTAAAACTTGGGCGGCCCCTTTATTGAAAAGGAAAATTAAATGACGAGCTTAACGTGGGATCAAGTAGACTAATGTTTGCTCTTTCTTCAGGATGATGTTCTGACTGTGATCCGTAGAGTGGATGAAAACTGGGCCGAAGGAATGCTGGCAGACAAAATAGGAATATTTCCAATTTCATATGTTGAGGTAAGTTAATCTGTAGAAAATTCAATCCTGGTAGTACTCAGCTTAGTAAACAAATCTTACTTATGCATTTTGGGTATTAAGATGTCCTCCCAGGGGCATCTGGCTGGCTCAGTCGGTAGAGCATGTGACTCTTAATCTCAAGGTCATTGGGCGTGGAGCCTACTTAAAAAAAAATTTTTTTTAGTTAAAATTTTTTTAAATTAAGAAAAAAGAAGCCCTCACAATCATTTTGCAATATATACACAGAGCAAATCATTAGGTTGTACACCTTAAACAAATACAATGTTATATGTCAATTATATCACAATAAAACTGGGGTTAAAAAAAGACAAAAACCCAGCCTACAGAAGAAGGAGGAGGAGGAGGAGGAAGAGGAAGAGGAGGAGGAGAAGAAGAAGAAATCGTCTTCACCACACAAAGCACCAGGAATGCCCTGTTCCAGATCACTGGATGGATTAGGAAGAATTGCTCCATCCTGCCTACAATTACTGAAGACTCTGAAATGTTTGAAACTCTTCACTGTGTCCCCCTGCTAAAAGCATTCCTGTGTCTTGTTAAATGTTACTGTATGCTTCCTATCAGTACCTATATTGTTTCCAGGTGTTCTATTCCATTTGCCAACTTTGGGAACAGAAGGTTGATAAGTTCTGAGTAAGGTGGGAGGTGAGTGTATGATTGTTTACTTATTTCTTTTCATTATCTGCCACATCATCAGAACTAGAACGGTGATTTGCAGAGTAGGCCTCTAATAAACATGACGTAAAAGAATGAATATTCCCCCATGTTATACCAGCAATACCTTAGTCCCTCCCCTCCCCTCCTCCCTTTTTAATCAGCTTTACTCAGGAAGGTTATGGCCAGCCTGATTCAGTGAAGTCTTTTATAGAGAGTATGGTTCTGTTATTTTAAAGAATAACACAAATTAAAAATGAAATAGGATGTTACAATTTATTGTAACATTACATTATAAGCCTGCACTACATCATATGTCATAAATATTCATGTCCTTTAGTCATAAGAATTTCTTGCTGAAAACAAATTGAAGGCATTTTTAAAGAATGAAACACAGTGCAAACAACGATACAAAGTTAGCTGAGGTCACAGAAGGATTCTAGAAGAAGTGAGTTCTTAGTGGATGTCTGTGTGATGGATAAATAAACGCTAACCAAGAGTAATAGAAAAGGTGCATTTTTATGGCAAGGAGAACATCCATGCAGGACAACTGGCATGTGCAAGAGCCAAAAAGTAAGAGAAAACAGGTTGTTTGGGGAAATTAAAAGTAATTCTGTCGTTTAAGATATCAAAGCATGTATCTTAAGCATGTAAAAAAGAAAAACCTCCTTACTTATTTTTCCATCTTTTTATCTGAGGCATTTGTTTTGGCATGATTTTGAAAACTAAAATGACAAATCCTGTCATTGTAGTTAAAGTTTTCATTAAAAATCAGTTTGACTACCGTTTGCCCATGGAAAAATAATTCAAACCATGTATGAGCCTAGATTTTTATCCATATGTTCCTATTTATTGAAACATTTTTTTCTCCTTTGAAAGTAAACAACAGAAGAAAAATTCCTAACTCTCGGGCAATCCTTCCTGTATATTATTTTTATATTCTAGCTGTGGGTCATGGAAAATTACAAGCATTTCCAAGTATTTGAATAGTTACACTGAAAAGCATGGGTAAGCACGAGATTAGTAATGAAAGCTTGTCTTTACTTGTTAGGTATTATCAATATTACATGCCAATACTTGGTTTGTGATGCATGAAAAAGGATTGCTATACTTTTTTGTTATTGAGCAGGTGTAGAATTGTGCAGATAGGCGTAAAAGATCCACCCCTGCAAATCCAGAGTCATTTTGAGTCACTCAGGTCATTAGGATTATTTATTCTAACTTAAGTTGGAAAGATAAACTTCTGCCCAAGTGGAAGGTATTTTCATTCTTCTGCCTCCTTTCTTTCAAATGAGTATTTTTCTCATTTGAACCAGAATTTTGCCAGTTGAGACGGGATAAACAAATCATCTATTTCTAAGAGACTATGAACATTTCTTTGATGTCAGGCCATCAGATTGAAGTTTCTGGTAGGAGCAGAGCATCTGGGGATTAGTAACACCTGGTTTAGCCTTCAGGGGAATTGGGGGGCGGATTTCAATAGCAACCTATCAAAATTCAGCTATTTAAATAAAGTATAGACTGTGTTACAAGCAGTCTTAGATGGGGTAAAGCTAACTATAAGGAATCAAAAACTGAGCCTTTTTCCTGAAATGGTCTTTCTCTTGCTCTGACCCATTTAGGGTCCAGACTATCCCCAGTATAAAAACAGGCTGTGTTATAAAAAGCCAGGTGTAAAACATTCTCTTGTATCTTATAAATATACATTTAAGTCTCCATGATTGTTAGGTGCTTTTGCTTTTTTCACAGTGCTCCAAAAACTGTTACCTTCCCCCCTCCCCCAGATGTTCTGAGAGGATCAAATGTATAACATATTTTGAAGGGTCTGGCACTGCTGTGTTTTATGCATAGTGGTTTGGAGCTCAGATTAGACTGTAATCCAGAATATGGCAGAGTATAGTAATGATCAAATAAAAGAATCTCACTACTACATATAATGAAAGGAATGAGTTCAGAATTGAATTCTGAGTCTCAGAGTGACATCTTTGATCTCCACAGGCCTGTCAGCAGAAGCAGGAACTCCCCCTCAACTCCTGCTGGTTGGCTTTGCTAATGGAAATGCTCAAGGAACTTGGTTGTGGCAGCAACTCTACACAGAATGGGCTTAGGGATAGGATTGTGGACCTGGAGTAGAATCACGGGGTCAGAGGTTCAGCTGTGGAATTAGGGGGTGGGATAAATTGAAAGGAGCTGAGTATTAGAGGTGGGTAAAGAGAATTGAGTGGGAGGATTGAGACATTGAGAAATAGAAATGCTGCTGGAATAGTTCACCCTTCCTTCTTGTCTTCTTTCTCTTTCTCTTCTCCCTTAACATCCCGTAACTGTGTAGTACAATCTGCACCTATATTAGAATAAGGTAATAAAACTGTGGTCTGGTATAGCCACAAACAAATGACCTTTTATTAAAGTACAAAATTCTTCACGGTTTGAACAGAGTGGGAGCCTCTGGTTAAGGAGAATGAGTAGGGCAAAGAATGGCTGTATAAGTGGCCTTGATTTCTTCCCTTGGAGCCTTTGTTTAGGCTCCTAAGATTGAGGTTGAGCCATAGAGGTTGTGGATTCTCTTCTGCTTAGACAGGATCTGCCTAGACTTGAGCAAGCTGGAAATTTGGAAGGGGCAGGGGTTTCTTAGGGAAATCTGGGGAATTCTTGAAGACACCATGCCAGGATATGTATAAAAGGGTGTATTTGTCAAGGACTGAATGCAGTATAAAAAAGAAATCAGTAGCTTTCTTCTTTATTTGTTCAAAAATACCACTCTTCTGCAAAATAGGATGGAAGACTTGAACAATGTCATTAATTCAGAGCTGAGTCATTCAAGTTTAGCAGTCGTTTGAACAAGTATGACATGATTCTTAGCAAGCAAAAAAGTTTGAATGAACTAAATGCTAAATATGGGATTTGGGATGTTTTCAACCATTGTGCATTGTAGGTTCTGGTGAACTATACATTTTTATTAATTTTATCATTTTATTTTGATTCTTAGTCATTCATTGCAAATATCACTTACCCAGTTTTTTTTTAACAGCAACAAAAAAATTATTTAGCAACCTGCTCCTCTGCTATATAGATGTAATATAAAAATAAGCATTCCTTATGTGCAGATATAATGAAGTAGGTATAGCCCAATAGACAACTATGCTTACTCCTTAATTACTGCCAGAAAGAAGGGCTATGTTTCTCATTTTTTAGATCTCTGTCACTTCTTCTGACAGACTTTTCCTCACCACCTTATCTAAAGTAGTTCCTCCTTTGCCAGTTGCTTTACCTTCCACACCTGGTGGTGTGATTGTGAGGAAGAACTTGGACTCTGAATCCAGATGGCTGGGATTCAAGTCTTTGCTCTACCACTAAGTGTCTAAGTGACTTTGGTCCTCGTCTCTTCATTTGTACGATAGAACTACTTCATACGGTGGGTTAATTCCAATGATACTTAAAAGCAGCGCTGTAGTGCCTAGTCAGGGCTGTTTAAGTGATAGCTATGATTATTATCCCCATTGTTATTATTCCTTTATAGCATTTTATATTCTCTTCAACTATTTTGAGTTACTTGTTGATGTGGTTACTGTCTCCCTGCCCCTATCAGGAAGTGAGCTCCTAAGGGTAGCACCTTATCTTCTTTCTGGTTTACCTTGGTCCCTTGAGGTCCTTGTATAGCACCTGCCCATTATAGGCTCTCAATAAATATTAGCTCTAAGAATGAATGAACAACCTAACAACCTTTAGAGTGAAAGGTTTTAAACCAAAACCAGATTGGTTTTTAGATGTTGACAAGTTTTACATTTTTCAGCTAATACTCCCATCTTTCACTACCTAGGCATCTAGTTCATCATTGATTTATCTTAGTGTTATTTCAGGAAGTTCCATTTCTCAACGCCTAAAAGGTCTGTTGTGTGACCTTAGTGAGATTTTTTTTCTTTTTAATTAATGAGGTTGGGTGAGTATTTGGTTGTGCCTACTTTTAGAATTTTTCCAGACCAAATAATGGTAACCGTATTCTGTGGATTAGATCTTGAAGCCTTTACTGATTATTTATCTCTAATATACAGATGACTCCCTAGTACTTTCTGAGATGAATTTTCACCTGCTTAGGATTATTCCTTTGGCTCCCTTGAGGAGAGCTGGGTGACCTTATTGTCAAGGTTCTTCATTTTTTAAAATAACATTATTGGGTTATAAGTGCTATACAATAAGCTACACATATTTAAAGTATACAATTTGATGAGCTGTTACTTGCTGTTTTCAACTTTTAGGAGAAAACCACAGGCAAATCTTGGGAGATGTTTCCATGGCTAGGGAAGAGAATTAAGTGCTATCAGCCTTAACAGGGAAAAATCATATGTGCCGGTCTCAGAAAGCACAAGTGGCCTTAAGGATAGGAGTGCTAGCTTTCTCTTCTGCAGATTCAGGGAATTGGGAGATATCATCTGTGCTCCAGGAAATAAGAGGTAGAGATTTAGGTACATAGTTGGAAGTTGCCAAGGTGACTGACCCTTGAAGGAACTCAGAATAGCAATAACTTTCTTTCTTAACCTAAAGCCTTTGCTCCAGAGAATAATAAGAGCAGAAGACCAAAATAATAGTCTTTTTTATTAGAGAGAGATAGAGAAAGGAGAGAGGGGGATGCGGGGAGGGGCAGGGGGAAAGGGAAAGAGAGAATCTTTTTTTTTTTTTTTTAAGATTTTATTTATTTATTTGACAGAGAGAGAGATAGCGAGACCAGGAACACAAGCAGGGAGAGTGGGAGAGGAAGAAGCAGGCTTTCTGCCGAGCAGGGAGCCCAATGTGGGACTCGATCCCAGGACCCTGGGATCATGACCTGAGCCGAAGGCAGACACTTAACGACTGAGCCACCCAGGCGCCCGGGAAAGAGAGAATCTTAAGTAGTCTCCAGACCCAGTGCATGAGCCCAACCTGGGGCTCGATCTCACAACCCTAAGATCATGACCTGAACCAAAATAGAGTCAGAGGCTTAACAGACTGAGCCACCTAGGTACCTCCAAAATAGTAGTTCTTGATTATTAATCTTGACTTAATAATCAGAGTTGATTGAGCAGTTTAAGAAAATATTGTATCATCTGTCTTTTTCAGTGTATTCTTTTCTTTTATTTTTTTTTATTTTTTTTTTTTTTAAAGATTTTATTTATTTATTTACTTGAGAGAGAGAGAGAGAGAAACAGCATGAGAGCGGAGAGGGTCAGAGGGAGAAGCAGGCTCCCAGCTGAGCCGGGAGCCCGATGTGGGACTCGATCCCCGGACTCCAGGATCATGACCTGAGCTGAAGGCAGTCGCTTAACCAACTGAGCCACCCAGGCGACCCTATTCTTTTCTTTTAAAATTACAAAGTAAAATGTTCAATTAGTTGAAAAAATTTTTTTTTAGATTTTATTTATTTATTTGACAGAGAGAGAGAAAACAAGGAGGGAGAGCTGCAGGCAGAGGGAGAGGGAGAAGCAGGGAGGGCTCAGCAGGGAGCCCAATGCTGGGCTCAATCCCAGGACCTTGAGATCATGATCTGAGCTGAAGGCAGATGCTTAACTGACTGAGCCACTCAGGCACCCCTGAAATCATTTTTAATAAAAGAAATGTAAGAAAATTGGGGGGAGGTTGGAGAAAATAACTATATTGCTTCACATCCAAATTTCCCCTTTAATTCTGAAGTAAATTAATTTTTATAAAAGAAACTTAGAGAAACTGTTGGAAAGTCAGAGAGGAAGAATTACTATGTTGCTTACCACACTTCTTCCTTCAGTTCTGAAGTAAATTAATTTTTACAAATGAAATTTAGAGAGATTGTTGAGAAATCAATAAGGGAGAATTCTCTTGCTTAGCATCATACTTTTGTCGATAGAGAAATGCAGCAAGACTGAAGGGCACACCAGAGGCTTTTATTTGGGGTCTGAGAACTGCAATTCAAGAGACACAGATTCGAGGAGGAATTGAAAATGTGTTCCAAAGTGGGGAGAAAAGAGAAGGGCTTTTAAATGCAAGAGGGGATTTCCAGTAAAGCCACATAAATTGTTTGTCAAGATTTATGATTGGTGCTGACAGGTTGAAGCTATTCTTATCTGTACATGATTGGTTGCTAAGGGCTATCACTAAGCAAAAAGTCCATTTGTAAGTAAAAGAAAAAAGTTCATTTCTCTTGAAATGGCAGAGTTGCAGCTGGTGCCCCAGGACGCTTGTGGTTTGGCAGTGACCTGTATTTTAAAGCTTACCTTTTCTTTCAGGCGGGGACATGCAATAAGCCTTGCTTCCTTAATGGCCTCCTGGCTCCATTTTAAATAGCTCTCCTAGCAAGCCTGACTCCATTTTGATGCTTCTTTCACATTTCTCCCCTTTGATTGAGATCTTTCCTTGGAAAGATTTGGTGATCAGCTAGTAGGTCATCCAACATTAGTATAGACATCCTCAGCTGTAGGAAGGCTCATTCTTAGAAAGTCACATCCCACAGAGGAAGGAAAGTAGAGGTAGGGTGATTGGTATGTTTGAGGAGGGCTTATGACTACATTTGCACAACAGGGAGGTTTTCAGGAGACAAGGCTTAGGCATTGTCCTCACTTGAGCAGGTTATCAAATTTATGATAGGAGTATCAAGAAGTCCAAGTGAATAGGCTTGGCCTATCGTTTGGAGTTTTCGAGCAATAATTTTGGTTTCCTGAATCATGGTACAACATTGAGAAAGGCAAAGAGTTAATAGTTGCACTAAAACAAAGAATGAATAGATTAATAAAACAATGAGTAATATTATTTGTCATCCCTTTCTTAGGATGGTCCCCATCCCAGTTGGAAACCAGCTGAATAAATATGGAAATCTAAGGTTAAACCAGCTTCTTATTCCAGGGGAATGAGTTCCTTTTAGGGATTTGGTGAGTTTGAAAAGCTTAGTTGAATCCAGGTGCAACAGGAAGTGTTTGTGATAGCACAGACCCCTCCTTGGGTATTCAATAGGTAGTCTAAAGCTATGTGGTTGTCAAGGACCACCCAGGAAGGAAAATCTAAAGATTTCTTTTGAGCCCTAATGACTCTAGCAGTTGATCTGCCCATTCTTTTTATAGTTTGGGATAGGTGTCATATCATGTATTTGTTCCATGCAGTTCCTATCCCAGCCAGGAGCGAAAAATTCCACCAAACTGGGCTGTTTCTGAAGGGTTGACCCCTCCAGCGAGGTCACAGGCTTGGGAGTGGCCACACCTGTTGTCCTCATATACAGAGGGATCTTCATCAGGGTAATCCTCAATTATATTAAGGACTCTCTTGTGTCTTCCTGGTTTCTGGGAACCTTGAGTTATTCATTTAAGAATTATGAGTGGAGTTGTTAAATAACCCAGGAGACATTGTCCAGGGAGTCTTCAACTATCTAAACAATCGAATGTCTATGGTTTATTTTTATATGCACAGACAAATATGCGTCCTGAAGGTACACAAAGTACACCTGCCAGTGTCTGGTTATTTATAGATTCGTTTACCAGTATGGAAGAGGGCATATGATCAAACCAGGGATCTGTATGTAGGTTAATGTAATTATTTTTTCAGGCATTGAGTGGTTTGTTTGTCCAGCCTGTAGATCTCATTTCTAGTTGGGAAGAGGTGTTAAACAGAGGGCCAGGGCAAGATATACTAGGAGGATATTTATTGTTGAGTGAAACCATTGATAAAGGAGAGTTCATGGATATTATAGGTACTTCTTCAGATAGGAGGAACCTCAAAGCATGGGGGATTTGTTTTGCCTGGCAGCAAAACTATTTTGACACGGTAAGTGGAGCTTGAAGGTGTTGTTTGATTTATGGTGCAATTCAGAAGGGATGAAAAATTATTGACAGGTATAACAAAGGGATCAGCTGTTTTACCATGGTTGGTAAGGGGCTGATGATGACATATCCAGCAATCAGATAAGTTTCTTGCTTTGGCCATAGTATGGGATAACCAAATAAGGGTACTTTTATGCCAAGTTTCCCTGTTGGCTGAGGACAAAATGAGTAGGATTAGGGGAATCATCTTTGGATATAGTAAAATCAGAACTCTTTAAACAGAGTTAAACAATTGAAACCAGGAGGAATAAGAAGAAATTAAGCAGAGTGCAGTTATTGCTGTAAAAAGGAGTAGGATACCAAATATTTCATGAATGTTCATTGGCTAAAGAGTTTAATATACAGGCCTGGTCCAGATTCTTGGAAAGCAGTCTACACCAGGTGTCATTTGCTTCTAATCCTGGCTGGGTGGTCTTCAAGGTGGTCTTGTGTTCTCTGGAGACTTTTAATTTGAGGTCCCCAAAGGCTGGGCATGACCATTCAGGAGTTGATGCCCTTTTAAAATTAATCCATGAGTCAATACCCTTGAGTTTAGCATCACAAGGATTGGTTAATAATTTGGTATGGTCCTTTCTATTGGAGCTGTAAGGTATCTTCGTGGAGATGATGTTTCCAATAAACATAATCACCAAGTTGGAGGTCATGGTAATGTATGTCTTTTTCTCCTGGGAGCATGCTGTGAAAAGATTGCTCTATGAGCTATATGTTAATTTTGAGGGCTTTTATGAGTTCCTTGCAGTAGATTAAAAGGTCTTCTTTTAACAAAAGTGGTTTGTACATTCCATCATCTAGCCTTATAGGTCTGCCAGTGATCATTTCAAAGAGTGACAACCTGCTTTTTCCTGTAGATGTGGACCTAAAGTTGAGCGGCTCTTTAAAGGATTCTGTGCGTCTTGCCAGTTGATTTTTTATAATCCTATCTGTACATTCCACCAGTCCTGAGGACTGGGGTTGGTAAGCTCACAATGAAAGTGTAGGATGGGCCAGATTTTACAGAGTGAATTACCTGACCAATGAAATGGAAACCTCTGTCATTATGGAGCTTTGAGGGAATTCCCCAAGCAAAAATACTTTTTTTCTAATAATATTTTGCCTACTGATGAGGCTGTGGCTCTGTGGCATGGAAATGCTTCTACCCAATGAGAAAATATACAGATGATTACCCGTACAAATTTGTATCCCTAAGAAGGCAGCAACTGGATGAAGTCTATTTGCCATAAAACAAAGGGACCTGAGGGTAAGGGAAAATGTCCCATAGAGGTATGAATGAGTTTTCTAGGGTTATGTTTTGGACAAATTTGACATTTCTGGTATACTTGGGAAGGAGATTTGAGATATGGCTTCCAGTGGTACTGTTTTCCCCATAAGATCATTATGTCAGTGTTCCAATCAGTTAAGTCATGGGTATATTTATTGTTAATACAGGGAGGACTGGCCATCCATTTGGACCTACCCATAAATTGTTTTTTGGTTTATTTTACTTTTTTAAAAAAGATTTATTTATTTATTTGAGAGAGAGAGAGAGAGAGATAGTGAGAGAGAGCACGAGCAGAGGGGGAGAGGGAGAAGTGGGCTCCCTACTTCCCAGGGCCCTGGGATCATGACCTGAGCCGAAGGCAGACACTTAACGACTGAGCCACCCAGGCGCCCCGCTTTTTGTTTTAAATTTGCATCCTTGTTCAACACATTTTTTCTTATTTTGTTGGGCAGCTAAATGTGCTGTTAGAAGTCCATCATATCAATAAAGGACTCAGCCAAGGTTAAGGATGTCCTGATTATATTAGGGGGTGAATTGAGGGCTGCTCTCTTGGCAGCTGCATCAGCCAGATGCTTTCTCTTACTTTCTTCTGTATTTGCCATAGAGTGTGTAGGAGTTTTTATAGGCTAGAAGTTTAGCTAATTGAATGGCTTCTTAAAGGTTTAAAACACAAGTGCTATTTATTTTTTATCTTTTGTCCAGAGGAGGTCAGAAAACCTCTTTGTTTCCAAAGTATTACAAAGTCATGGGTAACACCAAAGGCATATTGACTGCCCGTATAAATATTGGCAGTTTTATTTTGACTAAGACACAAGCTCAAGCTAATGCATGAAGTTCTGCCTGTTGGGTGGAAGTTGCTTGGGGCATTGAGTCAGCTTCAGTTGTTGCATTTAAGGAAACAATTATGTAACCAGCCTGATACTGACTTGTTTCATCTTTTAGGTAGGATCCATCAGGAAACCAAATTAATTCAGTATTTTCAAGAGGGGTTTCCTGTAAATCAATTCAAGGAGTCAGCAGTTGGTCTGTCAATGTCAATCATGAGGAAGTTCATTTGTAGGCAAAGGAAGAATAGCAGTGTTTCATGTATTATAGCGAGCAATAGTAACATACAAAGGGGATAGTAAAAAAATTTCATAGGAGGTTAGTCTGCTTGTGGATAGATGTTGAGTGTGATGGGACTTAAGGAGGGCTTCCGCCCAGTGAGGTGTATGTAGTCAGTGGTGAACTACTATTTCTTCTACATGTGGTAAAAGGTTAGTGGTGGCAGCAATTGCTTGCATGCATGGAAGGAAGCCTTTGGCCACTGGGTCTAGTTGTTGACTATAGTACCCAATGGGTCAGTGCTGGCCTCCATGTCATTGGATTAAAATGCCCACTGCATTTCTCTCTTTTATGAACAAAAAGGAAGAAGTGTAATCAATAGTTAGGATGCCACAGGGCAGGAAGGTTGTGTAGGCTGCTCTTTATCTTATTAAAGGCTTTCTGTGATCCTGCTGCCCATGTAAAGGTCTCTGCTTGGTCAGCTTATGAAGGGAATATAAAGGCTGAGCCATAGCAGAGAAATTTAGAATACAATGTCTACAATATCCTACCAACCCTAAAAATCCTCTGAGTTGTCTTTGGAAAAGTCAAGATAGCTTGAATTCTGTTGGGATCCAGAGAAGGCTATGGTTAGTGATCAAATGTCCCAGACACTTAACTTGGGATTTACAGAATTGAAGGTTTCCTTGAGATACTTTGTGTCCCCTTTTTTTGCTAGTTCTTGAAGGAGGTGGAGACTGTTTTTGAGAGATGCCTCTCCAGAAGTTGAACACAGGAGAAGTCATGTACATATTGTAGAAGGGAGGACTGATATGGAAACTCTTTATTGGTGATGTCTGTCTTTAAGTTTTGAGAAAAGTAGGTTGGACTCTCAGTGTAACCCTGAGACATTACTGTCCAAGTGTGTTGTTGTCCTCTCAAATGAAAGCAAATAGGAACTGGCTTCTGGAATTGATACGAATACTGAAAAGGGCACTACAGAAATATATAACTGTAAAGAATTTACTTTCTGGTGGTATGGCTTAGAGCAAGGTGGGAGGATTAGGCACAACTGGGTGTGGAGGTATAACTGTGTTGCTTATTGCTCTCAGATCTTGGACAAACCTCCATCCCCTTCCATGAGGTTTTTGGACAGGATAGGAGTGTTTCAAGGACTTGTATGAGAAACAGTGAGACTTTGCTTAACATATTCCTCAATAATGGGCTTAATTCCTTGAGTAGCCTCTGCATTTAATTGGTGAATATTAGGCAGGGACTTATTTTCATCAATTTATATTTTTATTGGTAGTACATAATGAATGCAGCCAATATCAGTCACATTTTTAGACCATAATTCGGGTAGAACGAGGACTGAGTGTGGCTCCAGTGTCTCTTAGAGCTTTAGTTACCTCATTGCCAATGGGTAAGTCTATTTTCCCCAGGGAGTTAGTCAAAAGCATGGGGGAAATCCCCTTTTGATCCTTGGAGCATCCCTATTGTTGGGAGTATTTAGGTTGGAATCCCTGGGAGGAATTACGGTTTCAGAGGCTATTGGTCTTATAGGAGCCTCTTACGTGGTAAACAAAACTTTTTCCAGTGTCTGGGCTTTTTACAGTAGTAGCAGATGCCTTTAAGGGATGGCTTGCCTGGTAGATTTTGGAAGGCAAGTTTGGTTGTTAAGTGTTGTGTTTGTAAGATCACTATTTGGGTGGCTTGAATCTGGGTACTTAAAACTTGGGTGGCTTTTTTCTTTGGATCATCTGGCTAATTGTTCAGGCAGGTTGACTAGCCTGTGAGGAGCCATAGTGGCTCAGTTAAGCTGCTTAGGTTAAACAAGTGTGCTTAGTTAGTTCTTCATTGAACCTGTTCAGGAAGGTTGAGTTAAAAAGGGTGGACATTTCATAATTAATTGAATCTAGACAAGAATATTGTTTTTAGATTCTTTCAGGGAGAGTAATCATAAACATCTTCATTAGGTTTTGAGTACATTGTTGAATCTTTTTCCAATCAATAGTTTTAGGAAAAAGTTTAGGAATCTCATTATAAAGTTTTTTTACTAGTTTGAAAACATTCGATTGGTCACTTGCTCTCCACTTACTGAAATTCTCAAGAGGATTTTTCTAATTTACTATGTCCATCCATTCTTTAGCTCTTCCTTCACCAATGAGCATGTGAATCAGTTGGTAAAGACTGGAGTAACCTAGCTGTTAAGTTTGCATCGCTAGGTTAAATTCCTTCGCAAAGCTTATAGGATTATATTTAGGATCCGGGAACTCTTTAGTAATAGGTCGGAGTTCTGGTTTTGTCCAAGGAGTAGAGTCACAGATGGGGGGTCCCTGAACCACCTTCATTAGGTTTAACCTTAAAGGGAGTGGCAAAAGCTGGTGGCTCAGGATCTGAGTCATTATTGCAAGGAAGTTCAGCTAGTGAAGGATAGAGAGGTGGTGGGCAAGCAGGAAGAGCAACAGAGGGAATACAAGCAGAGACGACAGATGAGCCTTTGGAAGACTCCTCCAGTTTAGAAAGTCTCTGAGACAGCTCAGAATTAGCCTTGGTTAATTTCAAGTTAGGATTCTGCAAGGAAGCAGTTTTGGAAGTAATTATGCATTTAGAGGCCTTGAAATATCAATGAAAATAAGCTTCCCACTTAGGCTGTTTTATCTTAAACCTCTTTCAGTTGGCTGCACAGATAAACCAATTTAGGAATTTCAGAAGAGCCCCAGTAGGCCAGTTCAATTGTAAGTTATCCTGAGTAAATAGCCAGTCAGCATGACAAACATTTGCAGGACAAAGTTCCATAGTTTTTATATATAAAACCAGCAAGAGTTCCAGAAAGAGACTGAGCTACCCATTTTAACAGACTGTGTGCTCACCAGAGACAAAACAGGAAATCTTACAAAGGCTGGCAACATAGGACACCCAAATAGAGCCTGAACCTCAACTGAGTTGGGAGGTTCTGAACCAAGAGGACTATTACTGCAACCCGAAAACACTGAGGAGATGACAGCACAGTGGACTCTTGTAGGGCATTGAAAATGTATTTTGAAGTGGGGAGAAAAGAAGAGGGTTTAGGCAAAGTGAGGATTTCCAATAGAGCCACAAAAATTGTCAAGAATTATAATTGATGCTGAAAAACTGAAGCTATTCTTATCTCTATATGATTAGTTGCTAAAGGCTATCACTAAGCAAAAGGTCTAAAAGAAAAAAGTTCATTTCTTTTGAAACGGCAGAGTTGCAGCTGATGCTCCAGGATGCTTATGGTTTGGCAGTGACCTATATTTTAAAGTTCATCTTTTTTTTCAGGTGGGGATATGCATAAGCCTTGCTTCCTTAATGGCATCCTGGCTCCATTTTAAATAGCTCTCCTAGCAATACCTGCTTCGTTTTGATGTTTCCTTCACACTTAAAAATTTTTTTTTTTTAAGATTTTATTTATTTATTTGACAGAGAGAGAGACAGCGAGAGAGGGAACACAAGCAGGGGGAGTGGGAGAGGGAGAAGCAGGCTTCCCGCCGAGCAGGGAGCCCAATGCGGGGCTCGATCCCAGGAGCCTGGGATCATGACCTGAGCTGAAGGCAGACGCTTAACGACTGAGCCACCCAGGCGCCCCCACACTTTTAATTTTTAATTCTGATAACAGAACACATTGCAGTAATACCTTTTTTTTTTTTTTAGCACTGTGGGCTCTGTCTCATTGTGCATGTTTTCTTATCAGCTTGATACAATAATTGTTGTCTAGGAAAAAAACAAAAACAAAAATAATTGTTGCCTTTTGTTCTGCCACAATGATAGAGGGAAAAATGAGCACTGGTTTCTGAATTTCTAAAGGCAAAAGAGGGTCTCCTCTGGAGTCCAAGAAGAACTGCTTAATATAGATGGCTAGAGGCAACTTAACTAGACTCAGTCTGACAAAGAGGCCTTTAAATTAGATAAAGAACTTAATATTTAAGACAGTTTATGCTCCATCTATTATTCAGCAGCCTCTTTCTAATTTAAGAGTTTCCTTTTTGTTTTCTATCAGGAAAACACTCAGGGAGCTGAGATTCTGAAGATCGGTTAATGTTTATTGAATTCTCAGTGCATAAATGGACGGTTTCCAGTACTCTGAGTAGCTTTAAAGAACATAAAAATACAGGTCTCCTGTAGTGCCTTCATCAGAGGCTGAGGATGACCAACTCATGTCTAACATCCACAATGATTCTGCATGGGACCCTTAAATTATTAGGCTGGCCACATCCCCCTAGACATACACAGGGCCCTCACTAAGTTGATCTACTGATTGTTCCTGGAAAGCATGCCTTAGAATTGCTGCTTCACAGCTCATCTGGGATATTTCTTTGTCCAACTATCTGTAGAAAGTTGACCCTTTCTTCAAGGTCCAGATGAATACTGTCATTTCTCTTGAAGTCCTTCTTTTCTAATTCTCCTCTGCAGAAATAGAACAGAACACAACAGCCTCCTTGTTTCGAACTTCTATGATACTCAGTTCGTACCATTATAGATATGGCACATGCTAAGAGTATAATTACATGTGTAGATGATTTAATGTTTTCCTGTGTCCTTGGGAGCCACATCTTACATAAAGAATATTTTTAATGATTTTATTTCAGTAATATAATCACTTTGTGGAAAAGTTGGAAACAAATAACTCTTAGTCCCTTCACATATAATTTTGATATACCTTTCCATTTTTTCCCCTTATGCTTTAATGATACTACACACATGATTTTGCCATTCTCTACATTCTTATAGTACTACTAATCATCAGGTTTTTTGACTACATAATAAACATTCTGATAGCTAAAATCATAATATAGTTAATTTTTCCCCCTCTTTTAAACTAAAGTGTCTTGTTTAGGGACACACAGCCCGTAATTGAGAAGTGAATTGTGGTCTCTATTCTGCTGTCCATTGCTGCCCCACACTTCTGCCCTGCACTAGCCTTCCAGCACCTGTAATACTAGTGTTCCTAATACTGGTACAGAACCACTGTTACTAGCAAGCTTTGCTTAAAAAGTATTTAGGACATTTTGATTTTTCATCAAGAATAATGATGGCTTTTCAAATTCCAACACCTAAAAGGTTAATTTTCAGAAATGACTCATTATTCAACAGTTTCAAATACCTGAGGTTGCCTTTTTTAAAAGAAAAACCACAAGTTAATTAAAACCATCATACTTTAAGGCCTTTTAAATGTGATTATTATTTATTAAAGTTTTACTGTATTACTGTACACATCCTAAATTTGGAAGTCACTAAGGCTTTAAGAAGCAAAATAGATTGATTTTAATTAACCAAGGGTTAAGTCCTTTCTTGTATCCTGAAGAAGATTGAATGGATGTTCTATATTCTTCTGCACATTTGTGTGCGTGTGTGTTGTGTAAGTGGCATGAACAGAAGCATCCTGATTATTAAACCACTGGGAACAAGCTTCTCTAGAATGAAATCGAATGTATTTCTGGAAAATTTTTTCTAGGTGTTGTAAAACAGTATTCCTTTTAAAATAGTGTTTAATGGACGCCTGTGTGGCTCAGTCGGTTAAGCGTCTGCCTTTGGCTCAGGTCATGATCTCGGGGTCCTGGGATTGAGTCCTGCATCGGGCTCCCTGCTCCGCGGGGAGTCTGCTTCTCTCTCTCTCTCTCTTTCTTTCTCTGTCTCTCATGAATAAATAAATAAAATCTTTAAAAAAAACAGTGTTTAGCGGCAATGTACCTATTAGGCTTCACATGTGTGAAGCAAAAATTTCTCTATATGCTGAGGAGAAGGAAGATCTTAAACAAAAGTGCAGAGTCATGATGGTCAATATTCTCGGTATTTTTCTGTGTAAGATTCCTTCTTGGTGATTAGCCTTCCTCCCTACCCCTTCTCACCTCCCACTGCTTCACACATTCACACACACGCACACACACACTCTCTTCAGGTATAGGCAGGAGAAATATTTGTTCACTGGTTTATTAACTGATTACGTATCACTGTGGAATTTCTGTCCATGTGTCATTTGACACTGACAGATTTTTACTTAGAAATTAATGACAATTGCATATTCTTAACCTCCTGATACATATTCCAGATGTAGTATTACAACATCTGGTAATGAGGTCCTTGAAAATGAAATGTGTCATTGGATTGTATCTTTTTGGTTTATAGACATTTCTTATTTGTGGTGTGCTTTTGGTAAACAAATACCAAATAGAGACACACACAAACCTAGTGTATTGTTAAAGTCATAAGCACAGAGAACTGAACTGAGCCCAACTTTTAAATTATCCATTGGTCTCTCTCCTTGGCCTCATGATAAGATTATAGATCTGTTGCTTCAGAAATAACAGGTATGACTGCCTCTTTAGCGTTAACCTTCAGGGTAGAGCTTTCCTCTCTCTCTAAATCCTTCTGCATATGTGCCACTCACATTCCTCCCCCCCCGCCCCCCCCATCTTGGTGGATGAAGTGTTTCTCTTCCTTGGCAGTTTCTCTCTCCTCCTCCCAGGCCTTTCATTCTCCAGGAACTTGGTCACATTGTGTACATTTTTTCTGTTTTGCATTTTAGTTATTTGCTTTCCCCTCTGTCTCCCCCTTAATGTAGGAAAATGAGCAGCTTTTTGCTCACCTCAAAACTCTTTTCTTTGACTGCATTCCCTTCAAGTTATGGTTCTACCTCTTTCCTTCCTTTCCCTGCCAAAATTCTCCCAAGAATCACTTACACCTGCTCAGTGCCTGTTTTCTGATCACCTGCAATTAGCCTTTGGCTACTTCAGTCCCTGAAACTGCCCTCCCAGCTGCCAACTAACTGCCTTTTCTTAGCTCTAATTTGTTGTTTTATCCTTCCAGTGACATCTACCACTATTTTTTCTTTTCTTCCCCCGCCCCGCCCCGCATGGTATTAACCATCACAACCACCATTCTTAATCTTCCTGAAACTCCTTGCCTTTTTCATTTCTGGGATATTGGTTGGTTGGTTGGTTGGTTGGTTTGTCTGGGAAACTTTGCAAGGTCCTTCTGTAGCCTGAAATGCTGAGAGCCTTTTGCTTTTCCTCCTACCTTTGGTATCTTCCATACTTCTTCTTCCCTAGGTCAGAGAATGCCAACTAGTGTGACCCCACAGGACTTTCATGCTTGGCTTGCAGAGTGGGTTTGTTTTAATTCTTAAGATACAAAAATCAGGAGATTTTACATAGGCCTAAATTTCTAGCTTTCCTTAAAAAAAAAAAAAAAAAAAATCAGCTGACACCAGCAAGCGGCTGCCTCTTGAGAGAGGACCCACACTCCCCAGGGCACCATAGAGTCCACTGTTTCCTATTGGTCTCTGTCTGGCCTTCACTCATTGACCTCACCTGCCCTAGCTCTGTTGACATGTGAATTTTGCACCTCCTACTCTTAATATTAGAAATCCATCATGCTATTTCCAAGGTCTCTTTTCTCACAAGTCAGAGGGGGCGTGTCTGTGTGTCCCCCTTTCCCCTAAACAGTACTGTGCCAGGCTTATTATAGTCACTCAAAAAAACAAAACAAAACAAAACAAAACTGAACGAGCTCCATTAGGTTTGATTGTGGTTACCGTGGATCTGAGGGCTCTAGCTTGACAAAGAGGTCTCTGCCTCTGAGTATTTTGAATGGGGTATTTTTGTTTTGGGTTGAGAAAAGGTATCAGTACTTTATATAGGAATAAAACTTTACAGATCGTTAAGTCCAACTTCATGTTAAATATAGCACATAGGAGACACACACAAGATAAAGTGACTTGCCCAGGGCAACAGAGCAAGTGAAGGATCAGCTGGGATCGCTCCGTGAATAGTGAGAATAACCTGAGCTTTACATGTTACAGAGCACTTAACCTGTACTCATTTTTACTGGGGGTATGCAGACTGATTTCACCTTCCCCGTTTTATACAGCTAAGGAAACTGAAGCCATAGAATTTAAATGGTCTACCCAAGGTTACTTGGCCAGTGAGGAGAGACCTGACTCCAACCCAGACCTTTCAACTTTACATTCCCAGCTTTTCCTATGGTTTTCTGGAATGATCCTTATTCAGCTCACTAAGCTAAAATTGTTGTTAGGCTTTCAATGAAGTAAACACTCCATTTGTCCTTTATATTTCAGAATCAGAAACCTGAAAAAGAAAATTCTAGTTTATTTATTTTTTAACAGTTGGGGCCAGCAGAGGTGAAGATGATGAAAATAAGCAAGGAACTAAGTAGCTGATATCTCACCTTCCTAACCTAGTGCAGTGGGGCAGTTACTTTGAAAATCCTTTTCCCTTCGTAGGACATCATAAAGGTTGTATTGAGTCTGTGTTCCTCACTGCCCTGCTGCGTAAAGGAGTAACACGTGTTACTAGCGAACTGTTTCAGGGCCCAGGAGGCTTCAGGAATGTGGGCCAAGGGAGGTCAGGGGAGAAGTTTCAGTCCTCCTTTCTCAGTTCAGCAAATTCATTGTGCTTAATGAGCCTCAAGAGACAGCCACCTTGGGTGCAGTTCCTCTCCCCTCAGAAATCCCTGAGAGTCTAGAGCTGTGCTATTATGTACGCATAGCTACTGAGCACTTGAAATGTGTCCATCCACATTGGGATGTGCTATAAGTATACACACTGGATTTTTTTTAAAATGTAATTATTTCAATAATTTTTTTTATTCTTAAAATTTTTATTTTATTTATTTTTTAAGTATTTATTTTAGAGAGAGTGCGTGTGTACAAGAGAGCGAGGAGAAGCAGAGGGAAAGGGACAAGCAGACTCTGCTAAGCGCAGATCCCGGCATGGGGCTCTATCCCATGACCCTGAGATCATGACTTGAGCTGAAATCAAGTCAGAGGCTCAGCTGACTGAGCCACCCAGGCACCCCTATTTTAGTAATTTTTTTATGTTGATTACATGTTGAGTGATAATATCTTGGATAAATTGGATTAAAAAGGATATATTATTAAAATAATTTTACCTGTTATCTTTTCAAATGTGGCTATGAAAATTTTAAAATTATACACGTGGCTCATATTATACTTCAGTTGGACAGTGCTGGTGTAGAGAGCTTGATAGTTCTAAGAGAGTGACATTTTTATTCTTTCAACAAATATTTACAGAGTCCTAAAAGGAGCTGTTGGCTGAGGGAGGCTTTGAGATCAATTTAAAAAGACTCCTTAGTAATCCCTTCAGTCTTTCTAATTATTCCTTTTTTGTGGGGGAGTCTTCTATTATAAGTGAAGACTGAGCTTGCTTTTGTATTTGGATCATCCAAAACCAAATATCTTGTTACCTAAATGCAGGGAAGAATAAAAGACTAATGGAAATACAAATTCCTCATTACCATTATGTAAAAACATTTTGCAAAGGAGTATAATGTGAGGCAAAATATTTTTGTTTCTGCTAAGAGGAGGTAAATGGCATGAATTTAGATCCTGTAGCATTTGTTCACTGGTATTATTTAAAGTGTCTAACTCTCTGGGGAAGGAACACTGGACCTAACAATGCAGAACACTAAAGTATCTTTTTAAAACATGGCTTTATGAAGGTACATTTCAAACCAGTGAGGAAAAAGTGTACTGTTAGGTAACAGGGATGGGTCAGCTCCTGAGCCATGTGGAAAAAACATGGTGCTATCCTCACCTTACTCTTTACGTAAATGTACACATGGTTTGAAGACTGAGATGTAAAAAGAAAGAAAGAAGAAAAGGAAGGAAAGAAGGAGCCATAAAAATACTAGGAAAAAAATGATTTTCTTTTCTAAAATAATGGGATACAATTTTAAAGCATAGTAAATAGAGGGGCGTCTGGCTGGCCAGTCAGTGGAACATCTGATTCTTAATCTCAGGGTTGTGAGTCTGAGCCCCATATTGGGTTCAGAGATTACTTAAAAATAAAATCTTCAGGGGCACCTGGGTGGCTCATTCGGTTAAGTGTCTGACTCTTGATTTTGGCTCAGGTCATGACCTCAGGTTGTAAGATCAAACCCTTCATTGGGCTCCATGCTGGTTGTGAAGCCTGCTTGGGATTCTCTCTCTCCCTCTGCCCCCCAACCTCCCACTCACATGTGCGCCCCCACTCTCTCTTTCTCAAAAAAATAAATAAAATATCTAAAAACATAAAATCTTTTAAAAATTAAATAAAGCATGGTAAATTGAGATGACATAATGGGAAAGATTGATAAATTTTGCACATAAAATAAAAAGGTACGTATAACAAACATATCAAGTTAACAAATTGGAACAATATTTCTAATTTGATGGATATATATGTATATATATACATACACACATATTATATTAAAGAATGGTTTATATAACATATGAAGAAGAGTTATAGATCTATAAGAAAAATACTAGCAACCCAACAGAAAAGTGGCTAAAGTATGGTAATAAGCAAGTCCTAGAGAGAAAAAAAATAGATGTTTAATCTCATTAACAAATAGAGAAATACAAATTAAAACTGTAGTATAATATAGTTTGTTCCCTCTCCAACTAATATTTTTTAAATGATTGATAATACCTAATACTGTTAACGATGTGGGGAAAGAGACTTTTTAATAGACTGTTGGAGGTACACCTTCAATTTACACAACGTTATATGTCCAATATATTGCAGTAAAAAAATACAATGTTGGAGATGATGAAAATTGACACCTTTTTGGAGCACAATTCAGCAATATCCTTCAAAAGTGTTTTAAGCCTATACTTTGATCTAACAAGTTCACTTTTAGGAGTTCACCTGTGGATATGCCTGCACAAGCATGCCAAGATACATTAAATGAAGATGTCTCTATATAATGAAATACCATGCTATCCATCTGTCTCTATTGATACAGAAATATGTTCATGAGATGCTATTATACAAGAGAGTAGTATATACTACTTGGTTTCATTTGTGTTAAAAATTAATAAAATAGATGCACATTTAACAGTGTCTGCATAGAAAATATATGGAAGGAGGGCACCTGGGTGGCTCAGTTGGTTAAGCCACTGCCTTCGTTCGGCTCATGTCATGATCCTGGAGTCCTGGGATCGAGTCCTGCATTGGGCTCCCTGCTCAGCAGGGAGTCTGCTTCTCCCTCTGACCTTCCCCCTTCTCATGCTCTCTCTCTCTATCTCATTCTCTCTCTCAAATAAATAAAATCTTTAAAAAAAAAAAAAGAAAATATATGGAAGGATATGTTCTAAACTGTTAAGCTTGGATACATCTGGGAAATGAGTTGAGGGGAGACAGATGTGGGAAACTGGCTGAGGCTTTTCACTTTTTTACTTCATATTATTCTGTACTATTTCCTTTGTAGAAATAATGAACATACGTTACTTTTATACCATGTTTTTAAAAGTTTCTTTGCCTTTCTTAAAAAACCTACTACGTTCAAGGGACAGCTTAGTGGATTGTGAATTAGAATAGGCTCCTTCCTCAGACCTACTGTTTATATTCTCTGGTGCTAAAAAACTGGACTGATTCATCTGTAAAGCTTCCTATCAAATAGTGACTATTGAACTAAGTTTTCATTAAAAATTTTTTTCTCTTTAAAAAATGTAAGTTCCATCTTTTAAAAAGGTCATATTCTCCTTAGCAAAGAACACAGCTATGCACACACACAGATTATTTTGATATTTGTTCAGCTGCCTTGTTATTATTTTTATTATCAATATTTTGTCAGTATTTCCTTTCTCATACTTATTTATACTTCTGATAATACTCCATCTAAATTTTAGAGTTTCCCAAAAACAGATATTACGGTTTTAAGAGATTACCAAATCCCATTTGTCCCTGCTTGAGCTCCAGTGTACTGAATTTTACCTTGTAGGTAACCTAGGTCTCATCAGATATTCCTTACCAAGTGCTTGGAAGAAGGTATATTAGGATACAAATTTATTTTGCAGGTGATAAAAGTGCACTTCTAACTTAAAGGTCATGGTTAGATAAATGTCACAGAAAGCCTACACTAGTGAGCTCAAACAAACATTTATAAATGAATGTTATCAAAATTCCATTAAAAGCCATCAGATCCTTGCTTTCCTGTTGTTACTGAAGGTTAAGTTACACTTACAATAAAAGTCTCTTTAAGTTTCTGCCCAATTTACTCAGTGCCTCTGCCAAATAGTCTTGACTTTGTGATTTTCTTTGGGACTTATAAAGGCAGCAAATAGCATTTTTTAGTACTAACCTCTGCTGCTTCAGAAGTCCAAAGTAATTTTAAATTATGGCAGCATTCTGCTAACAAATATGACTGCCCGTGTGTAAAAATGAAATGCGGGAAAAATATAATAGGTGATTTAGAGGAATAGAAATGAAAGATGTGAAATAGAAAAGTGAATTATATCTGTTTAAAGTGAGATAATGCATTACACATGTGGAGAGCTAAAAGAGACAAAAAAGATCATTGGCTCCCGCTTCCTCGTTTTATGGATGAGGACCAGAACTGTTTTCTTTGGTCTGCCGTTCACTGGTTCCCACCATACCATGATGTGTCTGCCTGTATGCACGTACTTCTGCGTGTAGATTTATTTTTCTAAACATGCCAACTGTGTGGCCCAGCAGTTCAGCACTTCCACTCCTAGGCATATATCCAGTATCCAGATGAGTGCTATGTCCACCAAAAAATACAAGATTATTCATGGCAGCATTGTTCTTTTTTTTTTTTTTTAAGATTTTTATCATTGTTATTATTAATTAGAGAGAGAGAGCACAAGCATGAGGAGGGGCAGAGGGAGAGGGAGAAGCAGACTCTCCTCTGAGCAGGGAGCCCAATGTGGGGCTCAGTCCCAGGACCCTGGCATCATGACCTGAGCTGAAGGCAGACGCTTAACCGACTGAGCCACCTAGACACCCCCCCTTTTTTTTTAAAAAAAGATCTTATTATTTATTTTTTGAGAGCAAGCGAGAGAGATCACAGAAGGAGAGGGAGAACTAGACTTGCCACTGAGTGGAGAGCCCAGTGTGGGGCTCGATCCCAGGACCCCAAGATCATGACGTGAGCTAAAGGCAGATGCTTAACTGACTGAGCCACCCACGCATCCCGGCAGCATTGCTCTTAATAGCCAAAATGTATAGGACAGAAGGAGAAGGGAAGGAGAGGAGAGAGAAGGGGAAAGAAGGGGACCCCAAATATAAATCAGCAATAGAATGCATAAGTAAATTGTAGTGTATCTGCACAATGGAATATTGCATAGCACTTAAAAAAAAAGACTGAATCATAGAGCCAGATGGATAAATCTCAAAAAGTATATTGTTGAATGAAAGAAGCAAGACAGGAAAATACAGACTGCATGTGTTATTTATATGTCTGTTTTTAGATCTCTAGCACCCAGCACATTATCCAGCATGTAACATGTGATCAATGTGTATTTATTTTAATGGAAAATATGTGATACAGAAAAAGATATGAGGGAAGCACCCAGTATTTTTATAATGAGAAAAACAGCAGGAAATATAGGGAACAATACTTTATTTCTTATGTTTATTCCAGAGCACAGACTATGGTAATATTTCAGACTGTTTCAAACCAGACATGACTAATGGAACCTATGATTTGATCCCAGGAATAATTTAAGATATCAAGTAGATGTGATAGTTTTTTCAATTCCTATTTTTGGCCTTAATGAGGAGGACGTCTTCTCAGCTCCTTCTCTATTTCTTACTCAACGCAACATGAGGTCTTAGTTAACTGGTCAGATTCCAGCGTATAGATTAAGTCATGCTTTGAGGACTTGTGCCTTGGGATCTGAATGAGCTTATATTAGAAGGCATTTTCTGACTCCTTTTCTTCTGGCATTGCTGAAGTTTGGGCCACTCTCACCGTAGTAATAAAACATTACATTTCTTCCTTTGGGCATCTGGTTTTCTTGGGGACCACCAGAGGGTGAGATGGCTAGACCAAGGTAGGATTTGTAAATTCTGGGTCTCTTGGTCAGATGCCATTCTAATGTTATAATAAGGCCACCCTTTAATAAAAGTACCTCATTTCTTCATTCCTAAACACATAACACAGAGTCCTTACAGTCCTCTTTCTCCTGCCATTGATACTTCAGACATTGATAGGTGTTAATGGTAGCATGATTGCCTATTATTCTTGAAAGTTTATCATGTGGAAAAAAATCCTTGAAGTCTGAAGGAGATGCATGCTCATGTTTGAAAAAGATGTATCCTACTAATTGTAGATCAGACAGGCCAGATGAATTCAAGGCCCTGGGGAGCCACAGGAACAAATTGTTAATCAATTTGCAATCATCTATAGAAGCCCTGGCTACTGAGCTGCAATTAGTACAGCTCTGTGAGCGGCCAGTTGTGCCGGGGCAAGTTCACTTTGTTAAATATTGACTGACAGGGGTGCCTGGGTGGCTCAGTTGGTTAAGCGACTGCCTTCGGCTCAGGTCATGATCCTGGAGTCCCGGGATCGAGTCCCGCATCGGGCTCCCTGCTCGGCAGGGAGTCTGCTTCTCCCTCTGACCCTCCTCCCTCTCATGCTCTCTGTCTCTCATTCTCTCTCTCTCAAATAAATAAATAAAATCTTAAAAAAAAAAAAAAATATTGACTGACAGGATTTCCATTCTTCCAGTAGGACGTTCTCATCCACAGGGTGAGGAGACATGGTCCTAACCATTTAGGTGGGTGGAAAATAGCATTTGGTGATGGTATTTTATCTAAGGGCACTTGTGAAGTGCTGACCATGGAAAGCTGAGATGAGAAAATCCCTAGTATCCTTAATATTTACCTACATTACCTTTTTAAGAAGTCTATTATTTTTCATCTTAATTTTTTTTTTTATGAGAGGTTAACTGCTCAGTGATTTCCTATTTTACTATAATATCTAGTTAAGTTCCGTACAGCTTGTTATTATTGCAGCTCTCTGGAAACATTTTATTATACCTCAGGGAAAACAAATTTTGTGTTCCTTCCTTTCTTGCTGGTGTTACCAGCCCGGTGCGCAGCTTTTGATGCCTTGGACCCTTTATTGTCAGAAAACTTTTCAAATAGACAAGTTGGCTTGCCAATAGAACTTGGACTTCATGTTTTACCCCCTTATGATTTTAAACTGTCAGCACATATGAAAAGAACTGATGCAATGACATGACAAACAGATTATCAAGAATGTCTACCAACTTTTTTGTGAACTTCTCCCCAACTTCACTGAAGCAGGAGGTTAATTTATGTGGCAGTGCATGAGTTAACATATAATGGTGTCATTCTTTGTTGTCTTGCCCATTTTTACCAAACCCAAAAGTTGCCCCTTCAGTGTTCACTTGTGCTCTGAGCAAATACCCGGCCATTATCAGGCAACAGAGTATTCAGTCAGACAAATGCACCCTTTTAATTGTTCTTCTTTAGATTTCATCAGTGAGGGCGCCTGGGTGGCTCAGTTGGTTAAGCGACTGCCTTCGGCTCAGGTCATGATCCTGGAGTCCCGGGATCGAGTCCCGCATCGGGCTCCCTGCTCGGCAGGGAGTCTGCTTCTCCCTCTCCCGCTCCCCCCTCTTGTGCTCTTTCTCTCTCTCACTCTCTCTCTCAAATAAATAAATAAAATCTTTAAAAAAAAAAAATAAAAAAATAAAAAAAATAAAAAAAATAAAAAAAAAAAGATTTCATCAGTGAGCTGAAACGAATCTTCATTTGTTACAACTGGCAAATTTTAAAATTAGATATTCTGAAAATTCTTGGGGAAATTTTTTTTTTTTTTTTACCTTGTTGGTCTTGAATTAGAATGGTTTGTTCTTGATTTAACATCTCTTGGTGACAAATATAATGAAATCCCAGTATTGAGAGAAAAGACATCTCACGTGGAAACAAAGGCATACTTGCACATGCAAACTCTAAAGCAGTGATGTTCAGTTTTAGATAAAAGCTGGTTGAAAATAAATCTCAGCGCGTCCTTGAGAATTGTGTAACCGTCTTGTGTCGATTTCTTGGTTTGCAGTTTAACTCGGCTGCTAAGCAGCTGATAGAATGGGATAAGCCTCCTGTGCCAGGAGTTGATGCTGGAGAATGTACCTTGGCAGCAGCCCAGAGCAGCAATGCCCCAAAGCACTCTGACACCAAGAAGAACACCAAAAAGCGGCACTCCTTCACGTCTCTCACTATGGCCAGCAAATCTTCCCAGGCACCCCAGAACCGCCACTCCATGGAGATCAGTCCTCCCGTCCTCATCAGCTCCAGTAACCCCACGGCTGCTGCGCGAATCAGCGAGCTGTCTGGGCTTTCCTGCAGTGCCCCTTCTCAGGTAAATCATATAGAGGTGTGAAAAGAGCTCGGGGACAAAGCGATCTACCCACAAACATGTTTGTTCACTAGCTGAAAAATACAGTTTATTTTTGCCTTCAGAAGAGAATAGCTTTCCAAAAAAAAAAAAAAAGGAAAATAGTAGCTTTCCTGGGAAGTAAAGCCTTTCTTCATTCTGTAGGTAGAAAAATGGAGAAGAGAAAACTAACCCAAAACTACTCAGTCATTTTCAAAGGAAGGATCGGAAATGACAAAATGATTTAGACAATGCTTAGTTTCAAGCAACTGCTCAGTGTTACAGAACCTTGTCACAAGGCTGCTTTGGGAGATGTTGCCAACTAAAATTTTATCTTCATCCAAACTGAAGATGCTATGGTTGAAACTCATAGTTGACAGTTGCCTGCATCTGTGTGACTTACCCTGATATTTAGGCTTCCCAGTAAGAGGTATAGATGAAAAAAAGAGAGGACATGAAGAAACATTTAATTTAAATTAGAATGGACTCTGAGAAACAAACTGAGGGTTCTAGAGGGGAGGGGGGGTGGGGGGATGGGTCAGCCTGGTGATGGGTATTAAAGAGGGCACCTACTGAATGGAGCACTGGGTGTTATACGCAAACAGTGAATCATGGAACACTACATCAAAAACTAATGATGTACTGTATGGTGACTAACATAACATAATAAAATTTAAAAGAATAAAAATAAAAAAATAAAAACCTCATTAGTTCATCAAGGCTTTGGACTATCTTAAGAAATAGCTGCACATTATTCTTGTGTTAATGATTGGAAACATGCATTCAGTCAGCAGGCATTTATTGGGTGCCTTATTGTTAGACCCTTCTAGGCACCATGTATACTGTGATAATGAGCTATAGGACTTCCCCATGTTAGGCCTCAATTCTGGACTGCAAAATGAGCCCACTAAAGTGGCTCTGCCTTAGTCACAGGGTTGCTGTAATTATCCAATTAGATGATGACCATATTTTTCCTCAACCCAAAGGTCAGAGAGCCCTGTCCAAAACAGCCTGTCACAGTGGGAGAAATTTCTTTCAGGTGTCGTATTTAGTTTTTAAAATTCATGCAGATTTTACATTCTACTTTATAATATAGATGTAGTTTAAAAAAAAAATCAATTATTTTCCTTTAAAGAAACAAAGAAACAAACACACACAGTCCTGGTCCTCAGAAAGTTTACAGTTAATTAAAGTGCCTGTTTTGGACCACAGAATAAAAATTTACAACACAGTTTTTGGTATTCCTTGCCAATGTTATTAAAAGTTATTTTCTCTCAGCCTCATTTATTTGACCCCGCTCCCTTAGATTCATCTGGCATGTTGTGAGGTAAATGCATTCATTTTCTGAACGGGATTGTGGTTGGTGTTTTTTAGGTGGTGGGGGAATGAAGCTTTTGATCTTATGAGGGAACTAGGCTACACAGACATACCCCACTAGAACATAAGTGTGATGAGGGGAAAGGTCTTTGTTTTGTTCACCAGTATATCCCAAATGTCAGACATACAGTAAACACTCAGTAAATATTTATTGAATGAATGAATCTCTTGAAAAATGGGTAAAGAGGAGAACTGTTACTTTACATGTAACTAATTATCCCTATGTGAAAAATAGACATGGATTATAGATTGCAGTAAGAAGTACCAAGTGAGGTTACTCTGGAAAGGCTCAAAAGATTTTTGAATAAGGTTCTGACAGAGGTGGCTAGTAATGATGGCCATTCACTACGAGAAAATTGAATCATTTGACTGAGTTTTTTATTTTGCGACCTAGCAACATTTGCACAATGATGTTTTGTTAAAATAAATGGTAAGTTTCTGGTAAGAACAGTGGCAACTCAGAATAGGAATAGCTTTAAAAGAATAAACGGTAATCTTTTGGCATTAGAGAAAATTAAAAGAGAAAGGAGGATGGATAAACCTAGCATTTATATCTTTTGTAGAGAACTCAGCCGTCAGGTGTGAGCATGTCTGATGCTGCCACACCAGAGCTGGGAATGAAGACTATAAAAATAGAGCTATTTTTGTTTTGGTTGCAGTAGCTTCGGAAACAAGGCTTTCTGTGTTCCATTAAAACAGTTTCCCTTTCAACCATTCCACCCCTCCTCCCATATTCTAATACATTCTGTTTTAGGTGGGAATGTGTTGCCTCAGGGAGAAGTTATTTCAAGAAGCCGATGGGAGATGTTTCAAGTGCTGCCTGGCTTCCCCAGCCCAGGTTTACAGAAAATACTACTTGTCTAGTGTACTGTGTACATTGGAAGGAACCACAGTCCCATAATAAAGCAATGATGATGTGTAACATAGGTGACAGGCACACATTCTGTTAACCGTGGAGATCGGTGTATATGGAAAGATGGCTCATGTGAGACTTTAAAATAGGACTGTCCTTTTCTTTGCCCCGCAAAGGACCAAGCAGGAGATTTGACTCCTCCTGCTCTGGCCCGTTTTTTTTTTTCCCCCTTCCTTTCCTTTCCTTTTTTCTTTCCTTTCCTTTCCTTCCTTTCCTTTCCTTCCTTTCCCTTCCTTCCTTCCTTCCCCTTCCTTCCTTCCTTCCTTCCTTCCTTCCTTCCCCTTCCTTCCTTCCCCTTCCTTCCTTCCTTCCTTCCTTCCCCTTCCTTCCTTCCTTCCTTCCTTCCTCAATGCTGAGAAAAAGGATATTTTATTATCTTGACTTGGCCCATTTTCTCTCTTGCTTTTCCTTAATTAGGTTTGGTTCCACTTAGAAAATCTGCAGTAAGGAGCCCAAAGAAGTGTTTTCATTTTCTTCTCACCTGACTGGAATCTACATATAGGCAGTCAAGTGCTGGTGTGATGGTGCTTTTCAGCTCACCTTTCCATCATATGGGTAGAACCTTATCCTTATGTTTCTATATAGAATTTACAGATCTCTCCAGGACATCCAAACTGTAGGCAACAGGATGGGGAAATGGACAGAAGAAAGGAGCAAGGGGCTTGCTTGCTATTATATTTGGTGACTATTGAGTAAAGGCTGAACTTTCAAATACATAAATTGGAAGATTCTTTATAGACTGTGCTGTCCAGGTGAGTCACCAAAACAAATACGCACAGATGTCTGTAACTGACATCTGTAAAAGCATATGATGCTATAAGTAAGACATTTTGTTTCCTCCTCTGGCCTCTGCCAGCTGGAGGAATGCTTCATAATATTAAGTGTTCTTGTGGCATTTTTGTATCGCCAATGGCTTCAGGGGAGCCAGAGGTGCGCCCACTCGTTTCCATTTGCTTTCCCCACCTCTTTCCCTCTCCACAGAGCCCTTTCTCGTGGGGGAGCCCAGACTAATTTGCCATTCCATGAGGAAAAGAGAACAGTAGAAAGTCAATTTTTCCCAATTCAGGGCATTTATTCTGGACATGCTCACCCTCAGCCAATTTACTTCTGCTGCTGCTGCTTAGTCATTCTTGGGTGACTTTGATCTCCTTTTACTCCAGGGTTAGGAGTGGCCCTGTGTTGGCTGGTGCCTGCAGGAGTCTCAGTGTTCACTGTTCCGCTCCCATGTCCATGATGGCGGACACCTTGGAGGGCCTCTGGTCCAGCTCCCAAGACAATAAACTCAGCAGTTAACTATCTCGACTCCCAGCCTGTAGCTTTTAGAGAAACATCAGTCAGTCATGAGATCTTTCTTAGATATTTGTAGGGTCAGGCCCAGGAAGCTGTATTTTGGTGTTTTTTTCTACCCCAAAGGTTCTATGATAATGGCGTGCACTTTGAAGTGAGCTTCATTGTATCTTCTCAGAAAGACTCCCTCTTTTATGTGGTGTCAACTTACAAATGTCCTTGGGGTATGTATTTAAACAGGTTTATTGGTTCAAACAGCTATAGGCCATTGGATTTTATGCTAGGATGAAAAATCAGTGTGCTTCCCATTAGAAATTGACTGGAAATAGACTTTGGTTCACAGGAGAGACAAAAAAATGAGGGTTTGGGGAGAAACTCTTGTGAGGTCATCCCTTAGATCTGCTTAGTTTAAGCCTTTGGTTCAATCAATGTATGAGCTAACAGGTACAGATGTGATTTTAAAAGGATGTGGATTCCATGTATAACACAGATTTATTTGTGGAAATAAATTGTGTGCTGTGATGCTGCTTATCCCTGGCCTTGGTAAGGCCTAACCCAGCAGGGAAACTCAAAGTTTCCTTCAGGCTTCTGGGAACTAATCTCAGGAGCTTTTCTTTGTCTTGATAATCTTTTTCTTAACATACGGGAATTGAGGGAACTATGTTTGGGATTAAGTTTTGTTTTGTTTTGTTTTGTTTTGTTAAGATTTTTTTTTTTTTAATTTGACAGAGAGAGACACAGCGAGAGAGGGAACACAAGCAGGGGGAGTGGGAGAGGGAGAAGCAGTCTTCCCGTGGAGCAGGGAGCCCGATGTGGGGCTCGATCCCAGGACCCTGGGATCATGACCTGAGCCGAAGGCAGACGCTTAACGACTGAGCCACCCAGGCGCCCCGGGATTAAGTTTTATTACAAAAGGCCTGGCATTGTTGGTGTATCATTGTTTCCTTGGGGGAACAAGGTACCAGCCAACCACATTCCTTTAATAATGGAGGAAAAACATCCCAGTTGTGTGGGAACCTACACACCTACTTCTGCAGCATCAAGTAATGATGGCATTCTGTAGTTGGACCTGATATTCAACATGAGTGAAATTGATCAAATAACTGAACACAGGCAATGAAATGACCTGAATATCTCAATTTCTTTCTAGTAAATTAATCTTGGATAGTATCAGGGATAAGACACCTTTTGAAAACAGCTAATTTGGCTTGACATTGTTCCTTTAAAGGTTTTATAAATAATTACCTGCTCTAGGCATGTCTAGGCAGCTGCATTTTAATTATGCATCCCCACTGAAAAGTAGAAGTCATGAAAAATGATCCCGAGAATAACAAAATACCTTAAGCACTTCACATAGATTTACATATTGATAGACAGGTGAGTATTCAGCCTCAACCTACCTTAACAGGATCTTCAGGGAAATTGCTAGTGGGCTAGTCAAGCACGAGACTAACCATCTGAAAGGTCAGTTTGGTTCACAGTGGCATCCCAAGTGAAGCAGCGTGTTATTGCGAAAGCCAACAGCAGTTGAATTCTGTACGAAAACCATCGCAGTGGCCAGTATTTGTCATGTGACTGCCCAGTGTCGAATACAGATTAGGTAGTCAGTAAATGTAGATTGAATAAACTTAAAGAGCTTCTGCCTTCCCCAAATAGAAACAGCAGATACATATATTTTTTAAATTGTGACTTGCCTCCCCAAGGTTTAGCCAGTACAATCTGTTGTATTAAATGGAGTTGTCTTTTAATTAACTTTTTTTTCCTCTTGGCAGGTTCATATAAGTACCACCGGGTTAATTGTGACCCCACCCCCCAGCAGTCCAGTGACAACTGGCCCCTCGTTCACTTTCCCGTCGGATGTTCCTTACCAAGCTGCTCTTGGAGTGAGTACAGCTTCTCCATCTCTGTTTCTCTCTCAGGTATTTAGTCCCGTTAATCTGGCACACCCCACCACCTAACACCTGCAGTTTACGTTGACACTTGCTAGGTGGGGGTGGATCGCTTTCATCTGTTATCTCTGTTCATCTCACAGAAAAAATGAGGAAGTCTCTTGCCTACAGCCTGCATAATTTTTAACAGTGAGGATCAGTGGCCTGAAGCCATTAGAAGACTTCTGTAAAATCCTTGTAATTTTCATTAACGTTCAGCCTGATTTCCCGAAGGCTTAACCGAACATTTCTTTTTCATTTCTTTTCAGTTTCTAGACTTCACTTACTTCTTACAAAGACACCTTTATAGAAATACTGAGGAAATCGGGATCCCAAAAGCTAAACAGTTTGCTTTGAGTCACAGGATGAGTCGATTCCAAATCTCTCCATTTATGATTCACCTTTTGGTTTCTCGTCTTCCACTATGATAGCTGCAGCTATGCTCCCTTGGAATCCTCCCTCAGATTGTGTTGATTTTCCTTCTGAAGACATCACATCCTAAAGAGTCTAAACACTAATTGCTTTACAACATCCTCACGGGAGAAATTAATAGGAGAAATTAGGGCAGCCAAGGGAGATAGATACAAAGAAGAACACTATGGAGAGAAAAAAGGGAAGAAGAAACAAGCAAATTCAACCTTACATAGCAGAAACACAGTAGTTTAAATCCCTGTTTCCTGAAATTGCAGGCACATGAACTACAAGGAACCGGCAATTGTGAGACATCTCTCATCCAGGCCAATGCCTTGCTTATGCTTTCAGACTGTTTCTTTCAGTGCTGAGTCGAATGAGAATAGAAAAGATAGATCCCTGCATCAGATCTCCCCAGCAGGCCCCAGCCCTGTAAATTGCTTTAGAGTCTCTCCTAGCTGTGATGCTCTCAGAGAAACAGCGTGGCCCAGTGATGGGGATACAGACCTGAGCTGAAAGCCCAGCTCAGCCACTTACTTGTTTACATGACCATGAAAAGTTACTCAACCTCTTTAAGCTTCAGTATCCCTACCTGTAAAATGAAACTAATACTATCTACTTTGGAGAATCTGCACCATGCCTAGAATGTAGTAGGGATGACTATTCCTGATCTCGTTATTGGTCTCGACTGAGGACTGTTGCAAGGTGGGCCTGTGACACGTGCCACTGGTTGGCTCTCAGAATGCCTCGGAGGGCCTGGTTCATTGTGTTATGGTTTCTCTGCTCTCTGTACCAGGAATAGTGAGGCTTCTAGGCAGCTGGTTTGTTTTTAGGTTGTGGATTTTATATATGTTGTAAAGATTATGTTTCCTTCTGCTAGAATGCTAGAGCCAAATCTATACCCACCCCCCACCCCCCCCACTTAGGACCTCACGACATATTAGCACATTAGTCAAGATGTTGGCTCCATCTTGTTTTATTGTCCTCATTTTCCTTTTGCCTCATTTTACTTTGAAACAAGGTGGGATATAAATAAATGTGGAGTTAGTACCTAGCTTGACTTAGACCTTAGAAAACTTTTTATAGAGTCAAGCATGTTCTTGTATTTAAATGGAAGTTAATAATGTTCTGGTTAGAGGTTAAAGTTGTATTTTTTTTTTTTTATTTCCAGAACGATTACACTTCCTTGATAGTACCACTGTTTGGTGTAGGAAAAGTTGTGTTGATTCTTCTGGGGAGAAGATGAAATTCAGTTAACTTTTATTGAAATGTGGTTTCCATGAGATTCTGTTAGCTCCGGGTGTTTTGACCAGAGCCAAGTTCCATAATCATCCTGCCCTCTTATCTCCAGAGAAGACTCTCTCCTTTCCTTCCTTCCCTTCCCACCCCAATACATACACAACCAGTTGATATTTCCATTTCCAGATGATTACATGGAAAAATTCTAGCATAATTTCTTAAGAGAAAAAGGCTGCTTTTTCTGATCTTAGAAAAATTAATTAGTGGAAAAGACAGAGCTGGCTGAATTTCAGCCCTTGTGGGCTGAAAATTTTACAGTATAGTAAATGGCCAGTTGCTCTTAGCTGGAGGCACACTCTAGGGCAAATCAATGAGACCGGTCACAAGAGAGCATGAATATACAAAAATTAATTTACATTCAACCATTTCATCCTAGGATTATATAAGAAAGCCTGCATGTTAAGCAAGAGGAAGGTTTATTAAACAGTATGTCTACTGTGCCAATTCCATTTAATGAAAAACTAATTATAAACAGACCTGTCTGTCATCCCAGGAGGTGTCTAGATCTCAAAGTCCCTGGTAGGGACTGGCAGCAATGTTTTGGATTTAATATGTTAAAGTGGGGGAAAAAAATCTCAGTAGCATGTACCCTCTGTATCTTACATTAATCATGGCAAGTATCCTATTTAAAATTTGAAATATTTTCAAAGAATTTGAGCACAATCACAGCAATAATATGCAGCTTGATAGAGAGAAAACAATGCTTTTCGTGGTGTGGATTTATTAGGTAACAAATGCCAACACTAGAGTAGGAAATGAAATTATTTCTAGTATTTTTATCATGAATTGAGACTTTCTAATCTTTTATGCAGAATGAAGTTAGGAGCATATTGTCCTATACATTTCACATGTAACAGTTAAAATGTTAGATCTCTAATATTAGGAGCAAAACTAGCATTATATCTATCTAATTCAGACATCAGGCTATTAAATAGTAGTGAGGGGTTTTTTTTCCAACTAATTTTGTGAAGGGAGAAAGATGAGGATCTGTATTAGTCTCATGTTTTCTGCATAAGGGCAGAAGAACTCTTAAATGAGTGATTAAGAATCCCCAATCCCCTGTACCAGCTGAGAAGTGTTTAGCTGCAAGATGTCACAGTTAGGCAGGCCAGTAAAGACCAAATACAGCCTGTGGCCAGCTTATAGACCGACTGCATTCCAAAAATGCGTAACCCTAACTAAAAAAATTTTACACATACACACATAGTGTGTCTGTGCGTGTATTTAGAGAAGCAAATTAAATGATGTCAGGTTCTCAGAATAGCCAACATGTAATTAGTCCATTGGAGCCCATGGTGGAAGGCTCAGCAGGACTCACTGCTATCGACAGGATCAGGGAAGGGCTCTGGAAGTCGGGGAATGGAACTGCCAATGTCAGTAGTTTGAGAGGTACAAGTTGAGCCCTTGGAATTGGTGGGAGTTCTGAAAATCAGGATTAGAATATGGCCAGAACGTTCCCAGCAACAACAGAAAGGGACTCCAGCATCTCAGGAGCCGAGGCCTCTTGATCCATATCATGTTGTCTTAAGAGAGGTAGAAGCACAGAACGTTTTCTCATTTGTGAAAAGCTCACTGAGGATCTGTTAACTTCTGTCTGCAAAGCTGGGTGACAGCAATACAAGATGAGTAAAACAGTGTTCTGAGTTCACAGTCTCATGTATCATAACAACAGCTTCTCTTTATTGGGCTTCTGCTGTGCTTCAGGGTACTGGGAAAGACAGCTTTACCTAAACTATTTCTAATTATAACTCCATCTCACAGATTGGGTATATTAAGGCATAGAGACCTTATGTAATTTATACAAAGCCAATTAATATCAGAGATATGTCTTCTTACGAATCAAATGTAGAACAAGAGATCTATAATTTGTGAGGGAAATTCCATTCCTGGAGAGATTTTTTAAAAGTCCCAAATTCTTTTTTTTTTTTTTTTAAGATTTTATTTATTTATTTGACAGAGAGAGACACAGCGAGAGAGGGAACACAAGCAGGGGGAGTGGGAGAGGGAGAAGCAGGCTCCCCACAGAGCAGGGAGCCCGATGCGGGACGAAAGTCCCAAATTCTTAATTACATCTTCCCCTTTAGACATCATCTAAGCATCTATTTCTAGTATTTTTTAAATATATTCTTTAATTTTATTTCTTTTTCTTCATAGCTGTACCCACAACTGACTGGCTTCATTCCAGTGAGCATCCAGTTGAGACTTAAGAGTTGGGACCTTCCATCTTTATCTTAATTTTATTGAATTCTGACACCTAAGGGTTTTTTTTTAATCACTAGTGTCAGTATTTCCACTTTTCTACTTCCTACTCATTGTCATAAAATAAAGCAAACTATTCACATAATTGCACAAACCCTGCTCTACACAGACAGTAATGCTGCTGAAATTGCTAACACTCCTGACTTGAGGGAGCATAACGACACAGCAGCTTGAACCGTTTCTCCATCAGCCTATATACGTGCATCTGGGTTCAGTACCCAGAGAGGCTGTTTAGAGATGTTGATGTGTAGGGTTGAAAGTGGGTTGACTGGAAATCAGATGTTGAGAAAAAAAAAAAAAGATTCTGGCATTGGGGGATATTACATGGTATTTGCCCAAGGGACCGAGAAATGCCCAAAGTCTATCCTGCCAGTCACTTTTCTACCCTGGGACATAGAAATGGATGTGAGGGAAATACACACCTAAAGGACAATTGGAAAGAAAATGAATCCTTTATTGTCAGTTGAACTTATGCCCCAAACTCCAAAGCACTTTACCAGCAAAGCACTTTACTGGTAAGGTGGCCTGCAGCCCATGGCCTGGGCTTAAAACCTAATGGATCTTGTCACCTATCTTTAGCCAAATCCAGACCTAACCACTCTTCGGTCGCATGAAAGGGCAAAAGGAGGAGAGAGCACTGGAGTGGAGTGGTATCACACCCACACACTTCAACTTTTCACTCACAATGTGCACTAGCAAATGTGGCTTGTCTGGCTTAGAATCCAGCCCTTTCAGAAAGGACACTTTGCTGGGGTTCATTCTAACATAGGAGGGAAATCAAGGACTGCCCTAAGACACTGAGCCAAGATTGGAATCTATGTTTTTCTGACCCCAAAGCCCACGCTCCTTCTACAGTGTAAAGCTGATGCTGCTTTCAAGGTCAGTAGGGTGAGGGGACAGAACAGAACCTGGACGTGGCAAAGTATGATCATTCACATTAGCGTACCACTGTCCTGTTTTTAAGCTAAATGTTATTCAGAAATAGCAATTCTTGCCTCAGACCATTACCACAGACTGTGAACAGAAGATCTGAATCTATAGAAACACAAGGAGGAAGCTCATTTTTAATGAATATCAGAATAACATCCCATTTTCTACATTAGTATTTTTGTGGTCTGGCCCATAGTTCTAGACAACTTTACTTTGATAATACAGACCTGCTGCATTTCCATAAAATAAAACTCAAGTGATGAGTGCTTAAGCTATTAATTTAGTATGCAATGTCTAGTGAAAATGGCATTTAAGTGTGGGATTTGGTTCTGAACAATATTAAGCTAACAAAATATGAGCAAAATGTGATCTCTACTTCTTGCAGGCCCATAGATTTTTTTTTTTTTGCTGCTGGTGGAGAGTGTGTCTTGGCCTCTGGTGCCTGCTCTGGACTGGACTATGAAATAATAAGCAGGTCTCCAGGTCAGCTCTGGGTGAATGAAAGGCTGTGGTTTGCTCTGTAGAAATTTCAGGTCTTGCAGGATAGCAAACTGCCTGAAGCACAACATGCAGTGGATTACTTTTTGAACTTCCACATCACCAGATTATTTCAATTTAAGTTGTTTATAAAGCAACCCACAGTACTTCCTAGTCAGTCACAGCTCTGGACTCACCCGAGCCCTATCATTTTACCAACCCCACAGGGCTGAACAATATCTAGGAATCTGATTTTAATCAGACTCTCTCTCTTGGTCTTTGTGTGCTTATATACCGAGTACATGTGCACACACATATGCACATTTCCCCCAAAGATATGTAACCCAACATTGGGGGAAAAAAATCTGCCCAATTTTATTAAGACCGTTTCAACCACAAAATAGAAATAACTGCATTTTCTCTCAAGCACAACCTTTGGGATCTTTCAGAATATCCTCTTCTAAGCCATATCTCCAATGACTTCTAACTAACTCTTTGTGAAAGGGATGTACATGAAACATTTGTTTACTGTATTTTTTAACTGTAAGAGCTGACCTTTTTTTTACATTTTGTTAACAGAATGTGACATGTTTTTATCAGGTCCGTAGATGTTTTTTTGCCTTTTTCTTCTTAGGGCTAATTTAGTACAGCCTCTGTTTTAATAAAGTTAAGATATAACAGACAATTTTAATTTCCTTTCCTCTTGAAAATAGAATTCTACTCAGAGTGTGAAATGGAGCTTTTTGCTTCTGGGCCTTAGGTACTATTTTAAGTAATTTCCAGGAGCAGTTCTCACTGGGCTCCTTGTTGAGCGTGTGCACTGGCCTTCCTCCTTCCCACAGCCACGCTCTTTGGAGATTGGGCTTCGGAAGATTTCAGTGGAAATCATTTGAGTGGTAATTTTACAGTGTCCATATATTACCCGGTGTACAGTCTAGACGTTTTACCTTGCCCGACAAGCTACCAATGTGTTGTTATTACCAGTGAACTGCCTGGGTCATGTGTGCTGAGTGTTTTACCAGGATTATCTTTGTTTCTCTCTCCTTTGTCACTGGTAGGAGCCCAAATGGAGTGAATGCTTGACCTCCTGGTCAAAGGTTTTGAGGACTCTAAGCCCCAGCGCATGCAATTCCAGAGTTGTAGCAAATCTTAAGACTGCCATATTTTGTATGGAGAGTGTGAGTAACGTTCATGCAGTTCTAGCTCTCTGAACTGGCCTCTGCCTTGTCCAGATTAGCACTCTGTAAGCAGCTCTGCGCCTCATTTATTTCTGCACTGAATGTTCCACAACACCTTCAGCTTCGGTATGGGAAAAATCCTTCTCCAAAGTCACTTCAGCAAAAAATTAAATATAATGTGTGAAACGGTTGCAACATATGTCTAGAATTCTGAAATTTTTTTCTACCTAGTTTATTGTGTTTCTGGAACTATGTACATTAACAGGCAGATGAAGCAAATGTTGATGAGATGTGAATTTTTATTTCACGAAATAGAAACAAAGTGACTTACGAACTATATTTAGAGATCATTGGGTTTTTCGTATTTATACGCTGATGTGTGAAAGCCATTTATGCTTTCCTAGGTGCATTCTTTAGTTTCCTTATTTCTCTTTTAATTCAGTTTTTACATCTAGTGGTTCAAAGATTTGGGAAGGGCGAGGTGGGGGTTCAGGCAAGTCTTTGTGTGCCTGCTTTCTCAGGAGTTTCAGTATACAGACCCTGAAGAATCATCTGGGGTTTATAGATCAGAAAGTAACAATTGCTCCATTGATTTTCAAAAGGCATGGAATCCTGTAGGCAGAACCCCATTAGGCTGTGCCCATAAAGGAACCAGCAGCTTTTCACTGGTGTACTTGTTAAAGATTACCAGCCTTGATAGTACTAAATTTCAAAAGCTGGCAAAGTTAAAAGAATAAGCAAAAGTAGCAACAATAGCCCAGTGATTGTGGCTTGCTATTGTTTGGGCTTTTTGGAAACCAGGCATCAAAGGAAATTTTCTTCTGAAGGAATGGTTTGAGATATAGTGCAGCTGAATTGTTCTGTGTTGTGTTTAAGTTATAAGTTACAGAAACAATCACAAATTAATTCCTAGCAAGCAGTGTGACATTATAGCTGCCCACTTGAAAAGCGTTGGGGTTCTTATCCAGGTCTATACTGAAAAATGTTATTAATCTTAAAATTACATGCTGTTGTTCCATTTTTTTCTTTCCCTCTTCCCCAGTGTCATTACTTACTGTTTGCTAAAAAAGTTGCTGTGGCTCTAAGATCTTAAAGGAGAACAAGGGATGAGTTTTTTTTTAAAAGGAGGCTTTCTTACAAGGTAGCCTGCTGGTTCTGCTCCCTGTGGATTCCATTCAGGTCTTTTCCTGTGGATTCCTGATTCCTCTTCCCTCCCACCTTCCATAAAAGATGTAAATCAATCAATCATTCATTCTTCTTCTCTCTCTCTCTCTCTCTCTGTCCTCATACCAGACGATGAATCCTCCTCTTCCACCGCCCCCCTTCACTGTCCTCCACACCTCCGGGCGCTGCTGCTGGAATGGGACTGAGGCCCACAGTGGGACCCGCTGACCAGATTGCACATTTACGGCCTCAGACTCGCCCCAGTGTGTAAGTGAGGGTGTCATTTATTACTGCTTTAAAGTTCATTTCAGACTAAGCCCAAACAGCAGAGGTAGAGAAACACCTTTCTGATAGGAGCTGGTGACAGGCTTATGGCTCACCAAAGTGGTCTGTGTTCTGCAAATTTATACCCAGTCGTGCATATAATTAGGAAACTGCTGAAACAAAATGGGTCCAACACATGAGCTTGCTAGGCAGCCATTCTGCTGAGTGAAGGCCTTTTACAGTTTAGGGAAACGTAGTGTTCGCTTCTTCATAATACTATGTGTACATGGAGCCATCTTTTTGTATAAGTCCTGTTTGAGCATTTTGTCTCCAATTTAATTCCTTGCATTAGGATACTAAGGAACAGGAAGGTATTCCACACAAATCAGATCTAGAGGGAGTGTGCATGTGAAAAGCTCTAAGTCCCCAGCAATAAGTATCCAGAAAAGTCTCATTGTCTCATTGTCTTGTTCAACGCTTACCAATGGCAGAATACAGCTAGATTTTTGTGGCTCCTACATTGTGTGATTTTATATGTGGAACACTTTAGAGCCCTGGTTAAAACAAACAAACAAACAAACCACTATTGGTTAGTGTTGCCTGCCTGGTTTCCATATGTTGGCGGCACAGTCACCTTGCATTGTGGGGTGGTTTTGCACTCTATGATCTGGGCTTTTTTTCCTTTTGACTTTTTCAAATTCAGTATTTTTCCTGCTGAGCATCCAAAAGCAGGTGCAACCCAGGCCTCTAGGTTCAGCTTGTGTGTGGAAGGCAGTGCATTGTGCCTCCCAGTGGGATTTTGTGCCATATGTCCTCATTCAGGGCTACTTCCCACAACTAACAAGTGCCATTTGAAGAGCTCAAGTTTCCCAGTGGGTCCCTAATCCCCAGCAGCAGGTTAGGCACTTTGGGAAGCTGCATAATTCTTTCACACCCCACAAATACCATTTGGTGGGATAGTCACCTTCACACTGGGGGGACCAGGTTGGCAGTTCTTAATCAGGAAGGCGTCTGTCTTTTAAATGTAGGCCACTAAACCTCTTTCAATGGAAAATTACCAATGCTACTTACAGGTTAGAGGATTATATTTTCTGTTTACATCTGTATGGAATATTCAAGACTTTGTACCAAGGAAGAGTTTTTGTGTATCCTGGGGTTTATCTGTTACTCAGCCTGAAATCACATACTCTTTTCTATTCTAGGTATGTTGCTATATATCCATACACTCCCCGGAAAGAGGACGAGCTGGAGCTGAGGAAAGGGGAGATGTTTTTAGTGTTTGAGCGTTGCCAGGACGGCTGGTTCAAAGGGACATCAATGCATACCAGCAAGATAGGGGTTTTCCCTGGCAATTATGTGGCACCAGTCACAAGGTATGGTTTTAAGTAAATGGTTTACTAAGTTCTAAACAGAGAAGCTTTGTTCTTTTCCATGGTTTTCAGCCTATCCAAGATTCCTTCTCACACTATAATTGCCTGTTACATAGCCAAGATTTTAAAAATTCGTATCTATACTTGCTGAAATCCCTTCTAACTCTAAAATTCTTAGCTTACTTTTCACATGAGTATATGTGAAATTGTATGTTTCTACCAATATATGTACTGGGTTTTAAGTTATTTGTTTGAAGTTGTATGTCAGAGGATCCAACTATACCAATTTTCAACATTTTTCTGCTCAAAAATAAAAAATATGTTTAGCATAAACAAAAGCTATATTATTAACATGTTTACATAACACTTACTATATGCCAGGCAGGCAGATTTCGAAATGCATATTACACATAATAACTCTTGAGTCCTTAAGCAACTTGTTGATGTAGTTGCTATTATTATCCCCACTTAATAGATGAGAAAACAGAGGCACAGAGAGATTAAATAACTTGTCTGAGATCGCACAGTGAAGAAATGCTTAAACCTAGGTGTCTGGCTCTATATTTATTCCAATAGCTTGGTGATTACCTTGGAATTCTGGCAATTAATTTCTATAATATAGTCAGAAATAAAATTCCTTAAATATGACATTGATCCTTCATCCCTCTCAAAAAGGGTGATTTTGCTCCTCAAGGGAATCTGTCAATGTCTCAACACAGTTTTGATTGTTACTCTGGAGGATGTGGGAGGACGTTGCTATTGGCATGTGGTGCACAGAAGCCAAGGATGCTGCTAAATGTCCTATAGTACACAGCACAACCTCCTACCAAAGGGAATTGTCTGACCCAAAATGTCCCTCAGGTTGAAAAACCCTATTATAGGATAATAGGAAGTAAGAGCTTTATGTTTACAAGATTTTCTTTCCTTTTTTTTTTTCCTCCCAAAATTTATTTAAAGATAGTCCACCTTCTTGTCACTGAGGAAAGTAGCCTTGGAAACTGAATGGAAAGACCTATAATGGCATTGAGGGAGCCCCAGTTTTTAGCTACTGGGCTTTTAATAAATGGTCCAGGTTTAGCTCTGTTAAATCATTCCTCAAACACCCTGATTTTAAATAAATGGCTTAATGAACTGACATGTTTGTCAGCTGTTGGCCTTGATTTATAGGTTGGCCAGCAGCCTAATCAAATGAAGATCATTATTGTTGCAGATGGTGACAGAATGTTAGCTTTAATTTGACTTGCAGATTTTTAATCAATATAAACCATCTTTTCTGTATATGTTAAAATCTACATTCAGGATCCAGAAGATGGCAGATAGACTTTCCCTGGTGAGAAAAAAAAACAAACAAAAAACCACCACAACAACTGAGGGAAATAAAACAAACCAAACCACAACAAAGACTAAGCTAATGAAGGAAAGCATTTTCATAACCTTCAAAAACAAATTATTAAAAGTCTCTGGAGAGATGCTTACTTACAATAAATTCTCTGTTATTTATCATAGTAAATAATAAGGATGTTGGAGTTAATGAAGTATTCTACTTAGTAGAAAGCTACTTTATATAGAATTGTTTAAATGAATTTAGAATATAAAAAAAAATACATGACACAAAACTACATTGAACCTAATTTAATTTAATTCAACCTGTAAATGTTCCTTTAGAGCTGTCTGTATCTGGAGGAATGTAAAAGAACCTTTTCACACGGGCCTGCTGTCAAGGAACTTTTACTGAATCAGGAGTATTTACTAAAGAATTTACATGGTAAAAATAATACATTTTGTCATCAAGGACCATAGAAGGAAGAAATTCACATGAAACAATAAAATCATAAGGTCTTAAGCCTAAAACTTAGGCAAGGCTTCTTGAAAAGAAGAGATTTGTGCTGGACCTTGAAACATACATGAGATTAAGACATATCAAGAGAGGCCAGAGAGAATATTCCAAGAGTGTGTGCCTATGTGTGTGTGCACATGCATGCACGTACACAGGTCCTTGTGTGATGCAGACCTGGGGGCAAGCAGGGAGAAGGGCAAAAAACATGAGCAAAGCTCTGAAAAAGGAGCGAAACTGCTAATGTTCTTAGCAGTGATGACAAATAAATCAACTTCTTTGATGGCTGAAGCAGAAGAATTCAGGGCCTTAAAGACAGTGGAGGTGTTGAGCCTTGATATGGAAAGCTGAACCCAGTGACCGCATATTTTTGAGCAAAATACGACATGTAATTTTCTGTGACTCACAATATATTTCCAGACCTTTCTCTCCCTCAGGGCCATCTTTACTTTGAATTTGTGATTCTTACATTTTGTAAAAATAATTCCATTCATTCTTTAAAATGTTCTGTCTCAAAGCCCTGAGTCATTTTTCTTGCCTTTAATTGTTCTCTCCCCCATTTTGCTGATGGATTGGGCTTTCTGTCTCTGTTTCTGTGTTGGCAGGACCGTGACAAATGCTTCCCAAGCTAAAGTCCCTATGTCTACTGCTGGTCAGACAAGTCGAGGGGTGACTATGGTCAGTCCTTCCACTGCAGGAGGGCCTGCCCAGAAGCTCCAGGGAAATGGTATGGCCGGGAGTCCCAGTGTTGTCCCCACAGCCGTGGTGTCAGCAGCTCACATCCAGACTAGTCCTCAGGCTAAGGTCTTGTTGCACATGACCGGGCAGATGACAGTCAACCAGGCCCGCAATGCTGTGAGGACAGGTAAGGAGACCAGGCTGGAAAGTACCCGGAAAGGGGTGCTTGCCTAATAGCAGCTCTTCTATCACAGCTGTAGAGAAAAGCAGATGTTGTGTTACAGTAATGAAGAACATTAGGAAATAAAGCAGGCACAGTCTAGTCAGTGGTACTTCACATCTGCTTATTTTGGCTAAGCCTGCCCCGCACATTAATTCAAGCCTGATCTACAGATTGAAAGTCTGAAAGAAATTAGGCTGATCCTAAGAATGTCGATAGGACTTGAAAATATGACTTCTGCAGTCCAGACTGTAGGAGCTCAGATCTCACTGCCGTCAGCCGCGTGACCACAACATCGTACTCCACTAACCAGTGTGCTGATTATTTCTGATGAACTTAATCTCAAGTCTATTTTAAACCTAATGGGATCTTAAATGACTTTCTTCTTTCTGTAGCATTGAAAACCTACCCAAGGGTCTTGGGTAACAGTGGTGGGGTAAACTTGTAAATTCTATCATAAAAACCAAAAGAAGGAAAATGGTTAGTAAGAAAAGGGAGAAAAATTTTGATTGATTGATTGATTGAAAAGAGAATCATTTTAAAAAGGACTGGAGGCCAACCTAATCTGACACTCTAGAGTACCATCAAAGACAGGCTGTGTCCATAAATCTGTGGAAAGACCTTCTCTCTAACTGAACAGCCTGGGGTTATAGCTAAGTTTCCAAGCTCTCTACAGACTAAAGAGCTGATCTGGAAGGAAAACAGTGTCTAGGGACCCAGCTAAGATTAAGTGCTTTTAAACCAGCATACATCCATTATTTATTGTAAAAATGCAATAGCAGCCTTTCATTATGGGCTGAGGTACGGAAATGACTCTTATTTTGGTGAGTAGCATTTATCAGAAAGGCCAATTTTGCTGTTTTCTCTCCTGTCATCTACTAGTTGCAGCACATAACCAAGAACGCCCTACAGCAGCGGTGACACCCATCCAGGTACAGAATGCCGCCTGCCTGGGCCCTGCATCTGTGGGCCTGCCCCATCATCCCTTGGCCTCCCCACAACTTCCACCTCCAGTGGCAGGCCCTGCCACCCACGTGGCTGCCATTAATATGGGTCGCGTCAGTGCCCCTCTGGCGTGTGCTGCGGCTGCTTCACTGACCTCTTCAAACATCACCACCGCCTCTCTGGAGACCGAGCCCGGTGGCCGGGCGGTGACCATTCTTCCTGGACTCCCCACCTCTCCTGACAGTGCTTCATTGGCCTGTGGGAACAGTTCAGCAACCAAGCCAGACAAGGATATTAAAGTAAGACCAACGTCCTGTTCCTCTGCTTATGTTGTGTCCCATCCTTTCTAACTAATGAAAGGACTCGTTGTTCAACAATCCTTCAAATGCTTACCATGTGTGAGTCACCATGCCAGGTGCTCGATTCATGATTCTCTGCATTGAAACACCCACTAGTTGCCAGGCCTTGTATTGTATGTTTAGGGAGACCACAGTGAATAAGACTTAGTCACTACTCATGCAGCTTACATCTCATGGAAGAATTTCCTTTCCCCTTTAGTTACTCATTCTTTCGTGATTGTGCTGTCCTTAAGTCTTCCTATTCAGTCAGTTCTACAAAAAAATATTTAATATACAAAAGGGTTGAAATTGTTGATCAGAAGTGTTAATTGTGGGTTTATTTTTTCTACAGCATATTGGATTATAATCAGCATGGATGGTTTTCCTCTTGACTTGAAATATGGGTGAAAAATTTTCTACATTCCTAGATCTTTAAAAAAATCTCATTTGGGGCTGAATTTCAAAGAAAAAATAAATGGAAAGCTGTGTTTGAAAGACTAACCTATGGTTGGGTTTGGAGACAGGTGGTTGGAGGCAAGGGAAATTGATGGTGAGTAACTATGAACAGAAATCGAAGAGTGATAATAAAGTCTGGATAAGGGGCGCCTGGGTGGCTCAGTCGTTGAGCGTCTGCCTTCAGCTCAGGTCATGATCCCAGGGTCCTGGGATCGAGCCCCACATCGAGCTCCCTGCTCCGCGGGAAGCCTGCTTCTCTCCCACTCCCCCTGCTTGTGTTCCTTCTCTCGCTGTGTCTCTCTCTGTCAAATAAATAAATAAAATCTTTAAAAAAATACAATAAAATAAAGTCTGGATAATTGTCTACAATCAAATGTAGTAGCAGTCTGAGGAAAATCTGGTATTTTCCTCAGTATTTTGTGCATTTTCTCCTAAAGTTCTAGCCTAGTTCTGGGAAGCTCTAGGGTAATCATAAACTCTTAGCCACCTGGTTCAGTGGTAATGTATGTCGCTCTATTTAAATGGTTAGGTAAGCCTGTAAATAGGGGTTTATAAGGAAATAAACTTTACAGCCTACTAAAAAGTTAATATTTAATTGTTGGGTTAATCTTAGCGTTTGTGAAAAGGATTGGTATCTGTTCAGTGTTTATAATTAACTACATTAAACTTGTACTCAAGCTGACATGTTCAACTTTGTCAGGATCTTTAAAGAATTGTTTTGTAGTTTAGAATTTAAGGTTTCGGGACAGTCAGTCACTGAGAACAGGGACTCTTCAGCTCTTGCCCTCCCAGGAAAGAATTCATTGAATCACAAGCTTGAAAGGGACCTGTGCCAAAGAGAATAATGGCTCCCCAGAGATGTCCACATCTTAAGCCCTGAAAGGAGAATATGTTTCCTTAATGGCAAAAGGCATTTTATAAAGGTCTTGAGATGAGGGGATAATTCTACCTTATCTGGGTGGGCCCCATATAACCACATGGATCTTCCTGAAAGGGAGGCAGGAGGATTGGGTCCAGAGGAGATGTGACATTAGAAGCAGAGATCAGAGTGATTCAAGGAAGGAGCCACAAGCCAAGAAATGCAAGCAGCTTCTTCTAGAATCTGGAAAAGGCAAGGAAACAGATTCTTCCCTAGGGCTTCTATAAGGGATGTAGCCCTGCTGACACCTTAATTTTAGGACCTGATTTTTACCACGAAGTTTGTGATAATTTGTTACAGCAGCAACTAATACAGCACCTAACGGGTTATCCTGTTGAGTCCCCATCCTTGACAGATGGTCACTGGCCTCTGTTTGGACACCCTCATTGACCATGAGTGCCCTAGCTCCAGTGTGTCCCATGCCATTTTCTTTATTTGAGGGGCTACATAGAAATTGTTGATCTTCTTTCTATATGATGCCTTGACTTATTTCAGAGTTATCTTCTTTTTTAAGGCTATACTCCTGAAGTTTTTGTCACTACTACTTATGTCACAGATTATAAATTTTCCTGAATGTTCCAGATCCACCAGGGAGACTTCTCCTGGTTAATATAAAATCAATAATTTCATGATTAACATGACTGGAGTGTCATTTAGTCTACATTCCTCCATCAGGTCTACAAGGATATCATGGGAGAACTTATCAGATGCCTGTCAAAATCCAGATGTCTTTTACATTCCCATCCAAACTATTCCCCAGTCCCCCATCATTTTAGCTGTTACTCATGTTAGCAAGTATGTCCTAGAGGAGTCTCCTCCTCCATGACTCTCATTTCCTTTCATTTACTACATCATTCTAGAATTTTCCAGACAGTCTGCAAAGTGCATTGTTGTCTTCTTTTTGAAAATTAGGATTACACATGCCCTTCTTGCCCTGAACCTGAACCTGATCTCAGGTTCACCAGGATCTGTCAAAGATTATTTGGTTGCATTTTAGCTGTTAATTTTCTGTGTATGCTGGGGTGAATTCATCCTGGCAAGTAATTATTGGATCTCTAAATCCCAGTCTCTTCACCCATTTCCCTCTTACCAAGGTTTGTTCATTCTTTCTAGTCTGAAGATTATCCTTCCCTTTCTTCGTATCTTCTGAGAACCACCATCCATCTCAAAGAGGAGGTCTGTATCCTTCCTGTTTTTCTGATTTCAAACATAACTTTAAGACTACGCCCCCTTTTTTTTTCAAGTTTAAGCTGTTATGGGCCATGATATGTTCTTTCTTATGGTCCCTTCTCTTGATCTTTTTGTACCGAGTCCTTTAAAAATTTGAGCCCATTAGGCCACTCTCTGGGGGATCACATTACTGTCTTTAGATGCCTCCACATTTTCATCTGCTCAGATAATTTGCAGTTGTATGGTTAGAATTAAGTTCTGGAGAGCCCTCCCATTCCTCTTGAAGTATCTTTCCTTTTGAGTTTCAGGTCATGCATATATTTTTTTTGAACTTTTAAAATCAGTTATTTTAAACTTCAGAGTTCAAATCTGACTAGCCAACTTCTCTTTGGTGCTTACTTCGAAGTTTTCAGTATTTCTGCTTCACCAGCTGAACCTTTCCACCCCCTACTGGTCTCTACCATTCCCCTAGGTGATCAGAATTAGATCCAAAGTGAGATTAAATTATCAACAATTCAAGGAAAAAGTACATCAGAGATTCTAAGTGTATAGAGACCCTAGTTTTAGTTGAGACTTCCAGCAGATATCTAGGTATTTGACAGTCTCCTTGTTATCTCTATCTGCTTTCATTATTTTGTGATCAGCATCATCCATTTACTTAAATTCTTTAGTGTGTGTTGCGTCCTCCAAATGATAGCTTGTCGATTGCCCTGTCCTTTTCTCTATACATAAATGTCCGTAGTGAGCTACCACTGGTGTTCCATAGAGACATATAACTTTTTGATGTGCACATAGGACTATTACAGCTCCTCGCCTAACTAAGCTATTCCTTTTGAACAATATTTTATTTGGAAGTCTTATCTCAAATGTGTTTTTGTCCTTGACTTAAAAAAAAAACAAAACAAAACAGTTTTTGTCCCTGTAGCTAATTTTGTCTGGTAACTGCGTTCTGTGGTTTGATAAATAAGTATCTGAAACTCTGCAATATATTTCCAAACATTATCTCAGTTATTTCTTGTTTGAAATCCTGGGCCTTTCTGCCATTGTTATTCTTCTTTCTATGGGATCCCTCGCATCTTCTACAGTTATCAGTTTAACAGCTTTATCTGGACATTTTTCTAACTGCATGTTCAGCTTAAAGGTTTCATTATTTGATCAGCTAGTCTCCAGGCAGATGAGTTTCCCAGTCCTTATGAGATACTCCTGTGTGTGTGTGTGCGTGTTTTATTGTGTTTTCTTATTATAAAAAAATTTTAAATAGACATTTATTTAGAAGTGAGAGAAAAATCTAAATATCCAAATAGAAAACCTAAATATGATCCAAGATTTCAAAGACAGCCGTTAATACTATGGTGTATATCTACTTTTCCCCCTCATATACCAAAATACAGTAAATATTATTTTGGTATGTTATGCTTTTATCCAGAAAATAAAATCTTTTTTTCCAGCACCAATTATGTAATTGACTGTTCTGATATTTTCTAAGTTTTATTAGAAGACAAACTGATACATACTAAAAATTCTAAGAGTTTATTTGAGGAAAAACGTATTCAAATCAGGCAGTGCCAAACTGGAAGTGCTTAGGAGCGCTCTACCAACAGGAGCCAGGGGTAAGAATTATGTAGAGGACACATCAAAGCAGAGCAGGGAGGTTATTTGATTGGCTATAGTTTAAGTGGTTGCCTTATTTGGGAAAGCCCAGTTGGCTGTTTGTGATTGCTTATCCTTAGGTTTTGATTTCTTAACTTGGAGGTGTTTACAGATTTAGGTTTTGGTTTGCTATCGGAGGCTGCTAGGACATTAAAATCACCTCAGTCCTAATAGCCTCTAATTGAATCTCTAATGGTTTAATTAATTTAACAGCTTAACCCTCACACAGAGAAAGAAAAGAAACCATCTCTGAGGCCCCACTTTACTTCATGTGCTTCCATTTTCTTCCCCTACCTTCATGGTGTAAGTCTTCTCTGACATTGTCATTTATTCCCATATCAATCAGCAGTAGGTGTTGGTTCTCATGCCTCTGCCATATTCTAGATTTTTTCCTAAAAGATAACATTTCTAAAAGTGGCCCACAAAAGATCAACATTTAGTGCCTCAAATGTCCCACCCCCAAAGTCCTAGTGACTCCCTCCCTGAAGTAGCCATAGGTCTTCTTCAAACGGTCTGCTGTTTGAGGACCTTTGCTCTTAATTCTTGGTTTTCTTAAGCAGAGGGTTCATCTAGTTTTTAAATACCCATTTTCAGGGTGCCTGGTTGGTTCAGTCAGTAGAGCATACGACTGTTGATCTTGGGGTTGTAAGTTGGTGTGGAGATTACTTAAAAATAAAATTTTTAAAAAGTCAATACCTGTTTTCTTCTGTTCTGAACACTTGTCCCAGAGTTCCTGCTGATCACTTTCTTTGCTAATATGATTTTCCTTCCTCCCAGTTCTTATTTCACTGTCAAAAACAAGTTGGTCTGTGAGCTTCACCACTTCATTCCATGTTAAGTGATCAGAGTCCCATTCCTGCCCCTGCCAACAGCTGGGATCCAGGTCTGGACAGTGCAGATGTGCACACAGTTCCATACAGAGTGACCCTTATGATGTGCAGCCCTCAGGCAAACATATCTGCTCTTATCGCTCCATCGAGTAGATGTGCTTCTAGAGATGTTGCCTGTGCTGAACTCTCAGAAGAGCAAAGGCTAGGTTCAAGTCCCACTTCCACCCCTTACTAGCATTGTGATTTTAGGCAGCCTTAGAGAGGTATGGGCAATGAGAATAATACTGGTTCCTGTCACATCAGCTGGGTGTTAGGAATAAATGTGGAAATCCTTATAAAAGCATTTAACAAGATTCTTGAACCTAGTGGTGTTTAATCATCTCTAGAATTTCACATGGCCTTTCCCTCTCTCTCTGCACTTCTTTAAAAAGGCCTTTTCTGAGCCTCCCATCTCAGATAACACCCCTGATCAGTCACTCTCCCCTTACCCTGCTTTATTTTTCTGCAGAGCGCCTGTTCTACAGCAGTGTTAATGTCTCTGCTAGAGAATGTGAACTCCTTGTTGTCTTGTTCACTATTGTATTCCCAGAGCCTAGCACATTATTGGTTCATATTCAAAACTCAGTAAATATTTGTTAAAGGAATGAGTGATTATTATTAGACAATCATATGAATTAAGCTTTTGAGATCCCTTATAGTGACTGATTTTTGGGAATATGACTATGTAGATTTTTGATGACAGTGGCCCAGAAGACTATTTATCTCTTGCTACTTTCTTTGTACATCTGAGGGCAAGGAGAGGAATAAAGAAGACTCAGTGGGTAGAATGTGGTTAACTTTATGAGTTCCTCAAATGGAATTTATTTTTGCTTGGGAAGGAGAACTTGAGGTCTCCCATATTATATTCATCCTCTGTGATATGACTAATAGGAAGTTATTTAGGTGATGCTCAGAAATTATTTTTATATATAAAAATTACTCTCTCTCATCATCTGGTAATTATTTTCTGGCCCAAATAGTTCTTTTTCGTATGAGTTGTGGTTTTAAATCATCAGATCTGGGCACCTGGGTGGCTCAGATGGTTAAGCGTCTGCCTTCGGCTCAGGTCATGATCCCAGCGTCCTGGGATTGAGTCCCGCATTGGGCTCCCTGCTCCTTGGGAGCCTGCTTCTCCCTCTGCCTCTCTCTCTCTCTCTGTCTCTCATGAATAAATAAATAAAATCTTAAAAAAAAATAAAATAAAATAAATCATCAGATCTTCTGAAGAGAAAATTATGAGTATAAAAACATTATTCCATCTAGGAATAATTTCTTGGAAAACCCACAGGAGAATTGTTAAGGTTCATGTTAAAAGATAATGTCCCTTTTTCATGCATGCTAACACTACATTTAAAAAATTGCTTTGCTGAATTGTAGTCTTTATTAATTCACGTATAGTTTTCATTTCTGCTGTTGGATTTTGAAAAAAACAAAGGTGCCCTTAGATGATAAGTGTCTGTGTTTGCAAAATTATCTCTCCAGTGGCACACTGTTCTGCTAATGTAGAAAACATCAGTATATGATATCAAAAGCACAGTTCAGTGGAACTAGGGCAGCATCTTTTCCATATTAGCACCCCCACCCCGTGCCCCCACACCCTGCCACAACACCTAATCCTCTGCCTTCTGCTCCGTGGGTAGTCGGCATCAGCTGATGATGATAACACATCCCTTAGAAGTCATTAAAGCAAGCTGTATTTAATGTGCTTAATCATTTTAGATGAACCAAGTCATCCTTCTTCTTAATCACTTTAGAGGCTGTTCCCTGAGCTCCATTCAGTTAACTGAATTTTTCTGAGTGCCCAGAACTGAGCTTTTAAGAAACATCTGTAGCCGTGTCTTGCTGAGATTGTAGTTTATCACTGGACTTGATGTTCTCAGTGGATCTGTCCGGGTCCAGGGATTAGCGTGTGCTTTCTTACATCATAGCAGGAATAGCTGGAAGTTGTGGCCGACTGCCCCCCCCCCCCCGGCCTTAGAAGTGTAGACGTTATTCTTTCTCAGCTCATTTGTCGGCCCTCCAGACCTCAGGCTCCCTTGAAGTGTGGCAGCAGCTTTGGCAGGCATTTGGTCAGCCCACTTCTTTGGCCACTGTATAAAGGGAAATCTTTATCTCCACGGGATTTAGGAATTGCAAAATGTCCTTAGTCCCTTAGCCCTGGGGCTAGCTCAGTCTTTCCCTTCCTCCCACCTGTCTCCTCTTTCAGTCTTGGCCTCTCAGCTCAGTAGGTGCACCTCTGCACTAGGCACTGGGTGGATGAGATACAGGCACTCAAGCAGGTAGTCCAAGTGTGCAGGGTCCTTTAGTGGAATGTATTAATAGCCCTTTGGAAAATGAGAAGTTAAAGGAATGAAGGAAAAGCCTGAAAGGTGAGTTAAGGCCAGGCCCTGAAGAAAAATGCAGAAGAATCTTCCTCAGGCTAGGATGGGGAGAAGGGGGTGGGGATCAATTGATTGGTTCTGCTCATCTGCAGCCTGAGTTGAGCTGTACAGAAATGAGTTCAGTGCTCCCCACCATCCTTCCCTGTCCTCTGTTTCTAACCCATGGCTTAGTTCGTACTCTGAACAGTATTTGGTAAATGGGGCCTGCAGTTTCCTGGGATGCTTTTTCCCTGGAATGCTTTTTCATCATCTGGTTAAATCATTACTTTTGTCTCTTCTTTTTTCTGCCATTCTGTCTCTAATGGAACTGTGTTATTATGGATTCAGACCGTTCTCCCCAAGGGATTTTTACTGAGTATGAACTAACTCATATTCTCAAAAAAAAATTCCTCAGTGTTCTGTCTTTGGGTGGGCCCCTCATAATTCTATTTCCCTTTTAGTGGACCTTAATGATTCTAGTTTGAGTTTGTCTATAGAGTTTTCTAAAGAATTATTTCTCTATGAAATGTTTAATTTTCAGGCAATGTTTCCATTCAGATGACTTTATGATGTCATTGACATCTTAGTAAAATGATGTAAAATGATTATTTTCTATGCTTGATCATCAGAAAGAACATAGACACAGGTTTTGGAAATGAAGAAAAGTTAGCTCTAGATCTGGTTTTCCTAGCAGAGCAAAGAATGAAAGTGTCAAAACAGACAAAGTTTCAAGAGATGGTTTTTGTGGAGTAGGATTGCTGGAAAAAAAATTCTTTTCTACATTTGCCTGCAAAGCGACATAAAAATGTTTTTGATTATACTGAAGCTTTATATAAAATCTTGTGGAGTTTTGGCTTGTGGAGATTGTTGCACAATAGAAATGGTTTGACTCCTGTCATTATTGGCTTACTAAATTTCCTCAAGGTGGTGACATGTGGGAACTGTTTTAGTCTTAACCCTGATCAAGACATCACTACCTGTAAGTGGTAAGAATCAAGTCTGGGTGGCTCAGTCAGTTAAGCGTCTGCCTTCGGCTCAGGTCATGATCCTAGGGTTCTGGGATCGAGCCCTGCATCGGGCTCTCTGCTCAGCGGGGAGCCTGCTTCTGCCTCTGCCTGCCGCTCCCACTGCTTGTGCATTCTCGCTCGCAATCTCTCTGACAAATGAATATAAAAAAGCTAAAAAAATAGAATCAAGTCTGTGGAGAGTAAAATGCTATAATGTTTAATTCAGCATGTAAGAATTAGAGGTAAGATAGTCATAATTTCAAGAAATTAAGTCCATAATCAGAAATTTCCATTTTGTCATAAAATGTCTACTTCTGCCTTCACCAAGCCTGGTATGTGACTTGGTGAGTTTTTGTTTTACTTCTTTTTTATCTGTCTGTTCTACCTCAGCAGAAGATAGTGATGAACATTGGAGTGTCCAAAACAAGCAAAAACAGGCAGGCAGAAAGGGAGAAGAAAGTGAGACAAAAGGTTGGGTTAACATCATACAGGATTTGGGAGCTAGATCACAAATAACCAAATATCCGCAGAAATAAATTGTAAAAGATCAAACCAGGGGCGCCTGGCTGCCTCAGTGGGTAGAGCATGCGACCGTTGATCTCGGGGTTGTGAATTACAGCCCTATGTTGGGTGTAGAGGTACTTAAAAATCTTTAAAAAAAAAAAAAAAAACAGAAATCAAAACTGTAACACCCTATCGCGATTACAATAACAACAGTACCGTCCGTCTCCAATTAATGTACCTTTTTTTTTTTCTAGAAAGAAAAAAAGGGTTTGTTGAAGTTGCTTTCTGGCGCCTCCACCAAACGTAAGCCCCGAGCCTCTCCTCCAGCCTCACCCACCCTGGAAGTGGAGCTTGGTGGCGGCGAGTTGCCTCTGCAGGGAGCAGTGGGTCCTGAGCCGCCGCTAGGGGGCGCCCATGGCAGGGTCGGCTCCTGCCCCACAGACGGGGACTGCCCCGCAGCCGCTGTGGCCCAGGACGCTCTTCATCGGAAGACCGGCTCTCAGGACTCCGCCGTTCCCATCGCTCCGCCGCCTCGACAGCCATGTTCCTCCCTGGGCCCTGTCATGAATGAGTCTAGGCCTGTGGTTTGTGAGAGGTGAGTTCACTGTTGTTCCCGGAGAAAACGAAGAAATGCCTAGCAAGCTTTATGCTGGAGTATTTGTTCTGACATCGGGATACTTTTCCACAACCCCCAAAATGTTTTTAACTGAATTTGTAGTAACCGTCAAGCTCTGGCTTTCTTTTACCATTTGCTGTGTTTCTTCCATGGGTTAGGCCTCCAGCCCTCTTTGTGTTTGTTTTCTCCAGACAACCACTCCAGAATTGTATCCAGATGAAACTTGTTAATCCCTGGAACTTGGTTCACATCTTCCTTCTTCTTGCTGCTCTTCCATTGCCCGCAGCTGCTCCCTCGGTTTATCCTTTGCGTTTTTTATTAAACGTTGACATCATTACCTGCTAGTTGTCCAGGAGATTCTGCCAACTAAGAGAATTCTCTTTATTATTCCTGAGTTAGGAGAGTGTGGCTCGGTTCTCAGAGACCTGACTCCCCTCCTGGCACAGTGACTTGGTTCAGTTCTGCTTGGAACTAGGAGCCCTGTTTTAGTGATTCTGGCCTTGAGTAATGATTACAGATGGGAGATCTGTTTGATACAACCAGTGGGGTTCTAGGAGTTACACTGGGAAAAACTATATGTAGTAAGACAGATATCTGCTAGGATCACATGAATTTAAAAAGCACTGTTGGTGGGCCAGGAAAACATCATGAAGTACACTAAAAATAGCGGACACTTTATACATAATGCATAAATAGATAAACATTATTTTTAAAAGTGCCATCTGTTTTATTGTTTCTGTAAGCTTTATTCCCTTTCTACCTGCATTTTATAAATAAAGCAAATTTCTAATTTGTGGAGGTATTGCATTTTGGGTAGCATTTTCAGTTACTGATTTGAAGTCTGACTATAAAATGTTATACTTTAAAAAGACTTAAATTAACCTCAAGTCTGTATTTCAGATGAACATTTGTGCCCACCAAAATTTGAGGCCTTCATTCATATAATTGGGGGGCATACCTTTTTACCAAAAAATAAACTGGAAAAGAATAAACTTCAAACAACCTACATGCACTAAGTACAAAGTACACAGTTTATTATGTATTTTCATAGTTTGGTGAAATAATTTTTTGTAGTTCTAATCCTTATAGAACCAGTTTTGAAATGAGACATTACCTTAAAAAGTGTTCCTCCTCCACAAATAAAATCATTCTATCTTTCCCCTCATCTACTGTGCTCCTCATAAAGCTTTGAAATTTTGTCCTGCATCCACTTAATCCTTTATTCTGAGAGTCAACCTTTTTTCCTGCAGTATTACTCCACTTTCCAGGGATAGGGCCTTCTGTCCCTGGAGTTAGTCCAGGGACTTGTTTACTTTCTTTTGGTCACAAAGGCTCCTTCTTTCCTTCCCACCCCCAGGCATTGATCTGCAGTTTTTCCTTCGTGCCCTGAGTCTCTCTCCTCTTTTCCCTGTCATTTGTGGTGTTTATGTGACTGTTCTGAAAGTTCATTTTGCCCAGCCTCTCCCTAGGCACCAGCTCTGGCACTGCTGCCTCCCTCCCCCATTATGCATTCCTTTTCAGTTGCCAGATGTCCTCAGTCTCTGTGGCTTCTGCATTCTGGCCCTTTCCTCTTAGAGGAGCTCATTTCTAACAGCAGGCTCCTGCTGTTCAATGCATCTGAAAAGGAGAAATCGCTAATGCAGACAGGTGATGGTGGTTCAGGGAGAGGGGGATGCATATCAGATAGGGAACATGGAGAATTTAATGACGGAACAGATGGGCACGGGCACTCTGGAATGTTCTGGCAGGTTTTTCAAATAACCATTTCAGTTTTTACAAGTGGAAAGGGGGTCTGGAGAAGATTTCTGCTCAAGTTTATATTTTTATAATCCATATGTTCAGTGGAATATTAAATATAATAGCCAACCTGACCAACCTTTCACAGTCCCTTTGCCTTCATACAATGATGGTGATAGTATTTATTTAACTTGTATTCTTAGGTCTGCCTGACTATAAAAACAATAGGGGAAATGTGTGGAAACAAGTAGTATAGGAAAACAACTTATGATCCACTGGGAATGAAATTTTTGGGTTAGTAGAAAGCTACCAAGTATATCATTTAGGGATTATCTGTTTTGATATTTCAAAATTTTTAACACAATAAAAAGTACTTATTGCTAAAAATGAAGGGAAGAATAACTTTCACATCAGTATGATTCAGAAAGTATTTCAGGATCTTAGATTCCTTGATTCGCAATGTAAATATCAACAGCTCCTGCCCTGGCAGAGTGCAGAAGCCTTGGATTCTTCTGGTAGAATTTTTACTGATAGAATTTCGTAGAGGTAGTTCTCATTATATACTGTTGGTACAGTATGAGATAGGATTCCCCCAAAGATTATAATGAGAGCAAGGATAAAATTTCCCCTCAAACCATGACTCTGTCCCATAAATCTAAAGTAAAAGAATGTGAGTAGGGCAGCCAGTGCCTTCAATGGAAAGAAGCATTCACGTGACATAAAGACTTAAGCAATCTCACAGTAAGAAAGGATGAACCTTGAGGTGTGTTGACAGGTCTTGGTGTCAGCGGAGACAATTCTCTGAGGAACAAAAGGATCCTTTTTTGTCACAGAGGCTGAGGAAAACAAGCAAGCAATGCTCTATCCTGGAGGCAGAAGATGTATAACTGATGACAGCAGAAATAATAGAACAGGTATCTTAGGCTCTATTTTAGGTAATGGAGAAAAAATAATTAGGATATAGTGAAGAGAAAATAGAAACAAAATATTTCAGAAGGGATGGCAATAAAAGAAAGTATATGTGACAGGCTTTTCTTTTTTTTTTCTCTTCTGAAAAAGAATAGATAAGGGCTTAAGGAGACACCGCACATCATCTCTGTGTGTATTTTGAAGCTTAGGAATTAAACTGATAACCACATACCTATAAACCCATCTCCTAAATTGGAAAAGAACCTATGATCTTTGATCAGGGATTAAACTAGAACACTTGGAAACACACAAATTGGATAGAGATAGATTTACAGAAAGTCAGCCGGGTTTAACCAGCATGATTAATTTGAGTTAGTGACAATGAACCCACTGGGTGAAGCAATGGATATAATTTACTTGGACTTCAAGCAAAGCTACAAAGCGAGCTAGTATGGTTTTGCCAGTGAAATACTTAATTGGATATTAGATTGCTGTAGCAAATGGCAAAAGGCAGTGCGGGTTACTTACCCAGACCAGGGTGATGGGCAGAATGCCTCCAAGAGCCACAAGGGGTCCAATTTAGGCTGTACCAGGAGAGATTAGAAATAACAACAAAAATGTATGAATTACAGAGACTGCAAGAGAGGCCAGAAAAATAAAGGAAATAGAAAATTTATACAAATAAAAGATTGCAAGTGCTCATTTAGGTGGAAGACTGAACATCATAGCCCAAGCCAGGAAGATTGGCAATGGGGTATCAGTAGAGCTTCTTTGTATAGCAAACCTCTGTTTCTTGAATTCCACCTTGGTAACTGTCACAAAAACTGAGGGTCACAAAGCCAGCAAGAGGCAGAAGCCCATTCAGGGCCAAGACTGTGAGCCATGCCGTATACCTCATACACATTTGTCCTATTGTGTGTGGCTTATTTCACTTAGCATAATATTCTCAAGGTCCTTCCATGTTTTAGTGTTTGTCAAATTACAGTCCTTTTTAGGGAGCTTTGCACCTTTAAAAAAATAGTTTTACTATACATTGTGCCTTTTGTCATTCAACATGCTTATTAAGAATTATCACAGGGTCACCTGGGTGGTTCAGTTGGTTAAGTGTCTGACTCTTGATTTCAGCTCAGGTAACGATCTCTGGGTCATGAGATCGAGCCCCGCATTGGGCTCCACACTGAGCATGGAGTCTGCTTAAGATTCTTTCTCTCCCAGGGCACCTGGGTGGCTCAGTCGTTAAGCATCTGCCTTCGGCTCAGGTCACGATCCCACGGTCCTGGGATCAAGCCCCGCATCAGGCCTCTGGGATCTGAGCAAGCATGAAATTACTTCCAGCCATGGGGCTAGAGAAGATTTTGGAGGGGCAAATTGGAGCCAGGCTGTGGGAGGCTGATCAGGTGTGGATGGGCAGAGGTGTCATCACAGGGAGTTCCCAATGGAAGGAACCACATGAGCCAAGGAGTGGAGACGTAAAAGCCATATATGGTGGGCACATTCAGGTTTAGAGGCGTGTTTGGTACCTTCATGGAGATCATTGTAGATATATAGAGAGAGATGGAGGTCAGATCATTGAGGGCTTTACATACCAGGCTGAGGATTAACCTTATTCACAGGCGTTGGAAGCCAGTAGTGATTTTTGAGCATTAGATAACTACAAGTAGAGTTGTGGGGCACCTGGGTGGCTCAGTCGGTTAAGCGTCTGCCTTTGGCTCAGGTCATGATCCCGGAGTCCTGGGATCGAGCCCCACATCAGGCTCCCTGCTCCTACTCTTTCTCTCTCGTTCACTCGCTCTCCCTCTCAAGTAAATAAGTAAAATCTTAAAAAAAAAACAAGTACAGTTGCCAGTTAAGAGTCTGTCAGTTCTGTGTAGACATGGAATAGGGGCAGAAGAGATGGAGGCAGGGAGGACAGGTACATTATTTGACCAGGTGGAAGGTTCACATGAGTTTGTCCACCAGGATGGTGGCAGTGACAATGAAGAGGAGTAGATGGGTACAGATTTTGAAAGTGGGATTAGCAGGTCCCATGGGAGGTTATGGGAAAGGGGTCTTCAACTCCTGAGGTTCAGAACTTCCCCAACACCCTACTCAAATAAAGACAAGCATAATCCAAGTAGGGCAGAGGGTGGAGGAACAGATGTGAAGGGCCTCTGCAGCTGTGCCTTACATCTGTCTGTTGGTCTGTAAACATTCTACTTTCCATGCCTGAGATAGTTGGCCAGTTGTGCCCAGAATTTGGCCTTAAGAGTCTATGTTAGAAATCTGTGTGCAAACTACCTCACAAGGCTCGAGGCCAGGATCAGAGCTGGAAGATTTCTAAGTGGAGTCTGTTACCGTTGCACCTGGTAGTCTTCATACAATCAGGACTGTGTCACAGTTTCCATTATGCACATGGTTTCTCGTTCCACCCCCCAGAGGTTTATAACTTAGCAATGAAAATTTGCTCCCACTGGGAACTTGGCAGGAAGATTATGTTCTTAGCCCAGCAGCAGTTCTAGTTCAAAAAATTTTGACAGAATTGGTTTAGTGCATTTTATAAAATGCAAATATTAATCTAATTCACTTCAAGTTTTTCGAGAACTATTTTTGTTCCATTTTACCTTTAAGGCAGCTCACAGAGAACCAATGGGGAATACATTTCATGAGAGATCTACTCTGAATGCAATTTGAGTCACTTGTATGCTTCTTTCCAGACTTACAAAGCTTTGCTCAAATTTTAACTTGCCCCAAATGGCAACTTGTTACATTGCTTTTTACATGAATTTTTAGCATGTTGGCATCATACTTGAGAAATATTTTCATCTGGATCCCTTCCTTCAGATAAGTCTATGATGAAATTATTTGTCCCGCTTTTAAAGATAGCAGAGAGGGAATTCCGAAACCTAACTTTATCATTCTCAAGTGTCAAGTCTCATTACCAGGCAGTTCTTTAGGCTGTGGCCTGAGTCTGTTTCCTGGGTAGAGATGGCCAGTGACTTCCTGGCCCATCCTTCACCCCCTCGAAGCACCAGACCCCTGCCTGCTTTTGCCTAAGCCATATGATCCCAGTGGGAGCTAGAATTTGGGAGTATAAACTCTAACAGACAGCGTGCTAAGAGCATCACACTTACAATCTTACTCCATTACATGACAGTACCTGTTTAAGTTACAGCAATCTCTTTCAACAGATAAGGAAGCTGAGACTGAGAGAGCAGAGATAATTAGCCCAAAGTTAAGCTACTCCAAATGACCTTTAAGGCTAAAGCAACCCCTAGCCCAGAGCTTCACACACAGTGCCTTTGCGTAGAGTGCCATGCCTCCTCCCTCAGTTCATGCTTGATTGGAACCCTGAACCTTGTGGGTTCAACATGTTAATCCATGTTTGAATTAACTGAAACTTTCTTAGAAATAAGTCAACCTCCATGCTATACCTTTGCTTCAGACCTTGGAGGATAATTTGGTTCATGTGCCCAAAGTAGCTCAGGAACGGTTTGGGCAGTCACTTGACTTTTGCAGAGATGCTTTTTCTTTTTTTAGAGTAATAGTCTGGGGCTCTTGCTGTGATCCTTCTTGATGAGAGTCGGTTCAGGTTTTTATGAGATGGAGATTGGTGAAGCTAGCAATCTTCTGAAAGGACTGGGCTCTAATGGGTTTCATAGTTTAGGGGCAGTTCTATAGAATTTGTTATGACTATCATTATTTAAGCCATATTATTCTTTACTTACAGTCAAGAGTGGGTCCTGTGAGGCTGTAAACTTATTTTCTGACTTTAAGAACCAAACAAAAATAGAAACTCAAAATCACCTTTATGACTGAATAGTGCATAACAGCAAATGGAGAAAGATGTATGTTCACATTTTCTAATTAACTGTTGCCATGTGACAAATTACCCCTAAAATTAAGTGGCTTAAAACAAAAATAAACATTTGTTACCCCACAGCCTCTGTGGGTTGGGAACTTGGGAGTGGCTTATCTGGATGGTTCCAGCTTGGGGTATTTCCTGAGGTTGCAGTCCATCTAGATATCAGCCTCAGCTGTAGTCATCTAAATGCTTGACCAGGGCTGGGGGACTCTTTTTCAAGTGACTCCTTCACATCACTACTGGCTAATTAGTTGGCTTTTAAAAAGAGACCTCAGTTAGGGGCTCCTGGGTGGCTCAGTCAGCTGAGCATCCAACTCTTGGTTTTGGCTCAGGTCGTGAATTCACAGTTGTGGATCCATGCTCAGCGGGGAGTTTGCTTCAGATTCTGTCTCCCTCTCCCTCTGCCCCTCCATCTCTGTCTAATAAATAAAACCAAAGGAAGAGAGGGAGGGAGGGAGGAAGGAAGGAAGAAAAGAAAGAAAAGAAAAGAAAGAAAAGAGACCTATTACCCACCATGTGATCCTCTCCATAGGGATGTCGTTTTTTCACAACATTGCAGCTAATTTTCCCCAGAGTGCATGATCCAAGAGAAACTAATGTAGAAGCCACAATGCCTTTTATGATCTAGCCTCAGAAATCACACAGTTACTTTCACAGTATTTTATTGGTCACACATATCATCCCTGTGCATTGTGGGAGGAGATCACACAAGAGTATGAATACCAGGAGGCAACGGTCACTGGGGCCATCTTTGAGGTTGGCTACCATACACCACCTTTTCCCCCCTTTGATTAGGAAAAGCAAGAGAGAAGTAAAGGAGAGCAGTAGTGCTGGAAAAATGGAAAGATAAAAGGATATGGGGCACAAAACCTCAATCTGTCTTCCATGGCTGTTAATCATAATTTTGCAGAAGGAGACTAAGGAGAAAGGAAGAGGGGAGGTAGATAGTATTAAACCAACAAGGCTTCTGGGGGTTTTAAGTGATAATTAAACCTTTTCCCACTAATATCAGAGTTGAAAACCAATAGAGAAAGAGACAGTTATCAGACTAATGGAGATCAGAATGTCAACCTCATTACTGGTGGTGTTAGATTGAATTTGTGGCTATGGTCCTCCCCTCCCTGTCTAGACCTTAGGACAGCCTGCCCGAGGGAGAATTTGGGTATATAAGGCAGATGAACTTCCTTAGAATTGCTACCTCATCCATGTCAAGCCCCAATGTAAGGGACACAGAGAGACAGACTTCCAGACCCACTTCTAGAAGGCAGGCCTGACCCCTGACCATTCCATGCTTCCAGTGTGGAAGCAGAGGCAGAGCAGAACCCACTCAGCCTGGAGGCAGGTAGTTCAGAGAGGACTGAACCCACCTATTCAACTGCTTCTCTTACTCACCACCAATCAAATAAATTCACTCCTTTCTTCTTGAAGAAGATGGAAGGACAGGGCATTTCCTGCTAGGAAATGGAATAAAATTTTCGCTATGGGAGGGCACAAGAATAGCTTTCCCTGTAAAGGTCATTCAAACCAGTCTAGGTCATCGATAGCGAGCTGTTAAACATCCAAACTCTATTAAAACCTAGTCTCTACAAAACAGAAAACCTAGTCTCAGTTGTTTTACGAATGTTAGAAACAAACTTATGTTACTTCTTATACTGTTTATGTTTAAAGCTGTTTTAGACCAGTAGTACACCATTTTTTTTTTTTTAACTACTTTGAGTGACTTTAAAATATATCTCTTTTTTTCTAGGCACAGGGTGGTAGTTTCCTATCCTCCTCAGAGTGAGGCAGAACTTGAACTGAAAGAAGGAGATATTGTGTTTGTTCATAAAAAGCGAGAAGATGGCTGGTTCAAAGGCACATTACAACGTAATGGGAAAACTGGCCTTTTCCCAGGAAGCTTTGTGGAAAACATCTGAGGACACTAACATTGAGAAGGCTGAAAGTCACATCACACAACAAAATAGCACAAAGCAATTTAATGGAAAGAGCACATTTGTGGACTTCCAGATGGTCAGGAGATGAGCAAAGGATTGGTGTGCAACCCCAGTGCCCCCAGCACAGTTAGGCCAGCCAACAGCGTGAAGAAGGCGTGTGTGTGTGTGTGTGTGTGTGTGTGTGTGTGTTTATGTATGTGGGTCCTGTCACTCTGGATTCTGATGTGTAAGGTGTGCCTTGTACTGTCTGATTTACTATAGAGAAAAACCTTTTTTAAAAAGATATATAGCTAAAATGGACAATTGTTTACAAGGCTTAACTAATTTATTTGCTTTTTTAAACTTGAATTTTTCTTGTAATAGATAAATTCTTTGGATTTTGATTTTAAGAAATTATTAATTTATGAAATGATAGCTAAGGAGAAGCTGGATTATCTCCTGTTGAGAGCAAGAGATTTCTTTTTGACATAGAAGAGCCCCTCCCCCCCCCAACCTGTGTTACTTTTTTGCTTCTTTAAGCCAGAAATGCCAGTTCTCTAATTTGGTTTTCCTCTTTGGGAAACCAAAACATATAACTGAATCAGAATCAATAAAGGCCTGGGGTAGGGAGACAGAAACTTGAGAGAAAAGAAGTTAGCGACTCCCTGTCTTTCTGGTTTGGTCAGGAATCACCCTTAAGACCTAGTCCTCAATATAATTTTGTGGGTTTTTAATTTCCCTAGAATGAAGTCAGTGAAGTGGTAAGAAAAAATAAAGCACAACCCTTGAACAAAAATGTATTCAGAAATATATTTAGTTTTATAACAGAAGGAGCTCAATTCATTGGTTGGAAATTGGGAAAATTGAAGTTGTACTCCTGTCTGAGAATGGCTATGAAATGTAATCGCCATTTTTACGCCAAGTGATCTGCATGCCCAGGACACAGTAAAACGTTTGTGCGATTGTGGTGGTAAGTGATGCCCTCGTGCTTAAGTCAAAGGCTATAAGAAACACTGTGAAAAGTTTACATTCATCCATTGTGATTCTTTTCCCACCATCTTGCATGTGTTACTGGATTCCCACAGTAATATAGACTGTGCATGTTGTGTATATTTCATTGCAATTTCCTGTTGAGGTTAGTTTGGGCTCAGAAGTGACCAGTGCAGGAGGTGTAAAATAAACAACGTTCTTTTCGCTCCTGACCAAGGTCTCTGGGTATACTCCCTCCCTCCCTGGCTAAGGCATCCATCAGCCGTTATACAAGTCATTAGTGAAAATGTTCCTTTCTGTCCTCCCAGCTGACTGATATAAAGGATGAGCCAGGAGACTGCTCCTGTGACAGTTCCCTTGCGGCTCTGGGAGGCGTTGCACTAGTGAAAGTGCCCACACCTTACAACTGCAGCAGGATCCAGCTGTGCCCATCTTTTTATATCCATTCTTTGATGTCATTGACCTCTTTTCCCCATTACATTCCGGTGCCACGCAGTTGTGGGTCTGGGTAGTCCTAAAAGCAAAAGGAGGGAAGACAGCCTGGTAGTGAATGAAATTGTTGCTACAGTTTTCTTGTAAAAAACAAAAAACAAAAAAACAAACAAAAAAAACTTTTTCATTTTTTACTCTAAGAATTACAACTGGGAAATAGAAACGTGAACTGAAAAGTCTTGCAATAGCAAGAGGTTTCATGGTCTTAAAAAGATATTATGTGGTTGAAAATGAAATCATTCCTAAATTAACCTTTTTTTTTTAATAAAACACTGTACATTATGTTCCTGTGTGTTGAATTTTTAAAAAAATACTTGGATATTCATGTAATATATAAAGGTTTGGTGAAATGAACTTTAGTTAGAAAAAAAGCTGACATCAGCTTTCATCTGTGTAAGTTGACACCAATGTGTCATAATATTCTTTATTTTGGGAAATTAGTGTATTTTATAAAAATTTTAAAAAGTAAAAAGACTACTACAGCTTAAGATAATTTTTTACCTGTCTTTTCTCCATATTTCAAGCTATGTGATTGAAGTACCTCTGTTAATAGTTTCCTGCTATGAAGTTGGTTAAAATTTCATCTGTTAATAGATCACTTAGATAATATAATGTATGGGTTTTCTATTGGTTTTTTGGAGACAGTAGATGGAGATTTTGTAACAAGGGCTTGTTACACAGCGATATGGCAATGATAAAATTGCAATTTATCATTCCTTTTCGTGTTAATAATTTGAAGACTGGAGAAAAGTTTCAAGATTAAAATTTGATGTTCAATCGTTATGTGTCCCTTGCGTTAATTCTTAAAATTTTTCTTTTTTTAACCTGAGATACATTTGATGTAATTTCTACTTCATAAAAATTCTTTGCATATACCTCAAACAGAAGATGTCTGCAGTAATCAATTTAGTGGTTACAATACATTTTACCTCTCCCACTAACAAACCTTCTTTGGTTAGTTCCCCAAGAAGCTTAAAGTCTTCTTAAAAGAGCCTGTGGAGTTTTATCACTTCTGCTTCTCTCTCCCCCTTCATGGTAACTAAAATGTCTGGTGGCCACTAGAAGTTGTTTCTTAGCCACAGGAAGAAGTACTAGATCTATAACCCAACTGTATGATAACCAGTAGGTCTCAGCAAAGCATGGGAACATCATCTTTAGACTATGATTTTACTCTTTCATGGAATGCCAACAAGTTATAACATCAGAATTCAAGTTTGGAAAATGCTTTTAATAGATGTTAGGCTAAGTTGTTGAGTGTATCCATATGAAATTTTTTAAAAATTTGTTTGAACTAATTAAGCTATGTCCTTATCAAGGTAGCATCCTATTGAAATTATTCCTTTCCAAGAGAAAGAATTTGCCAAGCTACCAAAGTAATGGAGAGGATATTTAGAAAAGAGATTAGCCAATGTCCAGGCTTAGCAAGGCCTTGCCCTTCACTAACTCCTGTGAACTGCAGACTACAATGGGATATGCTCTGGTATATATGGATATATCTAATGGGACTTTGTTCCTGGGAATAATTACCATCAGAGACAATAAGAAGCTACTGGAGTGGTAATCAGCCAATATGAACTGGGACAGTTTGAAAATACTCTGATTTACAAATGAATGTTTCTTTTATTCATTTTGTGTTTCTTATTAATAACTTTCTGGCTTGGCTTGTTTCAATTTCCATTTCAGAAACACCACCTTGGTCTCACTCAGGGCAAATTCTTACTGCACTGCAATGATCCAGACATCCAATAATCATGTTGAAGGGACCTGCAATTCACATTAATCTTTGAGCCACCATTCAATACTATTATTATATGGCAACACTAATTTAGTGATACTGTTAAGTCTCCAAAGACAACAGAACTATCCCTACTGGTAATCAGTGAGCCAGATGTCACTGCTATTGCTTCCAACTTAAATAAGAAACTTGGTTCCAGAAGGCTTTGACCTTGAGTTGAATATTTCAAGGTCTTAATCCTTGTAAAAGTACTAGAAAAAAACATGACAGATTTCAGAGTGAGAAGGCCTTCCTAAATATGACTCAAAAATCAGAAGCCATGGGGCGCCTGGGTGGCTCAGTTGGTTGAGCGGCTGCCTTCGGCTTAGGTCATGATCCTGGAGTCCCGGGATCAAGTCCCGCATTGGGCTCCCTGCTCGGCAGGAAGTCTGCTTATCCCTCTGACCCTACCCCCTCTCATGTACTCGCTCTCTCTCATTCTCTCTCTCTCAAATAAATAAGTAAAATCTTCAAAAAAAAAAAATCAGAAGCCATAAAAAAGAAAACATTGATACCTTCAACTACAGAAAAAGTATCTCCATGACAAAACACCATAATCAAAGTCAAAAGAAAACAATTCGGAAAAAGGTATTTAACTCCTGGGGCGCCTGGGTGGCTCAGTTGGTTAAGCGACTGCCTTCGGCTCAGGTCATGATCCTGGAGTCCCAGGATCGAGTCCCGCATCGGGCTCCCTGCTCGGCAGGGAGTCTGCTTCTCCCTCTGACCTTCCTCCCTCTCATGCTCTCTGTCTCTCATTCTCTCTCTCTCAAATAAATAAAATCTTTAAAAGGTATTTAACTCCTGTAACAAAGAGAATTTCCTTTATATATAAAGAGCTCCCACAATAACAACAAAAGCCCAAAAGTAAAATTGACCAAGGATTTGTGACAGAAACTGCCAAATGCCTCCCAATATTCATTTTCCAATTCTCCCTTTTTAACTGATATCTGGGCAATGTGCTCAGTTACTGCATCCAGTTTTTCTCGGATGCAGCCATGTTACTAAGTTGTTGAAATACAAGCTAAAGTGTTAAAGGAGACTTCTGGTAAGTTTTCTTAAAAGGGTATACACCCTTTAGCCATTTTGCTTTTCCTTTTTCCAGCTGCAATGTAGACTTGATGACTGGTACTCTAGCAACTGCTGAACCATAAGATGACTTTTAAGAGGGAAGCCACATTTTAATGTGGTAGAGGAGAAAAAAAGAAGGAGCTTGAGACCCTGATACACTTGTGGCCTTCATGCCAGCCCAAACTACTCATCTTTAGAGATGATTTATGTGAGAATAAGTCCCTTGAGTGTAAGCCACTGCAGCCTGATCTTAGCCATAACCGACCTGATACCAATAAACTGACAGTTCAGGGGTGCCTGGCTGGCTCAGTCAAGACAGTATGCGGCTCCTGATCTCGGGTCCCATGTTGGGCATAGAGCTTACTTTTAAAAATAAATAAAAGGGGCGCCTGGGTGGCTCAGTCGTTAAGTGTCTGCCTTCGGCTCAGGTCATGATTCCAGGGTCCTGGGATCAAGCCCCACATCGGGCTCCCTGCTCCGCGGGAAGCCTGCTTCTCCCTCTCCCACTCCCCCTGCTTGTGTTCCCTCTCTCGCTGTGTCTCTCTCTGTCAAATAAATAAATAAAATCTTTAAAAAACAAATAAAAATAAATTAAAAAGGGACGCCTGGGTGGCTCAGTCTGTTAAGCATCCGACTTGATTTCAGCTCAGGTCATGATCTCGGGGTTGTGAGATAGAGCCCTGTGTTATGCTCCACACTCAGTGGGGAGTCTGCTGGAGATTCTCTCTCTCCCTCCCCCCGTCCCTCCCCCTGCTATCTCTCAAAAATAAATAAATGAATAAATAGTTTATCAAAAGAAATTCAAATATATTAAAAGATGTTCTACTTCTTTCCTAATGTAGATGCACATTAACAACAGTGAAATATGTTTCATCTGTAAAATTGGAAACTTTAAAAACTTATGTATCACTGTGTTGGCAAAGTGAGGAACACAATATTTTGCTAATGAGAATGTAATTTGATAAAATATCTAGGGAGAGCTATCTAGAAAATATCAAAATTTTAAATGCATTTACCCATTCTACTTCTAAGAATTTGTCTTCCAGGTATATCTATTTATCAAGTAAAACGACAGTACCATATTCATTGCAGCATTGTTTATACAAGCAAAATATTGGAAACAACCTAAATGTCCACCAATAGGAAACTGGGTTGAAATCTACTATAATAGCAATACTACATAACCATGAAAAGAATGGGGAAGTCTTTTAATCTTGGATATTGTATCATCTCTGAGATATATAGTTAAATAAAAAAGAGTATACTACCATGTGGGAAAAAGGAGGGGAAAGACGATATATAGTACATCTATTAGCTTGTGTATATAGCATCTGCAGAAGGATACAAGAAATCAGAATGGTGTTTGCCTTCACCATTGAAGATGGGACCTATACTAATTTACAGTAAGTCTCTCATCAGAACGAGATAGAAAAAACTAAAGCCCCAGGCTTCAATGGAAGCCCTATACAGTTGACCCTGAACAACACAAGTTTGAACTATGCAGGTCCATTTAAACATGGACTTGTTCTCAATAAGTACAGTATAATACTGCAAATATATTTTTTCTTCCTCATGATTTTATTTTCTCTAGCCTACTTTATTGTAAGAATACAGTATATAACATATGACATACAAAATATATGTTATTTACATTATCTGTAAGATTTCTGGTCAACAGTAGGCTATTAGTACTTAAGTTTGGGGGGAGTCAAAATTTATATGCTGATTTTTTTACTGTGTGGGGCACCGGTGCCCCAACCCCAATGTTGTTCAAGAGTCAGCTGTATTGGGAGAGAGAATGAGAAAAGGAGGAGACAAGTATTAAAAAAATTTTAGGAAAATTTGATCTTTAAAATTAAGTTGGAAAGCAAGGAATACCCACTTTATTTATTTGTTTATTTATTTATTTTATTTGAGAGAGAGCATGAGGTGGGAGGAGGATCAGAGGGAGAAGCAGACTCCCCACTGAACAGGGAGCCCTATGCGGGACCCAATCCCAGGTCTCCAGGACCACGAACTGAGCCGGAGGCAGTCGCCCAACAAACTGAGCCACCCAGGCGCCCCAAGGAATACCCACTTTAGTGAGAATGATTCATCATTTTACTACTGAGCTCAAGAGCAGACAGAAAAAGGATATTATTTAGAGAGAGCCATCCCACATTTCTACTCCTTTGTTCCGAGCACATTATCTTCAAGAGCCTAGGAGACCTCAGAGGTTGATTTTCCACATAGGATTGACTTTTATTCTTCTGCCATTACTTTGAGAAATTGAGAACCAATGGACTTTTTTTAGAGTACAATGGATCCCATGAGAAAGACCTTACAAAATAAACTGGATGCACAACAAGGTCAATAATTAGATTCTACCAGTGCATCTGCATATACTTCCAAGATTCAGAACTCCTGGAAGCCTTGCCATGGTACAAAAAGAAGGAAAAGTATCAACAAAAGTTGAATGTTACAGTGCAGCCTTCCAGACTTTGATCTTGTCTAAGGACAAATATGAAACAAGGCAGGCCTTTTGCTGGTGGTTGTCCCTCCTGTGTGTCCTGGTATGAAAACTGCTACAGGGGTCCTTAGCAATTCTAGGCAGGCATACTACCTAAATGTCCACAGAAAGAGATTCAGATATTCAACACTTGGCTCATCATTCAGGTAGCTGAAGATGAGACAGCAAGAGCAATGGTGATATGCTTGGCAAACTTGAACTCACAGGCCTCACCCAGCCCTGTCGGTTCATGCAGATTCACGAGGTCTTTAGCCTTAATCTTCTCAGGGGGAGCTATGTAAGCAAGAGGATGATCAGCAAAAACAAAACAAAACAAAACATACACAACAACCAAAAAACAAAAAACCACCAAGGTCTCCCTCCCAGAGCAGAAAGTGTTTGATCAAGTAAGATGTAAAATTCAGAGTCCTTTCTGGCACTATGGCTACCTCAGCTTTCTCCAGCTGTTTCTGCAGCTTTTCAAGTTGACCTTCCAAGGAATTCAATTCTTTTTGAAGGTGGAGCCTCTGAAAGACCCATTATCGAAAGAGATCCATCTGCCACACTCAGCGGGCCATTAAATGACAAGACCTAAATGGTAACTGAAGTGGTCTAATGGCAGCTTAAAAAAATTACCTTTGAGCTGCTATTTAAGTGTTTGGCCATTCTGAATATATATATGTGAGCGTAGGTGAGAAATTCATCAAAATTTATTTTCTAGTTCAGCACTGACTCATAGAACTTGTGCTCCAAAAAGTGATGGAGAGTTTTAGTTTTTTTAATGTTTTATTTTATTTTTAAACTGTAGATGTTATTTATTTATTTTTTTTAATACCTATCACCCGGGTAGAGTTTTAGTTTTTTTATCTGCACTGTCCAATATGGTAGCCACTTGTGGCTACTGAACCCTTCAAATGTGGCTACTGTGAAGTGAATCTCTGATTTAATTTAATTTAAAGTAGCCATATGTGGCTAATGGCTATCATATTAGGAAGTGCAGTTTTAGAAAATAGCTATTTTTATTTTTTTTTTAAGATTTTATTTTTTTTATTTAACAGAGAGAGACACAGCAAGAGAAGGAACACAAGCAAGGGGAGTGAGAGAGGGAGAAGCAGGCTTCCTGATGAGCAGGGAGCCCAATGCAGGGCTCGATCCCTGGACCCCGAGATCATGACCTCAGCCGAAGGCAGACACTTAATGACTAAGCCACCCAGGCGCCGGAAAATAGCTATTTTTAAATGATCAGACCAAAAATATGTAAAAACAAAAATGTGGCCTTGCTATACCATATCCAGCTTCTCATTTGGAGGCACCAATTTATAAGTTAAGGATCACAGAACTGGATTCTAACAAAGAAACCCTCCCCAAGATATGTGAAAACATCTTAACTTTGAGCAATAGAGATTCTTTAATTTTGAGTACTTTTTTCCTCCCTCTGCCCTCCAAAAAATAAAGAAGTTAAAGAAGAGAATTTGGGGATCCTACTGAAGCTTTTTGGTGTGGCCAAGAAGACCAGTGCCTTCCATGCAAGCAGAGATCCCCTCATCCTTCAAAGGGCAGGCCTCTTCTAAGTGTTTCTTGGTTTTTAACATTCACCTTGATCTTGAGCCCACTAAGGATCACCAGACTGAACACATGCCTCTCAAAGCCGTTAAGATGATGATCAGATGATCTGCCTACTGGGAACTTAATGAACATTTTCTCATGAGATTGAGGTTGGGGTTTATAGAGGGAAAAAAACGGAACTGCAGCCCTCTAATTAAACATGAAATGACACCTGTGGAACAAAGGCCATGCTTCTTATTCCCCAAGCCCGGCAGCAAGGTCAGTTCAAGCGAAGGCCAGCGCTTTATCTTTCCAATCACATCTAGCTCATTCCTTTTGCCAGAGAAAATTGAAAGCTTAATGGAATTACCTTTTCCCTTTTTTTAAGCACTCAAGGGTGCTACAAGGCATAAAGCAAAAAGGTCCTTTTGAGTAAAACCAATCTCCTTATAAATTATATCACAAAAGCACATTCAATAAACTCCCTGAAGGCGGAGACAAAGTGAAGACGGAGGCCTCGTGGCCAGCTCACGCCTAGCTCACGCCTTCACACAAGCTAATCCAGCCACCGCCTGCCCTCTTTGTTGGTAGCCCCTCTCCCTTTTTCCCTTTCTTACAAAGGTTTCAGAGGAGACTCTGTTCTGAGTGGATTCCGGTCAAGAACCTTAGTTTTGGCGGGGGAGGGAGGATTCTGTGGGTAAAAACCGTTTCTGTGTTTCAGGGGCTACCAGATGACAGCGCCACCGCGGCTCGTGGGTCCTAGGTGTGAAACGACTGCTGGCTTCAAACTCTTCCGTACTAAATGAGACCACCTTGGTTCCTGAAACCCTCTGTGCGTCAGCGAGCCCTGAGGCTCAACTATAAACCCCACCAGCTAAACCCAGACAGACAAGACTGCTTACCTCACGCGCCCCCTGCAACGCACGGTGCTTATTTCTTACTGCACCTTTCCTTGAGGCGTCCACGAAGGTGCTCTGTCATGACTAGAACATTCTGCCAGGCCAGAAAAAGCCCTCTACTAACAACAGACGGCCTGTGAGACCACAGCCCACACGTCCTCTTCCGCTGCCCATGATCACGTGCGGGACACACGCCGACTCCCGCCCCCGCCCGCGCATGCTCACACGCCCTCGGCCCGCTCTTCTGCACGTACCCCTCGCCCCCAGTCTCTCCTTGTAAAACTCTAGGTGTCCGTGCTGCGGACAGAGAGGGGGCTTGTTAAGGCTGGAGCCCGCCACCGCCCCCAGCTGCCAGCACCCCAACTAAATCTCTCCCTTTCTCTTCTCCAAAGGCTCCTCTCTTGAGTTAATGGCTTGTCTTGCGACGAATTTATCCGAGTGTGTTCGGCAGAGTGTTGGCCAACCCAACCAGGAGCTGTGCTCTCCGTTCGCCCAAGCCCCTTGGGGATTCCCAGGAGGGAGCCATTGTCCCCAGCAGCGCACCCTAGGGCTTCCCTTCGTTTCCTGAGTCAAGGGCTGTGCTCCATCCGTCACATGTGGACGGTAAGAATGGACATAGAGGATGATTTAAGAGACAGGGTGCTCAAAGGAGGCTCACGGATTATATTGGCCCCGCGGTGTTCAAGCAGCCAAGTCTGCACAAACAGCCGCCTGCAAGGACGCGAGTCGAAGGTAAGGAGTAAGGAATCGTTCCTCCGTTCCTGTCTGCAAAGGAAGAGCTGGGCTCCTGAAGAGATGAGGAGATAGGACGAGCTGCCGCTCTTGCTCCGGCCACCATGGCAATGGGGCAGTCTCCATATATAGCCGGCACTGCTTGTTCTTGTTCTACTGGAGTAGCAATTGTGGGATTGCTCTGATGTGGTGACGGTTGCAGAAATCAGAGCTGGGCTTGAATTTCTACCCTTGACGCTAAACTGTGCTTTCCTGTGATGGTTTTACCCACTGAGACAGATGTGTGGGATTGGCATGTTATCAGTCAGCCCCTGTAATAAAACTGAAGTGGGGGAAGCTTTCAAGAGGGTATCTCAAAAGAAATGCTTCACATAAACAAAGCTGTAATAATCTCCCCCACCATCTAAATTCACCCAGTGGCTTAGGCCTGAAGAAAGTAGACTCAAAACTTTTAAAATCAGAATCTTACCCTTTGATCCTGAACTATGCCTTATGCCAGAGGATGCATTTTTTTTTCCTTAAAAAAAAAAAAATCCTACGGTTTGGATTACTCCTCTCTTATCTCACTGTCTCTGTGTCTCCATCTCTGCCTGCTATCCCACTCCTGCCCTCTCCTCAGTGTGGGTGTTGGGTGATGGAGCTTGGTGTCTGGTGGAATGTTCCTTAAACGAGTGTCCTCATCTAGAAATGCTTATATCCTTAATGACTCCTCTTAAATTCCCATCTGAAAATCCATTGAGGGTTTTTGTTGTTTTGTTTTGCCTTTTCTCTCTCCTTAGTTTTAGTTGTATTAAAGTCATTTTCAAGGTACTGGGATATAATAAAAGACAACACAGCTGAATCAGAGGGTTAAGAAGACTTAAATGATTCCAGTTAGATTCAGATTCTTAAAGAACTGAAATGTATTTTTTATTTGCCTGAAATTCATACACATATGCCCCACTGTATTTCAAAACCAATTATATTATTTTATTGAGTGGGTTCTCACGCCCCACTGTGTGTTTAGCTAGCACAATCATAGGTATTGTCACAGAAACAGAAGAAATACTTTTTTTAGACTGCAAATGTTTGGAGGTAGCTTACAAAAACATATACAATAAAAATGACAAAGATAAAAATAGGTAATATGCGTGATCGGGGAAAACAGATAGGATATCAAGAAGAGGGGATAATTAGAAGAAATAAAAGACACTGTCCTTGCCCTCAAGGAGATTACAGTCTGGGGAGTAAACACAACCTGAAAATTGTATGAAATATGAGAAGATGGTACATCATTATAATAACTTTGAGGTAAGATTACAAATACAATATGAGCTCAGAGGAGAGGGGGGCCATGGAAGGCAGGAGTAAGGTTTAGATAAAAAGGTGAGAGGACCTGGACAATGAAGAATGGAGAGATTTTTGACTAGGTATCAGGGAAAGCAAAGGACATACAGGGGACCAGACCTTAAGCAAAATGGCTCAGCAGCAACCATCAGGCAGCATGTTTGTGGGGAGATGGAAAACCCATGACTAATACAGAAAATGTGTAGTCTGTAGTTCGCTCATGGCCAAATGCTGGCAAGTCATGGCCACATACTTCAAGCAGAAGTATTTACCTTGATGCTGCTAGAGGTTTCCTAATACAGAAGTGATGTGGGAAAAAGATGTGACCGGCAACCATCTGTAAGATTAGGGTTATGGAGATAAGCGGGGGGTCAGGGAGTCAGGGTGAACATGAGGAGATAGGGAGCTATACCTTGAGCGGGGAGGGCAGAGGGAATGAAGAGGAAAGTAAAGTCAGGAGAGACATGTTGGAAAAAAAGAGCCAATAGGAATTAATGGCTGAATGAATATAGGAAACAGAGGAGATTAAAAAAAAAAAACACCAAAGATTTAGATCACAGTCACTTGGGCAGTGGCCTTCGAAAGGGACACAGAGGTTGAATAGGAAGAGCATTTCCAGGTAAAAATGTAAGTTTTATTTTGGGAATGTTGAGTTGAAATAATGTTGGGAGTTTCAACTGTAAATGTCATGTAGGCAGCTGAAAACATGAAATTTAAGTTCTTGTGGGGTGACAGTGAGAAAAATATCGATGGGGTGATTTTGAAATCCTTCAGGGAAAAGCGGTGTGGGTGGTGGACAAGGCCAGGACCCAAGGGGGCCGTTTGGAAAGACACACAGGGAGGTAACTGCATGAAGAGGAACATTGCAAGGTATTTCCTTCTGGTAACACGGTCAGGATAAGTCACCCATCACAGAAGGCAGGAGAGCAGTTTCCAGAAGTAGAGTTAAGCAGTATCTCCTGCAGCAGACAGAGGAGAAAGAAAGAACTTTCTATTTCCCAGTCTCTTCTCACATCACTGACAACCCAACTGAATCCCTGAATGGGATGTTACATTTGACATTCTAAGAGATTCTGCTCAGAGTGCTTTGGAACCAACCCAGGAAGCTCTTGGCAGCTGTCCTGACCCTTTTCCCTCCTCTGTTAAAAAAAAAAAAAAATTTTTTTTGTTTTTTCTTAAAAAGCTATTGCTCTTCAGGAAAAGAATGCAAGGATCTTGTTGACCCAATCAGAGTTGAAAGAAAATTTCGGTGTTCTCACTATAATGTAATTGTGCAATGAGGTATAAATCCTGCTGGCACATCCTATGGGGATTGACATATAAAAAGGATGTCTTTAAAATCATATAAAAATCTCATTATACACAGCACGATATTTGATATATAAATATGACCATGTTTTCCTTACATTGACTTTTTTCGTGTATAAAATGAGAACAGATCATTTATGAGAGAAATCACGTATCCCCCTTGCCTACTGTGCTGTTCATGTAATTGTGTGCAGAGAACCCACATGCCTGGTATGAGTAACAACTTTGGCAAGTGCTTGCTGCTGCGAACACTTACAAGCATTCCCATTTGCTATTTGGATTCACATCTTGACTGGTCATTCCCTTTATGTGATTTTTTTTTTCCATCTCTAATCATTTTCTCTGCTTCTTATATTACACTGCTCACTCTGGGCATATGGCCACAGAGAGGGAAGAAACACACATTGTTGTTGATTCTGCAGTGCTTGTGATGTCTGTTAACTCTGCTGGTTATTTCCCAAGATCAAGAACATGGGGTGACTTTAAAAAAATGTTTCCTTCGTGATAGGACAAAATGGAGGAGAAGTATCCAGAATTGTTTGTTTCCTCCTGGCAGAAAGGAAACATCATGGGAGCCAGACGAGTCTTTGCTGATCCTCAAAGACAGCTAGTCCAGACCATGGATTACAGTTCCTCAAATTGCCAAGTGTGTTCCCTTCACCAGTGCTGTGGGACCAAAGCTACCCTCCCAGGGCTAGCTTCTGCCCGGCTGTGAGACCTGGAGGAGAAGTCATCCGATACAACTCAAGATTCTCCCCAGCGACCTGCACTTGTACATACTCGCCTTGATCCTTCTGTCTGGGTTGATGGGTTATCAGGCACAAGCCTGAAAGACAAAGGGACTGGCAGGTGTCACAGGGTAGCAGTGTCTGCGGTTCTGGGCAGCTTGGTGAGCGGGGCTGGAAAGCCCAGTCTTGTTGCAGACTCGAGCCCTCCCAGGCTCAGCTCTGTTTTCTGCTCGTCGGTGACGACCTGCCAGCCGTCTGTGTGGAAAGCTGCCGAAGGAGGCTGTGATGTCGTGATTTATAAGAAGTATCTATTTGGTGTTCCTCTCTGTTTCTGGCACAGAGTTCTTAAAACACTTGGAATTTCCTAATTCATAATTCCTTGTTATGTTAATTAAGTGACTTTTGAAAGCACCTGAGGATGGGAGTCCGTCGTCAGAGGAGCCAACCAGGTGCATAGAGGGTTGGAACTTGAACCCCACTCTCCCCACCCAACCTTTGGAGAGAGGAGAAGGGCTAGAGGTTGAAGCAGTCACTAATGGCCAATGAGTTAATTAATCGTGTAATGAAACCTCCATAAAAACCCAAAAGGCAGGGTTAGGAGGGCTTCTGGATTGGTGAACACGTGACTATCTGGGGGAGAGTGGCATGCCTGGAGGGGGCATGGAAGTTCCACAGGACCTGCCCCATACCTTGCCCCATGCATCTCTTCCATCTGGCTGTTCCCGAGTTATATCCTCTCATAATAACCTGGTGATCTTTTAAGCAAAATGTTTCTTGGAGTTCTGTGAGCCTCTCTAGGAAGTTAATCAAACATGAGAGGGAGGTTGTTTTAACTCTCAATCTGTAGCCAGCCAGAAGCATGGGTAACAGCCTGAATGTGAAGTCACGGGGCAGGGGTGGGGGGGTGCCTATGGAGGGCAGTCTAGGGGGACTGAGCCCTTAACCTGTGGGATCTGATACTCCAGGATCTGATACGCTGTGGGATCTTCTCCAGGTAGATAGTGTCAGAATTGAGTTGAATTCTTGGATGCCCTACTGGTGTCTGAGAATTGCTTGGTGTTGTCTGGGGACCACGCTACGCCCCCCCTTGGAATTGGGGGCAGAACCTAGTTTAGAGGCCCACCTGGAAACTCTCTCTCTTTGGTGATTACTCATTAAGAATAAGTTAAACGTGGTGCCTGGCTGGCTCAGTCGGTAGGGCATGTGACTCTTGATCTCAAGGTAGGGTCATGAGTTTGAGCCCATGTTGGGTGTAGAGATTACTTAAAAAATACAAGTTAAATATTCTCTAAGTATTTCTCCTGTTTTTTGCAATATTCTTTGAGAGGGGCTAGTTGCTCTGGTATCAGGTTGGTCTCCTCTGCAAAGTGCAATCTTTTCATATGTCTGGTGATTTTTTTTCTGTTGTGATTTTGTTTATCCTTAAAGAGGGGAGTCTCCATGTATCTGGTAATGGGAATTAAGATGTGTTCTTTTAGAATGGTGTGGATTCAACTGCAAACCTCTGGGAGAAGGGAAATGTTTAGATTTATTGTAGTTTTTCTTTGATATCTTACAGATAAGGATGAAGGGTAGTTGGTGCCAAAGGCAATATTTTGGGGGCCCAAAGATTTCTTGGAGAAGTGACATGACCCATTCTATCCCCAGAGAGCAAGTGTTTAATCGCTTCATGTAATGTCAAAGAATCCAGATGTCAGTCTTCCTGAAATGCTTCAACCCCTTCCTTTGTATCCATCCCTGAGTTTTCTAGTAGTAGCTTAGATGTAGAGGTGGGTCCAGATGGGCTTGATCCCATGTCAGTAAGTGATTAGGTTGGAGAGGAACTGATGGTTGAACAGAGCTTGGTGTTGGCAAGTCATGTCCAGAGCTCAGAGTGGGACAAAGCCCTGAACTTACCTAATGGCCAAGGGTATTCAGTATCTCCTGTAGAAATTGATTCGAGTTGGTACCCCATCTCTTCCAATCTTACTGGCCAAGGATCTTCAGGTCAAACCCCTTCAATTCCGTGTCAGCTCGTGGATATAGGGTGGCAGAGGGTAGTGGTGGACAGAGCAGCTAAGGAGTTGGGAATGGTTGGGTTTACTCAGTAGGAGGGAATGGAGTAGGGATTGAATCTATTCCTGAATTTTGTGTCCTGTGCCCCTGCCATTCCATCTAAGCTACAACGAAACCCTTTTGTAGCAGTTCTGGAAACTGACTCCTTAGGACAGGCTTAGTTGTAAGGAACTCATACCAAAGCCCAGAGAGTGTTACAGCCCTTAATGACCAACTATTTCCTCATAAGCACGTTCAGCCCAGGAACATAAACCCACCCCAGGAGGTGGGCCCCAGCTTTGTACAACTGCAGAGAGCACCACCATTATGGCCTGCATGAATGATGCCTTCTGGAGCTGGGCAATGCAGAAGCCCTGAGTTGGGTGATTTCTCACTCACCACTCTGGACCAACATGTTCTTTAGGCATCTGCTCTCCAAGCGATGGGACAGATTTCAACTGAAAACCTCAAAGCACAAAGTGTCTTGTGAGTTTGCCCCTTTCCTCCAGGTAATGTGGGTCCTTAATGCATTCTTACTGTCCTGAGGGAGGGTCTCCTCTCTCTCTGTCTCACCAAATAGGGGAAATAACACAAAGTTAATTTCTGGCAGGGCACCACTTTAAAACGGCACCAACCACACGTGTCTCATGGCCATCTGAAGTTATCTAGGGTGGTGACCTTCTTCAAAGACGCAGCTGCCCTCTTAGGAGCTGCAGTGGAGAGGGACCTGACTTGTTCATCATCCCATCTGTGCTAACTGTAAGGGCCAAGCACTACAGGGAGATGTCCCTGGCATGGGATCCAGCGTCTGGTAACTTCTAAAAGGCATCCATGGAACAAGTTGGCCCTGTTCCAACTGCCCAGTGGCTTCACCTCAGGCTTACTCTCTCCTCACCCGAACCAGAGAGGTTGGTGGGTTCCCAGTGGGAACACCTTTCCTTCACTCAGGCAGGACTCTTCCCTTGAATGCAATGGCTTGGTTGATCCTCCTTTTTCTCTTGGCCACAATCCACATTAAAGAAATTTCTCTATGTTTTTGGCATGTGGATGGCACTATACTTACCTATCAGGAGTATGTATAGCTGTATTACTATCCTGTTTTCTTGAAGAACAGGGGCCATTCTGGGCATAATGTATTGAGAATTCTTCTGGAGTGCTTTATGGAACCCAGCTTCCCACAGAAGAAACATCTCAGTCTACCATGGAGCCCTGGTGGCTCTGTGGTGTTTTGAATTACTTAAAATAGTCTGATTGCCCATATGTGAATCATTTACCATTTCTAAGACACTAGACAACTCTGACGACTTAATTCTCAGAAAGCCTTTATGTGAGGGTGCCGCTCTTGTGAGGGGGAAGCGGATTTAGAGAGAGAGCGTGCCCTCTAGGAAGTAGCCACCTCAGAGAAATGGGTTTGAATAAATAGAAAAACCAAACACTGTGTTAAAGCAATCAAGTGAGTATTGAATGTATCTTTTTTAAAAAGATTTATTTTAGAGAGAGACTGAGAGAGAGAGAGAGAGAGAGAGAGAGAATCTCCAGCAGACTCCCTGTTGAGTGCAGAGCAGGACATGGGGCTCAATCTCACGACCCTAAGACCATGACCTGAGCCAAAACCAAGAGTCTGACACTCAACTGACTGAGCCACCCAGGTGCCCCCTGAATGTATATGTTTTAAAACTAAAAAAAGAAAACTATCTTCTATAGTAGGGTGTCAGTAGGAGGTCAGGAGCTGGGTAGGGTATTATGTGTTTCTCTCTTCTCTCTGCTCTCCTGCATCCCTCCCTCCCCCTCCTCTCCCCCTTATCCTCCTCTCCCCCTCTTCCCCCGTTCCCTCCTCTCCTGCTCTTCCCTCCTCTCCTGCTCTTTCCCCTCTCCCTTCCCTCTCCCCTCCCTTCCCCCCTCCCTTCCCCTTCCCACCTCCCCTTCTCCTACCCCCTCCTCTCCCCTCTTCCTCCCCATCTCTCAGGTGTTCTGCCTTCCTCTCCTTCCCCCTTCTCCACTCCCTTCCCCCTCCTCTCCTTCCCCTCCTTTTCCCTGTCTCTCTCTTCCCCCTCCCTCCCTCTCTCAGCCTCCCCTGTGCTAATACTCTCTCAACTTCCTTTCCTCAATCCCTCTGGGCACTTTATTCTTTAGGAATTAAAGGAATTTAGGAAGTTTTGTGTTCAAATTGCAAGTTTGCAGCTTAAACATGTTTTGCAGGAATTATGGATATAAAAAAATTTAGAGAAATTTGGAGTATATAATTATATTATCCTAGATATAATCATTCTCCTTGAAAACCACCTCTCTCCCAACTCTTATTATCTCACCTTCCTCATTCTCCTCTTCCTTTTCTGGCACTTTCCCTTTCTCACCTCCAACCCCATTTCTAATGGTCTGAATATCTCATTAACCGAATAGTGGGTATTTGTGCATAAATTCATTGAATTTAATATAATGATTTTAAGACCCATAATTTTAAGAAAATTTTGAAATAATCTTACATTGCTTTTGTTGGCCAAAGATAAATAAGCTATATTAAGTGAGACTAAAAGGTGACGTTTAATGAAATTAATTAAGCCCTGGATAATATAAACTACCTCTTACATGATCATTTATATTTTTCTGTGGTAGACTCTTAAGTATAAATGATAGCAGTGAAGTTCATAGGACAAAGGAGGTATGCCTGGGACAGGTTGTAGGTCATTTGTTAGCTTTGTTCCTCTACTATTTGTAAGGCACTTACTGTGTATAAAGACGATGTATATAGGCTTGAGGGCAGGGGGTTTTGGTTCAGACACTTGACATTGCAGACAGACAGATGGCTACACCTTGTCTTGGTCTTCAGGGATGTGGAAGGACTTTGAGGAAATTCTGTAGTGTAAACTGGATGGCGTGGTATTCAGAAATAACAGAGAATTTTCCTGGTAAGGAAAATTGGATCCCGGGATGTTGAGAGAATTTGGAGATGTGACTGAGAAGTCTTTTGGATAATCTCTGAGGAATCACGAAAAATAACAGAGCTACAAGAGATGGGGAAAATGGAATTACAATTCTCAAAAAGAGAAAGAAGGCAAATTCTATAAACAGTAGATTTAGTGAGCTGATAATGATTCTTGGTGAGAATCTTAAACAATACTAAAAGATGGTTTCCGAGCTCTTAGGGAATTGCTGGGGGGGGGGGGGGGGGGGGGGGGGGGGGGGGGGGGGGGGGGGGGGGGGGGAGAGAAGGGGAATCAGTGAGTATGAAGAACCAGCACAGGGTCACTAAAAACACATTGTGTCAGAATGTTTTCATCTCCTTTTCCGATAGGCTTATTCGACTGGTAAGCTTATAAATGAGATTGATACAAGCTGTCTACATTCCAGGAAGGAATCTGACATGGTCACTCTAGTACTCTTGGCATAAGGAAAAGCAAGGAATCATTTGCTGTTTTTAGGTCGTAAACCAGAGAAACAAATTCTAACTAGTTTAAGAAAAAAAGGGTTTTTATCCAAGGATACTTAGGAGCTCTCCTGGAGGGCTAGACAATCAGGTTTGGATGTCACAAATCAGAACCATACCAAAAATCACAGAGCTGGTCCTGTGAGTGCATGACAGCTTGTCAACACTTGGCGTGAACACCACCATTTGCACTCTGACACACTGACCCTGATGTCCCAAAAAGGGTATAAAGCTGTCCCCACCTTCTGCCAGAATAGAATCCTTAAAGTCCCAGTTTCTTTGCATCTCTAGCTCCTAGGTCTGCAGTTCAGCATGATGCCTCTGATTGGTGGAGTGTAGATCACATGCCTGAACTCCAGTTGCAAAAGATGCTGAGAAAGCCAGGAGCTTACATTTTTCACCTTTCATCCCGGAAAGGTGGTCTCTGTCAAAATTGCCCCAAATAGAAAGGAGGTTCCAACGATGGCTGCCATAAAGATCGGTTAACGTCCTCACAGGGGCTGAGGGATCCAGGGTAATTGGGTATGTTTATAAATGGTTGGAGGACCATAGCTAAAGCTTGTTAATCAATCCTTTTTCATCTAAAAGAAGGTTTTTATTGGCATACCACAGGACTCTGCATTTTTGTGCTACAGAAGATTTTTTTTTCAATGAGTGGCTTGGCTGAAGCCAGAAAAGAAGCTTATTTTACTTGCAGGTGACACAGAGCTAGAGTGGAATGCTAATGCATGCAAGGGCAAAATCAGAATTGCAAAAGATCTCTAAAAGTCTGAACCAATCAGCCCATGTTACAAGACAAAGTCTATCAGTAGTAAATGGCAGGCTCTGTTTTAGGGTTTTAAAAATCCAGCTACTCAAATATGTAGTTGCTGCTAAGAAGCAGGCCACAGTTTAATGTGGTTGCCAAGAAAGCTAATTAAACCCCAGGCTACATGAATAGATGCATAGTATTTAGAACAAAGCCCTCCTCACTCTTCACTAAATGAACCACAGCTGAGCACTGTGCCAAGCTATGAGCACCATCGTTTACCAGGAGCCAACAAGTTGGAGGATGGTCGGGGGGAGCACCGGAATGGTGAGCAATCTCAGACCCCCTGGTATAGGAAGAATGGTAACAGAAGCTCAAGGAGCTTGGTCTGTGAAGAGAGGCCTTGAAGGGAGTGGCCACTGATTACTCAAAAGAGGGAAGGAGGGGTAAGATTTATCCCAAAGGGTGTGAAGAGGTGAAACCAAGGTCAAAGTGCAAATTATAGGCAGTCTTTTATTTATTTATTTATTTATTTATTTATTTTTTTTTTAAAGATTTATTTATTTATTTATTTGACAGAGAGACACAGTGAGAGAGGGAACACAAGCAGGGGGAGTGGGAGAGGGAGAAGCTGGCTTCCCGCCGAGCAGGGAGCCCGATGCGGGGCTCGATCCCAGGACCCTGGGATCATGACCTGAGCCGAAGGCAGACGCTTAACGACTGAGCCACCCAGGTGCCCCTATAGGCAGTCTTTTATAAAAAAAAAAAAAGACAGACTTTCTGAGTAATCCAAAGGTGGAGAAGCCTGTGCTGGGAGGTAGGAAGTTAACCTGTCACTGGAGATACTCAGGTAAGAGATTGGTGGCCAGCATTTAGAGGTGCTGTTGAGGGGCCTCAAGCTATGTTTAGATCAAATGAACTTTCAACTTTTTATTTTTCATATTTAAAAATTTATTAAAATAGAATAGACATAATATATTAGTTTTAGGTGTACAACATAATGATTCGATATTTGTATATATTGTGAGATGGTCACCATAATAAGTATAGTTAACATCCCTCACTATACATGATTATGAAATTTTTTTTCTTGAGATGAGAAATTTTAAGATCTACTCTTTTAGCAGTCAATCTGTTCTCTGTATCTATGAGCTCATTTGTGTGCGTGCGTGTGTGTGTGTTTAAGATTCTACATATAAGTGAGAGCATCAGTATTTGTCTTTCTGTGTCTGGCTTATTTCACTTAGCATAATGCTCTCAGGTTTCATCCATGTTGTCACAAATGGCAGGACTTCCTTCTTTTTTACAGCTCAATAATATTCCACTATATATATGACAATTCCCTCACTGATTCATCCAACAAAGGACACTTAGGTTGTTTCCATATCTTGACTACTGTAAATAATGCTGCAATGAAACATGAAGGTCAGATAGCTTTTCAAGTTAGCGTTTTGGGTTTTTTAAATAAATACCCAGAGTGTAATTGCTAAATCATATGGAAGTTCTATTTTAATTGTTGAGGAAATTCCATGCTGTTTTCCATAGTGGCCGCACCAATTTACAATTCCACCAACGGTGCACAAGGGTTCCCTTTTCTCCACATTGATGCCAACATTTATTCTATGTCTTTTTGATAATAGCTATTCTAACAGGTATGGGCATGATAAATCATTTTTGGTTGATTTGCATTTCCCTGATGAGTGATTTTGAGTACATTTTCATGTATCTATTGGCCATCTGTATATCTTCTTTGGAAAAAATGTCTATTCTGATCCTCTCTCCTCTGTTTTCAATCAAAGGATAGGTGACACACAATGTTAAATTAGTTTCAGGTGTACAACACAGTGATTCCACAGCTCTGTACATTACGCTGTGCTCATTACAAGTGTAGCTACCATCTGTCACCATACAACTCAATTACAGTACCACTGATTATATTCCCTATACTGTACTTTTTATCCCCTTGACTGATTTCAAAACTGAAAGCTTGTACCTCCCACACCCCTCACCCCATTTTCCCCATCCCCTCACCTCCTCCCCTCTGGCAACTATCCGTTTGTTCTCTGTATTTATGGATCTATTTCTGCTTTTTCTCTGTTCGTTTTGTTTTTTAGATTCCACATGTAAGTGAAATCATGTGGTAGTTGTCTTTCTCTGACTTATTTCAGTTAGCATAATACTCTCTAGGTTGTCACCAATGACAAGAGTCCATTGTTTTTTATGGCTTAGTAATACTCCATTGTATATAAAATATCATATCTTCTTTCTCCATTCATCTATTTTGTTTAGAGAGCGCAAGAGAGAAGGGGGAGGGGCAGAGGGAGAGGGAGGGAAAGAATCTTAAGCAGACTCCGTGCCTAGCGTGGAGCCCAGTGCGGGGTTTGATCTCACCACCCTGAGATCATGACCCGAGGTGAAATCAAGAGTCAGATGCTTAACTGATTGCTTTTAAATCTTGGCTATTATAAATAATGCTGCAATAAACAAAGGGGTGCATATTATCTTTTTGAATTCGTGTTTTTATTTTCTTTGGGTAAATACTCAGTAGTGGAATTACTAGATTATGTGGTAATTCTATTTTTAACTTCTTGAGGAAACTCCATGCTATTTCCTGCAGTAGCTGTACTAATTTGCATTCCCACCAACAGTGCAAGGGCTCCTTTTTCTCCACATCCTCACCCATACTTGTTATTTCTTGTGTTTTTTATTTTAGCCATTCTAACAGGTGTAAGGTGATATCTCATTGTGCTTTTGATTTCTCTTTCCCTGATGATGAGTGATGTTGAGCATCTTTTCATGTGTGTCTTGGCCATCTGTCTTTTTTGGAAAAATATCTATTCAGGTCCTCTGCCCATTTTTTTCTAAGTTACTTATTTTTTTGGTAATCTCTGCACCCAGTGTGGGGCTCAAACTCATGATTCTGGGATCAAGAGTCACATGCTCTTCTGACTGAGCCAGTCTGGCGCCCCTCCTCTGGCCAATTTTTGAGTAGATTATTTATTGTTCTGGTGTTGAGTTGTATACGTTCTTTATATATTTGGGATATTAACACTTTATCAGATCTATCATTTGCAAATATCTTCTCTCATTCAGTAGGTTGCTTTTTTTGTTTAGTTGATGGTTTCCTTCACTGTGAAAAAGCTTTTATTTTGATACAGTCTCAATAGTTTATTTTTGCTTTTGTTTCCCTTGCCTGAGGAGACTTGTCTAGAAAAATTTTGCCAAGGCCGATGTCAAAAAAATTACTGCCTATGTTTTTTCCTATTTTCAGGTCTCACATTTAGGTCTTTAATCCCTTTTGAGTTTTTGTATATGGTGTAAGAGAGTGGTCTAGTTTTACTCTTTGCATGTAGCTGTCCAGTTTACTGAGCACCATTTATTGAGGAGACTGTTGTCCCTATTATATATTCTTGCCTCCTTTGTCATAGATTTATTGGCCATATATGCATGCATTCACTTCTGGGCTCTCTATTCTGTTCCATTGACGTATATGTGTTTTGTACCAGTACCATATTTTGATTATTATGGCTTTGCAGTATATCTTGAAATCTGGGATTCTGATACCTCTAGCTTTGTTCTTCTTTCTCAAGTTTTCTTTGGCTATTTGGGGTCTTCTGTGGCTACATACAGATTTTAGGATTGTTTGTTCTAGTTCTGTGAAAAATACTGTTGGTATTCTGGTACGGATTGCATTGAATCTATCAATTGCTTTGGGTAGTGTGGATATTTTAAAAATATTAATTCTTCCAATCCATGAGCTTGGACTATCTTTCCATTTTATTTGTATCATCTTCAATTTCTTTCATCAATGCTTTATAGTTTTTAGAGTATAGGTCTTTTATCTCCTCGGTTAGGTTTATTCCTAAGTAGTTTATTCTTTTTGGAGCAATTGTAAATGAAATTGTTTTCTTAATTTCTCTTAATTTTTCTCCTCTGCCCATTTTTAATTGGATTTTTTGTTTTTTTGCTATTGAGTTACATGAATTCTTTATATATTTTGGATATTAACCTCTTATCCAAGATACTATTTGCAAATATCTTCTCCCTTTCAGTAGGCTGACTTTTCATTTTGTTGATGGTTTCCTTTGCTCTGCTGAAGCTTTTTAGTTTGATGTAGTCCCACTTGTTTAATTTTGCTTAGATTTCAAGATTCTATTGTTTATAAAATTATAAGGCATTACAAAGGGTGATATAACAAGTTCTAATGTACGTGTGAGCATTTTATAAGGTTTTTCAATATAAAAAATGCATAAAGATGTTTTGTAGATGACCTGAGAGATTGCTTCAGAATTACATAGGAAGCTCCAAAGGCAGAGAAGAGAAATGCTGCGTGGTAGGGCTCATTAATGACCAACGGCAAAAATCTTCCTGGGCTTGTTTGGTTTGGGCTTTGTGCAAATGGGCCACAATAACAAAAATAAATCACCAGGAATTCATTTCCTCTTTTTAGGAAGGTTTCAGAACAGTGCTGAGACTGCAGGCCCAGGGAGCTCCCTGTTTTCCCACACAAGCCAACAAGCTATTCCTGGAGGACAACCAAAGCAGACAACCAGTAATCTCTTTGACTTTTGTCTCCATTGAATACTTGGGCTACACACCATTCATAATGGAACTTAACGAACATCCTTATTTTATCTATAGGGCTTGTAATGCTTTTATTTCAGTTACTCATGAATCATTACAGGCACATTGGCCTGTGAGCCATAGCTTCCTTGTACAGAGGGGATCAGGATTGAGTGAAATTACTCCAGACAAAGCAAACAAAGACCTTTAGCTCCAGGGCACTTGCAGAACAACAGCCTGAGCCTCTCAAGCACATATCAGGAGAGAAATAATTCAGAGGCCTAACAAAGGGAAATATAGTAGCCATACTGGTCGAACACCTGGTAGATTGCACCCAGCTAGACAGGAGTGGTGTCTGCAAGGTATTCCTAATCATTGTGGGTATCACTTAAAGAGAAAAGTTGTAGCAAATGTTTACATTATAATTTTCTGCTTCCAAGATAATAGGTTAAAGCGGAGGGAGAAAAAGTAGACACTGTGTTACTTAGATTAGGACGTCATGTTAGTAATTATGATTGTTAGGATGACCCTGGGGCTACCCATGTTCATGTTTTTGTGACCTCTCTAAGAGACCAGTTGTTTCTGTCTCTCAAATACTTTCCCAAATTAGATATCTGGAAGCTCATAGGAGTGCTTTGATAGTAGTAGATTTCTGGAAGTTCAAAATATTCCTGTATGTCTGGTTCAGGTCCTGTTAATCACACCCCAAAATGCAGGCAAAGTCTCAGCATACAAGGCTGCCTTTGTGATTGGAACATTTTGGGGGCATAGAGAGGGAGGGCAGGGATTTCAAACGTGTATAGTGGGTTTCAAATTTATAGTGACATCTCAGACATGCAAAAATGAAACTTTATTTCTCTATAACTGCACTCAATTTGCTTATGAGGTAGTGGAAAACTCAATCCTGGCACGTTAGGATAATTGACCCCATTCCGGCTTCAAAGCCTCTTTTGGGTAATTCCTCAGTCAATTCAGGATTTTAACTCCAGCAAGGCAAATGTTTTCCCCTCATCCTGTCCTCCTGGATAAGTCCTGGGTCTGAGTTCCTCACTTCCTGTTCTCTGGCTCCAGTTGGCCTCCTTGGACACATCTTGCTACCTTGGTCATGGGTGTCCACCTTGGTCCCTGTTGACTTTACCACTGACCCACCTTGTCATACCCGTCAGGCAGCACATGGTGGCTGCCCCCTGCTCTACAGTGGCTGATGCTGCTCTCACCAACTCTCCATTCTCTATTGCCTTCCTCGCTCCTCCCGAGACGGGCTCCTCTCTTGCTTTCCCCACACAGAAAGGAAGTGAGGGAGACTCAAGGTGGGGTGGTTGTTTGAGGCCCACCATCAGTCCGAGTCTGCCCTGCTTACCCTCCCCCCACCACAGTATGCACTCTTGCATAACTCTCTCTCCTCTCCCCATCTGTCTAGGCTCTGCCCCCACCGCTCTGTCCTGAGTCAGGAAATACTTTTATTGCTTTTGTGTGTGTGTGTGTGTGTGTTGCTTTTGTGTGTGTGTGATGGAGAAACGACCTTGTACTGTGACCTGCATCCTTTAGAGAGTAACACCTGTAAACTCTATGCTCTGGTCCTTCAAGCTTTTACTGTTGTCTTCAAGCTGAGCCCTTTTGGAATTCAAAATAAGACCACCTCTCCCTCACACAGGACTAGCTCTTTCAAGTCTCTTCAACTTCAGATGTTGTGAATTATAAATCCACTCAGCACCTCCACCAACTGCTTTGTTCTGGCTGTTTCCACTTTCTCCTTAAGTCATGGATGTCATTGAATCAGCGGCTGGAGGGCCAATAATTTGGGGAAGGAAAAGAACCTCAATTTAAATTTTTAAAATATTATTTTAATCTTTGATAACCCATATGCCTCCATTCCAAATCAATGAAGATCAAAATATGTGAATAAAAGTCAAGATGACATCTAGTTTTTTTCCACTCCTGATGTAGCTTGAGGAAGGAAAGGCAACTTGTGTTCCCTAGTATTAGCTCAAAGTAACTCACCAAGTTTGTCAGGATTTCTGTTTCAAACCATCCCCTCCCCCCCCAAAAAAATCATGTGTAGGTCACACTACCTTCACTAGTGGAGGCTTATACCATCTGGATTCCTGTTTTCATCTATAAAGAACTGATTGATTTTTTTTTTTAAGATTTTATTTATTTATTCATGAGAGACAGAGAGAGACAGAGGCAGAGGGAGAAGCAGGCTCCCCACGGAGCAGGGAGCCTGATGTGGGACTCGATCCTAGGACCCTGGGATCATGACCTGAGCCGAAGGCAGACGCTTAACGACTGAGCCACCCAGGCGTCCCCTGATTGATTTTTTTTAAATGAGCACAGTGGTCATGATTTGTTCTGTAGCTTAGTGTAGACTTTGTTTTAGAGGAAAACTAGGTTTTTGTTCTTTAGGTCTGCCTTGGACCAGTTTTATGTTGCCTCCGATGTATGTTTTGTAAATTTCTCTTGTGGAAAAGATGGTGCCGTGCAGGGCCATGACCAGTGATTCCTGGGGTAGCTGGGCCCCCTGGGCCCTCCACCAATGCAGGCATCACCAGCACTCCCCTCACGTCCAGAGATCATCTTCTCCTCCTCCGCTGTGCCCAGCCCATCCCCAGTTTCCTGGATCTTGTGAGTGTTGGTGGGAATCTCCATGGAGTTGTTGAGCTTTTGATGGATGATCCTGATGGTAGGGGGGAGAAAGTGGTCAAGAGGCAGCTCTATGGGACCCACAGAAATGTGTGAGCTTGATGTAGCTGAGGCTGGGCTTGTTGGCTATGCAAGGGAGAGAATTTAAAAAAGCAGAGGAAATGACTTAACATTAGCATTTAACACAGTGAACATTTAGTGTATACTACTTCCAACATTTTACCCAATAGTTTTCTACGTGCCGTGGGGGATAGAGGAGGATCCTGGTTATGTGGAAATTATGTATGCAAAATTAGTTATGACATAATGAATAAAGAAATCACAACAAATTACATATTTTAAAAAGTTAACAGTACAAAATCACAAAACCCAGAAAAATAATACAATATTTTTATTAATTTTATACTTCTGTATATTTTTCTCTCTATATTCTTTGGCTATATATTCTCTAGTTACCTTTTTAAAGAAAACAATTTTATAATTTCATTTTCTCTAGAGAGAATAGAATAATTCAATCTTTCTTCTGGCACAGTTGATTGAAATTTGTTTATTGATAGTTTAAAAATATACTTATTGGTAATATCATTTAAAATTCTAGGGTTATGTTAAATTTGGCTTAACCTCTATCAAGTTCCCTTTATATATAGGCTGTGAAATCTGGAAGAGTTTTCCCAGACTGGCTTCTGGCTCCATGTGTTTCAAACTACGTTTTAGGTTCACGATCCACACACTTGGTGGGTGCCAGAAGCCACAGAACACTGCGATTCAAGTTCTGGCCTTCCATGTTCTTGTCATGATGCCAGGTGAGTTGGCACAATGTGTGGCAGTTTTCCTGGAAGCCATGCCTACATCAGGATGGCTAGCTGTAATTTTAACTATACACAGATATGTCTGTGAACCAGATGAATGTATCCCACTAAGTCCAACGAACTGTCCAACTAAATGTATTTCAGTAACTCAACTTCTCCTTAGCTGGATTCTCAAAATGCTCATGGCCACTTCCATACCACCTACAACAAAGGGGCATAGGGTGGGATGCAAATGGTCTTAACCATCTGAGGTTTAAATATCTCACATCAGTACATTTATTAAAAAGCAGACAAACAGGGGCACCTGGGTGGCTCAGTTGGTTAAGTGTCTGCCTTTGGCTTAGATCATGATCCCGGGGTCCTGGGATCAAGCACCACGTTGAACTCCCTGCTCAGCGGGGAGTCTGCTTCTACCTCTCCCTCTGCCCCTCCCCCCAGCTTGTTCTCTCTCTCTCTCTCTCTCTCTCTCTCTCTCTCTCAAACAAATAAATACAATCTTAAAAAAAAAAAAAGCAAACAAACACATTGCTAGGGGGCCGTTCTAGGGCACGGGAAGGTGCCTGTTCAGGTGAGGGATTTGGAGGCTTCAATTTCATTTGTTTCACAGCATAGCCATATCTGATGAGGTGGGGGATGCCGAACAAGGACAGAAATCAGCTCCTTGCTGAGAAGACCAGCACAAAAGGCCACAGAACCACAATGCCCAGTCCAGTGACTTGCTGACCATGTCATTTTGAAGAAGAGGTGAAGGGTGGAGGATAAATTAAAGCACCGAGTGGCCCCTCAGACAAAGGGCGGATGTCCTGCAGGCTCTTGAGCATTTGCTTGCCCCAGGGTCCACCAGCGGAGTCAGACCTCCCCCACGGGCACAGCCCTGCTGTGACAAGTTTCTGGAGAGATTTAAGCCATGCCTTTGCTACATGAACTTTTGGGACATGCAAGTGATGTGACTTTTGCTATCACTCTGTTTTTCTTCTGTGCTGTTAGTGCTGCAAATGGCTGGTCAAACTTGGTGTTTAGGGACAGAGCTGTGAACAAAGGGCATGCTTCGATCCATCCAAAAAGCAGTGACTCTTCCATCCTAGTGTGCTGGCGTTTGGTGGGGGAGCACATTGACTTAGAGACCACAAAGGCAGCATTTAGCTGAGGAATTACAGTTGTTACTCATTAGGGTGTATTTGACTCTGCCTGGAAAAGTTAATGTGTTTCACGGTTGCTACCAGGGAAGGACGCAAGCCCTGGGAGATCTTGGTTCAACAATGACTGTCTTATGTAGCAGAGTCATTCACTTTATGACCACCTTAGGAACCACTAAGGAACATAATAAGAAATACACAGAACTGGTTGTGGGTCTGCCCTTTCTCCCTTTGATTCAGAAGGGAAAAGATAAAGCCACACGGCCGTGGGGACCCCTTACTTAAGAAATGTCTTTGTTTAATCACCAAGGCCAGGATGATGACAACAGAGTCAGGATGGAACAGTGAACATGTGTGGTTCTTCAGCATTGTCTGTCCTATCACTGTCGTGTCTGTCTGGTGTGATCTGGACTATTTTCTAAACACGCTTCCTGTTCAGTGCCGCCAGAATTTTGGGGGTGATGCTTAAGTAATTATCTTTTTTCCTCCCCTCTCTCTATTTTCTCTTTCCTCTGAATCGCTGCCAAAGCAACCAGAATCATAGAATTTTAGAGCTAGGAGCTCAGGGAGAGAGGTTTGGATCCTGATGAGCCAAGCATGGGAAAGAGACTTTTAAAAATTTGAACAACCCTCAGTTGTTGATCCTACACATATACTTAATATTAGCTGGTGTTGGCAGAGGTTTATACTGGAAAGACTACAACTTTCTGTGCCCCATATAAGCAAGATAAAACTCGAGGAGAGGAGTGTTGGTTTAATTTAGAAAGGCTCTGGTTTTTATTTGATTCTAAACAAATCATGCAGTTTACAAGTCCTGTGACACCCCAAGATTTAACCAGCATTTTTTAATATGCTATAAGAGGTCTATGAAAGACAGATGCCAAGATGGTGCTTTGAAAACATGAAACATCTGTAAATAATAACCTTTGGGTATTTTACCTGTGGTTGCTTCTTTGTATTGTTTTGTTCTAATATTAATTTTGATCTGGCTTCCCTTTTTTTGTCCTTCAAATGCTATTTGCCAAAACATATATTTTGGGGACAAGAGGCAATTTGGATGGTCAGGCTGAATGGGTTATTCACCAACCTGTCACCTTTGGTTTTTCACTCTAACATTTGTATATATGGCCTAATAAACCTCATCCAGTATCAGTAATGATGAAATTAAGTATTTTTCAACCTGAAAGCCCAAGATTTTAAATGCTTTGATTTAGCTAGTAGAACACATCTCTTGAATTTTCCTCTGGGCTCGGAAAGCAGGGTGCTGCAGGAGGTACATTTACCCTCCCTTCACCAAGGAAGGCTTTGGAGTTTCTCAAAGGGTACTTGTTTCCTCTTCTGCCAAACATACCCAGGCCTGACTTGGGCTCTGTTCCTGTACCCTGCTTTCCAAACTAAGAAGCAACAACACCACTGAGATTACTTCTGTTGTCTTGACAATCATTATAGGTGTATAGAGTTGATTTTGTGCTCTAACAACCCCAACGACAGCAGTGATGAGATTCCAGATCATTCTGCCTGCGATGGTGGTCACAAACTTGGCCACAGGGAGAAAGAGAACCCATGTATTCTTATAAATTGTCCAGGAAGAAAAATACAGGGAAAGAGTAGTAAATATGAGCCACTGGAAGAATGGAGATGTATTGATGATTATCTAGGCTTCCTCAGTTGGAAAGAGAATTCAGTGGTGGTGACCTCCAAAGCCTGAGACCCAAGGAGGCATTGTGACTCCAATGGTCACAGGAAGCTAAAAATGAAGGCTATGGGTAGTATGACTTTTAAAATCTTTGATCAACTCATCTCCCACAGTAAAATTTGAGACTCAAATGCTCTGATGGAAATGAAGCAGACTTTAGGAAGTCTGGTTTCGGGGGTGCTCCAAGAGCTGAATGTTAAATTTTATTTGTTCCAGAAAGTCCTGGCAACTTGGTACAGCAAATTTGATCAGCACCATACGCCCGACCTGTCTCAGTAACGGTGCCGTGCGTGTGACGAGGACTGCAAAGCAGCATGTGTTCGTGGGGGAAATGACAGGCACAGGAAGGAAAAGCTGAGAACACTGAAACTGTTCCTAATTGTGCTGCGAGAAAGGAGACTACTGCCTGGCAGAGTGGCGTGTTGGCTGGAAGAGGGGAGTGATTAGCAGGGCTGGCAGGAAGAGCATAGACTTGTGTGAGCGAGAGAAGAGGCAGCAATCTGGAGGTGCGTCAGATCACAGAGCCCTGAGAGAAAAGGATTGCATCTCCCCCATCCCCCCCACCCCAGGGAGCTGGGTGGGAGGCCCAGAGGAACTTTCACAGGAACTGTGGGAAGGGCTTCTCTGCTCCAGGGGGATGATCTATGAACTAGATGCTAACTGTTTTCAAAGGCTTGAAAGTCAGAGATGGGTTTGCTTCAGTTTGTTGAAAGACACTTTATTGAGAGGATTTCCACTTAGGTTCTGACGTGAAAGAAATATCACTCCTTCTCCTTTATCAAGATTCCCTCTCCTTGCAGGAGTCTAAAGCTCACAGCTTGTCACCAGGAACACGTGTCTTTCAAGTGGGATTAACAGCATATTTGGTCTGAAAGCTGATTCACTGGAACATTGCGGTCACCACACTGGGCCTCCTCTGTGGTTGGTGTGGCTGATGTTATCAGACAACAGTGTTTCTCACGTGGGCCTGAATGAAAGAAGCAGCTGAGGTCGGAGGAGATGTTTGTCCGCTTTGGGAAATGCTAAAGTTTCCAAAGCATAAGCCTTAGATAGACTGTCTTGAGCTGGCCCATGGAGGCTCTTGCTGACTTCAAGGAAGGGAGCTGAAAGCTGGAAACCTTTGAGGACTTGAAGGAATTGTCACTGGGAGCTCTTTCCCTACCCTTTTCAGGGAACACAGCTCACACACAGCCCTGGGAGAAGAATAATGGCCCTTACAACTTATAGCATGCTTTGGTGTGTTTACTCAGAAAGGCACCATGGCTTTTAGTGACATAGTGACCCTGCCTAAGCCTGAGCTTAGGGGCACAATGTGGGTGTAGATATAAAGGAAGTTTCTCTGTTGCTGTGGTTGGGTTACAAGTAATTGTCAACATGGGAGCATGTTGACTTCTAACCGTCGGTGGTGGATCTGTGACTCCCCAAGCTGGTCACTGACCTTAAAAGAACCATTATATACATTGTGGGACCTACAGCCTGAGAATAGAAATACTACCTCCCTTTCTATCCCATGACCTCTAACAGCCTGGTCTCCACCATGGCCTTTTGTTCCTGGAGGGAATAGAAACTTTGGGAAGTGGGGTCACTCCATTGCTTCTGTAGGTCATCTTCCCAGACTGGCCTAAGCTTCAGAATCTCGGGCTTCCGCTCTGTTTTGCATATCTGTTTTTTGAAGTTTTTTTTTTTTTTTAAATTATGAGCTACAGTGTTTCAAGCATATAAAAGAGTGCAGAAAGTAATACAATAGATATCTGAGTATCCACCATACAGATTTAACAAATACTAATGTTTTGCTCCATTTGTATCAGACATTTTTAAAAATTGCAGTAGAACTAAAACCTCAAATATCTATTTTTAGTAGATAGAAAAACATAAACACGTTTAATTCTAGTAAGTTGCCGGCTATACACAGCAGCGTCCTTTGAGTCTTCAGATATGGAAACTGCATTTGTGCACCACACTGAAGTCACAGTGATCTACCCCCACCAAAAAGATTGCCAGTAAATGTTTGTCTCAATACTGGAGAAAATTTTCTCAGACCTATATTGCATATATTTCCCCATCCCAGCCAAATGCCAAGAACCCCCTGGCTCCAAAGGTTATAGGGATAAAAACAATACATCCTAACCTACTCAGAGTTTTGCCCCATTTAATAAGAAAGGATTACTAAATATTTTCAGAAAATGAATGAACCTTTTGAACACTGTTCAAAACTTTCCCATGTCCACGTTAGCCAAGCTCCTAGAAAGCTAAGCCTTAATTAACCTATTACAGAGGCTAGAGTAAGGCTTTATAGAGAAACCTCTCCTGAGTTCTAGTCCTGAATCTTCAATCCAATTCATTTCTACCAGAATGTCCTGAGAACATTTCAAACTTGAAATGTCTGAAGCCAAACTCATTCTCTTTCCATCTAATTACGTTCTCTTTCCAATTTCTCCATTTTTTTTTCAAGAAAGGCACCATTCTTCTTCCAGTCACATTGATTCAAAGCCTTGCAACCAGCCTCAATCCCATGTCTCCTTAAAGTCTTTAACATCCGGTATCTTTCCTCAATATATTTCTTGAATCTGTTTATTCCATTCCAATCCCACTGCTGCCATTCATATTGGGATATTATTCACCTTTATGGTTTGACTATTGCAGCAGATTCTGCCTTTCCCCTTTCTTCTTTCAATCTCTTATCAGTATCAGATGAATCTTCTGAAGAAGCATTTTGTGCCATCTGCTCAAATTAATTCAGTGATTCCCATAGTTTAGCAAAGACCAGTCTTTTTTTAATCCATCACCTTCAGTGTTTTTCATAATCTTTTCTATTCCCACCTTTCTATATGTATCCCATATCATATCTCCCTGAAACATCTGCCCCAGGCACACAGCACTACTTGCCCTCTCTGATTCCTTGTTTAATTATTTCCTATGCCTGAACCCCTCTCCCCCCCTTCATTCAGCAAACCAATCTTCATTGGTCACCTACTATGAACCAGATCATGTGGTAGGTTGAAGTACAACAATGAACAAGATAGAAACAACCCCTGCCTGTGAAGACTTTATAACCTACTGGAGAAAACAAAAGGATAAATAGGCAATTGGTGTGCCAGGCTATGCAGGAAGTACTGTGACGAAGGAAGACGAGCACCCCAGTCCCAGGCATGGGGATTCATAGCAGGCTTTCCAGAGGAAGGGACATAAAAAATTGTGATTCATTTTTGATGATGGTTGGCTAGGTGAAGAAGAGGGAGAAGAGGAAGGAAGGAACTCTTCAGGAGAGGGAATCATTCTGCTAAACTCCTACCCAGCTTAAATGCCTTCTTGACCAGATAAGTGGGATACTGTGAGAGCACAGATTCAGAGCTACGCACACCCAAATTCTAACCCTGACTCTGCTACACACCAGTGGTACTTTGCTTAACTTACTCAAGAGTAACTTAATTTTACTAAGAGTCAATCTTCTAATCTGCAAAAATACTAACTCTTACATCAAGAGTTCAGTCATTCTATAAATATTTCTTAAGCATAAGAGCCAGGTACTCTTCTTGGTAATATATGGCATTCACATTCTAGTAAGGCAATGTAGACAGTAAATAAAATAAATATGTAAATTATACAGTATATTATGGGGTGACAAATTCTATGGAGAAAATAGGAGAGACTGAGCATGGGGAGATTATAATTTTATTTACTCATTCATTTATTTTAACACATTCATTTATTCATATGGAATTCATATGGAATCGGTTTACTTCTACTGTACTGCGTATCAAATCCATCACAATTACCGTTGGTTCTGCCTTTAAAATATATGCAGAACCCTACTGCTTCTTCCCACCTCCTTTGGTACCACTCTAATTCGAACTACTGTTACCCCTTGCCTAAATTATTACAGTAGCCTCCCAAATGCTCTCCCAGCTTCTGTCCTAGTTCTCCTCTGACTATTCTTGGCACAGCAGCCAGAGTGATGCTGTTAAAATATAAGTCTGACAAAGTCACTTCTCTGCTCCAAACTGGCCTTCCATGGCACACTAAATGAAAGCCAAAGTCCCCACAATAACCCACGGGGTCTTGACCTGCCTTACCACCCTTACCTACCCACCTGTTTTCCTTTTCTCCTCCTCATTCACTCCTTTCACCCCCATCAAAATGGTCCTATTTTGGCACCTTGGTACTTGCTGAATGCCTCTATTCATTTTTCTCAGCCATTCTTCCTGTTTTCCACTAACATCTCCATATTTTCCTATTTTTATCTTGTTTCTTCTCTCTCTCCCCTGCCAGAACATACGTTCCATAAAGGCAGGAATTTTTGTCTATTGCTCTCTGCTGTATCCCCAGTGCCTGCCATGTGGTGGGCATTTGGAATGAAAGCATTGGCTTTCATTTAGTGTGCCATGGAAGGCCAGTTTGGAGCAGAGAAGTGACTTTGTCAGACTATATTTTAACAGCATCACTCTGGCTGCTGTGCCAAGAATAGTCAGAGGAGAACTAGGACAGAAGCTGGGAGAGCATTTGGGAGGCTACTGTAATAATTTAGGCAAGGGGTAACAGTAGTTCGAATTAGAGTGGTACCAAAGGAGGTGGGAAGAAGCAGTAGGGTTCTGCATATATTTTAAAGGCAGAACCAACGGTAATTGTGATGGATTTGATACGCAGTACAGTAGAAGTAAACCGATTCCATTTTTGGCTTGAGCAACTGGGAGAATGGAATTGCTCTTTACTGAGATGGAGAAGAGTCTGGGAGGAGCAGGTTGGGGGAAATATTAGGAGCTAAGCTTTTGATGCGTTGAGCTTGATTTAGAATGATCTAAGAAGGAGGGTTCACTGAAAAGGAGATAGCTCAGTGAGAACTTAGAGGAGATGAGGAAAGAAAACTTGGGAAGGCTTAATAAGAGAATGTTTGAGAGAGCATCTGGCACAGGGCAGTGAGGCAAGCTCGGGCCCCGTTAATTCCATTTTGTCATCCTTAAAGATATTCTTATACTCCGGGGAGCAGTGACTGATGTTATTCATCATTACATCTTCCCTCTAGTGGGTAGGACTGTACCTTGTCCACTGTAGTTGTTAAACAACATTCGCTGAATGCATGAGAGAGAGGACTAAGCTATAGTCAGTTAAGGGACTGTTCCAACTGTCTTCCCTTTCTCCTCCCCTTCCAAGAAAGAGATCCTGGCCAAGCTGTTTTGCATTTGGGGGAGGGGAACTGGAGGTCCCTATTCTCTCTGTTATGGTTAACACAGTGTGGTGGTTCTCCAAGTGTGGCGCCACCTGCAGCAGAATCAGCAGGGACGGTGGTAAAATATGAATTCCTGGACCCTTTCCCAGACTTTCTCAGTCTGAATTTCGAGGGAGAAGCTGGGATCTTTCTGTCACAGACTCATCGAGTGTTTCTTCAGAAACTAAAATTTAAGAACTACTGACACTAAAGAAGATGACCGCTCATTGACATTTTTCCTTGGAGGCAGGTAATTTCTAGCCATGATGTGGTGAATTACAACCTCTCTGCAATTTTATGATAATGTGTGCTCATCACCTAATCAGACTGCTCCAGTTGAGTTAGAACCTGGCTGGCTCAGATCCCCACTCACATTGTCAGGTGATTGCTTCAGCAAAAGAGGCCTTTTGCCACATACCTCACAGTCAAACTTTGCAGCTTAAGGAGAGAAGTATGAGGGAACACATAAATGTCAAATTTCTTATTATTCCAGGAGTTTTCAAACAATGAATGTGATTCCATCCCACTTTCTCAAGAAATAGGGCAGCACATGTATTTCACTCTTAACTATAATAAAGTAGTTTCTTCACGTTGCTCAGTGCGTCTTTGCCACATACTGACTTTTGGCACCATGTTTAGCAAGTCCTTTATGGGCCATCTTCTGATGCTACTAAAATGAGGGCAAAGTTAATATTGCTCATTGCTCTCTCTTTGGTGCTTCAAAGAATGCCTGGCACACAGTAGTCACTCAGTAAATATCTGTGGATGGATGAATAAATCCATTCCACTTCCTGAAGTGAAGAGGCAAATTTATACACATTTCCATCTGTGGGGTATCCTTGTTTCCTGTAGTTTACATCCATGTACCTCCTCCCCCCCAGATAACTACCCCCTGTATAAATCTGTGCAGTTTGCACTTAAGATATAACTTTCTGGTGACCCCATAAAAAATTGGCAGAAATTCTCGGGAAGGATGATATTATAATTGGTCTTGTGAGGGATCCATGGAGGGATAAATTTCACATTATTCATGTTTCCAGATGGGCTTTAGTCCCCAGGGCAGTCATTCCAGAACCTTTTCCCAGCCTTAAGTTTACTCCAAGAAATATAAATAGTGATTTACAGCTTGATTGCTCCCACAAAAGGCTCCCCTGTTTTTGGTGCAGAGTGGGAAGTAGGGCAGAGAAGGCATCTGGGAAGCCGGATGAGGGACTGGTGCCCATAGGGAGGGCACTGTGTGTGAGTGCGATATTGGTCTACGTGTCTCTCTGGAGGATGAAGACTTGGAGGACAGGGGGATGAGCTAGACATAGAGTTGTCTGAATGGCAAGGCAGCTGAGGAAGCTTTGAGCGGCAATAAGCCTTGGATGTTGACATGCCAAGGTTGGTGTAGATATGAATTTATCCTACCCTCCCACAAAAAACAGTCTTCAGCTGTTTGGGGTGCTATACTACCAAGGTTTAATAGGAGTTTTTCTTGGGCTTTTACTAAGCTAATATATTAACTCCTCCAGCAAATATTTATGTGTCATCCTCTGTGCTGGGTGCTAAGAATATAGCCGTGAAAGGGGAGAAGAACTAAGGACCATTTTTTATCAGTGAACTCCTCTGTTTCATGGCCTCAGATTCAAGCCCTAGTCAGATATTTCTTGGATGTTTGTTGTTTTCAACGGGGTACATTCAGAGTAGGAAGATCAGAGTAAATTCTTTAGGAGTTCTCAACTATGGGTTAGGGATCCCTAAATTATAAGGATATAACAAATCAATCAATGTATGATTGACAACCAGTCAGACAAACACTAAGCATTCGATTCATGTAAGGCTCAATCAAAATTTCAGTATGAGCCTGCTAGGACAGACTATCCATTTGTGAAGAATGATATCATGGCTTGCCTGGACTGCTGCAAAACCTCCTAACTGGAGTCCTTGCTTCCCCTCTTGCTCTGCAGAGTCTATTTCCCACACAGCAGCCTAAGTATTTTATCATGACCTAGGTGAAAAACCTCCAGTGGCTTCCTGTTGCAACTGGAATAAAATCCAGTCTCCTTACAAGGATCTCCTCCTAAGGATCTAGCTCCTGCTTTATGTCCTGCTCTATTCTGGCGTCAGACTTGACCTGAAACTCTTTCCAACCTTACCTGTGATTATGGTTCCTCATTATTCAGGACTCCGTTCAAATATCTTCTAAGAGAGCTCCTTCCTGACCACCCTATCTTAAGTATCCTCTTCCCCACAGCCCCCCTTTCTTCCATTAGCATATTTCATATTCATGGCAGGAACTTAAAGTGATTAATCTTATTACTTTTTGGTTACATATTATTACCCACCTCCCCCCACTAGAATGTAAGTCCCTTGAGAGGAGGAGAGTAACTGGCACTCAATAAATGTTTGTTTAGTGAATTAGTATGTATCACATTTCCTAAACACCTGCAGGTTTTCTGGGGATGTCTCTGACTGTGAACAGACTGCCAGTGGTTTGACAGCATCTTTGAAATCATTTTGGAAAGCATGGTACATGACTCAGAGCCCCAGCACCTAGTATTAACCTAATGCTTAATGCTTTTTGTTAAATTGACTTGAACTAAATTAACAACAGACCAGTGACTGTAAAAACGTATGTGACCAATAAATCCCATCGATGGTACCAGACAGTGGTCCAAGAAGACGAGTTCATAATGGCTGCTTGTTAAAAGAGTGGATGTCAGCCCACATTTTCTTTACTGGGAATAGGGGGCTATGGCAAAGCCCAGGGAGCATGGTGCTACCCCAAAAAGAAATAGTCCATAACAGGGGCAGGGCTGGTTGAAATCTGATGGAAGGGTAATGGCGCAGAGGTCTTGTGCTTGATGCCACACTGAGACTGGATGTTGGTAGGATGGTGCCCTGCTGTAATATGTTTAGTAGCTGTACTTGCTGAATTGACAGCTTCTCTGTTTAAAACTGACAAGGAGAAAATTAAAGTTTCCCTTGTATTTTGTGTCACACATGAATAACCAATTGCTTGGCAGCTGGTTAAAACTCATATTTCCCTTGTCAGGTGTTTAGCAAGTGTGAAGATTGGGTTAACGTAAGTCTCCCCTACCTTTGCCCTCTTGGCTAGCTAGCTAGCTATATTTGCATTTCTTTTTATATAAGTCTTTTTTTCCCCCGTCCTTTTGATAGCACAGTATCAGAAATTCATATTATCTTCACAGATGTTCCATGTTGGGAAGCATTTACTCCTTATATAAATACAGAGACATAAAGAGACATGTTGCATGTATCAAATCCTTTTAATGACTTAAGGACAAAGATTGCTTTTTTTTCTCGGTGGTATGATCATCAGCAAAAAAGATTTGTCAACTACTGGGAATTTGGGAGTTTTCTAATCCTTCTGGAATGGGAAATTCTAAATATTGTGAAATAGGCTTTTCCATCCAACGAGATTCACTCACAGATCCTACACCATACAGTTCTGTCACTGACTTATGGAAAAGAAGACTCACTTCAGCTTTAGCATGTTGTTCACACCTGTGAAACACCTGGCCATACTATCCTTCTCCTCCTTTCTCATCTCAGCTCAGTAGAATGATCAAATCTCAGAACTGGGGAAAACAGACAAACTTTGCTCTCACCCTCTCTTTGTTTCCCTTCTTGATCCACAACTTACACAGAATTGCAGCTGAGCATCGCTTGCTGGCAGCTGTGGCCACAGATCTTCTCTTCACATCTCAGAGAAATAACTGAATAGGGAATTGAGTTGCCTCTAGGTTTTACAAACAGTGTCTCAGGAACACAGCTGGTCATCACCCTGCACGAGGGATGGGAACTGAGAGGAGGGTATGTATTTTTCTCACCCCGAAGAAACCCAGGAGAGATACTCTCCTAAGGTTTGCAGGAAATTTGTTTCTGACCCAAGGGTCGCAACACAGCTTACTGTGAATTTTAATTGGCTGCGAAATCATTGCTAATTCATCTGACTTTGGCAGAAAAAAATTAAGTGTTAAAGAAATGAATTTAGAAGGAAGTTGTGTTTTTTTGTTTGTTTTTTGTTTTGTTTTTGTTTTTGTTTTTACACAGGCATGATTGCGCAGCTGCTGAAAGTCTAACAGAGGGGATGGTAAATAAACATATGGAGCTAGGGTGTGTTCATTTTCAGAACTTCTGCTTAAAGAGGAGTCTGAAAACTACAAGATATATTTTGGATTATAAATCTTTTTTGCTGACAAGGGAGTTATCCTGCTTCTGCCAAAAACAGGCCAAACCAATTTTGTAATGCTGTGAGACAAGGCTGAAAGGACAAGGCATAAAAGGGCCCGTCAAAGGTACATGTCAAATGAAGGCAGCTCCAACTTGCCTTTGGCTTGAGAAGCTGAACTCCCAGGTCTCTGACCTCACTTCCTGTCCCTGTGCGTTTCAGAGGCTCCATCTTTGTTTTGTCCCTGCTCATTTCTCTCATTTTTCTCCTTCCCCGATATTTCCCCCTGACTTTACTCTCCTCAAACTCACACATCTCCTCTTTCTACTACTTGATATCTATCACATACATACATTAAAATATATTTAAAAATTCACAGTTGAATCCTCAAACATACAAATATCTGTAATGAAAATTGAGCATCCTTCTGGCTCTTTGTGCTGCTGGGCAGATAATGTTGTTCTGTTTATTCAGCATGCATTCCCCGCCACCTTGCCCTTGTCTTCCCTTATAGTAGAGGCTAGAAAGAAAAAATTTTCAACTTTCCAGCTTTCCTTACAGCTAGGTGGAACCTGAGATAGTCCAGATCCTAGTTAAAAACCTATGTGTGGGGGCCCCTGGGTGACTCAGTAGTTAAGCGTCTGCCTTCGGCTCAGGTCATGATGCCAGGGTCCCGGGATCGAGCCCCACATCGGGCTCTCTGCTCTGCAGGAAGCCTGCTTCTCCCTCTCCCACTCCCCCTGCTTGTGTTCCCTCTCTCGCTGTCTCTTTCTCTCTGTCAGATAAATAAATAAAATCTTTTAAAAAACAAACAAAAAAACCCCACAACACCTATGTGTGATTTTCCAGGCCTGGCCATTGGCAATTACAAAGGCTTTACCTGGCCGACTTCGCAGGGGAAAACTGCCCTCCCCACACCAGACTGGGTGTGCAGCTGGTGCATTGCAGCCTCTGAGGGGAGCTGTAGTCAAGGACTCAGGGACCCTTGGCCAGCCATGTACTCATGTGTAGCTGCATTCTTAGTCCAGGTACCTCCATTTGGAGGTCTCCTCACTGGGGACTTTGAAGATACTTTCTCTGCTCTCAATACTTTTCCACTCCTGGCCTGTCTCCTTCACACTCCTTCCTCCCCCCAGGGCCAGAAAAAGCCTGGAGCCTTTTGCTCAGGACTCCTTCAAAAGTTAAGATAACCCTACTGGATCTGTGCTGATCCATCCTATCATCCAGTGGTGGGGGCACATCATTTCATGGGGGGAAATAAAACACGGGGGAGTAGGTGCTTTCTCAGTTTAGCTTCTTGCTTATACTACTGCACTAAGTGATTTTTTAAAAAGATTTTCTTTAGTTCATTTTTTTAAGGATTTTATTTATTTATTTGACACAGAGAGAGAGAGAGATTGAGAGAACGAGTGGGAGGAGGGGCAGAGGGAGAAGCAGACTCCCTGCAGAGCAGGGAGCCCATCACTGGATTTGAGCCCAGGACCCTGGGATCATGACCTGAGCTGAAGGCAGACACTCAACTGACTGAGCCACCCAGATGCCTGTGCTAAATGATTAAAGGCTTCACTATTATTTTCATTTTGGTTCCTTATTGCTTTAAGTGGCTACTCCAACACCTGACAGCTCAGCTTTCTCTTCCAGCTCAATGGAGCTCCTGACAGACCCACGTGACACAACTGTGGGCAATGAAATCTAAGAGGAAGACGGCAGGCTGGTTTATGAGAAAGCTATTACTTTCCTGCTTAGGCAGGAAGGGAGTGCGGAGTGGAGGACAAATAAGATTCTGCCTTCATCCTGCCTAGAATACAGATGTGATTCGGGGAGATGCAGCAGCCATTATATGAACAAAATATAAGCCAAGTCCTTAAAGATGTTGAGAGGAAAGGTTGAAAGAGCCTCGAGTCTTGATAACACTGTCACTATAATAGCCTTGGGATACCTATCTTTATATTTCTTCTTGTGCAAAGAAAAGAAACTTCTTATAGTGATTTAAAAATATATCCATAAATTCTTTGACCCTCTTCCCATCAGAAGGAAAAGTCTAATTTCCCTCCCCTTAATTATGGTCCAGCTTTAGTTTGTTGCTTCTAACAAATAGAATACAGCAAACATGATGCTGAGACTAAGTCAAAAAAGGTGATTCAGCTCCTATCTCTCTCTCACCACAAACCTTGGGAACCTATAGCTGACACATAAAAAGTCCAGCTATACTGAAGCTGTCATACTACAGAAACCATTTTTTTTTTTTTTTATGTGAGCCTGATTCTACAGCTGCTGAAAGTCTAACAAAGGGGATGGTAAATAAACACTAGAGCTAGGGATAGATAGCTGGAATGTGAAGTACTAGGATTTAGAGTACTGAGGAATTAGCATGAATCATTCTTGGGGGACTAGGGAGAGAATAATGAATGCTACTAATTAGCCTGCTAAGTATCCTCTGTAACTAGAGGATATTTGGTTGCAACTAGAAAACTGAGGTAATTATCTCTTTATTATGTATGAATCTATTTACACGATCCACATGGGCATTTGTGACTGGTTGGCTCAGATAAATGGATGTCCAGGCTCATGACAACATCATGAATTTATGCACTGTAGCTTCTTTCTATTCCAGGGCTATAGACCCCATCACTTGTAGTTCAAGGTGGCCACCATACCTGGAAACACAAATAATACTGTTTTATCATGTAATATTAATAAACCATTTATTAAGTATTTATCTGTGTTTCCAGAATTTAGTGGCCACCCTGGAGACACTTTTGGGGGATATCTTTAACAAAACTCAACATTCCAGTTCTCAACCCATTCTACCTTCCCTGAGAAGTGCCGCTGATCCACATAGGTGGACTCCTAGAGACTGTACCTTTTGTGTGGCTCACCTTGCTGACCTCAGATGATTGAACAAGGGGTGAACACTTGATTCCAGTTTGGCCAATCAGATTCTCTCTTCCAGGAGTAAGAGTGGAAAGACAGAGAGTTGGTTTCTTCTAATGACCGGAACAGTCACAGATAAAGTCATTAGCTGTGGTTCAGACATATTTGGCCTTACAGAAAGGAAAACAGGGAAAGATGGACTCTGATGTTAGGAAATGAAGCAAATGTGCAAGAAAAAGCAGAGTAGAGATGGTTTAAGAGTATATCTTGGGAATATGGATGCTTTTCATTTCTTAATTCTAGCCCTTCCTAAGGCCTGACTGTACTCCTACACTTAGTTCTTTAGCACACTTCTGTACCTTACGCCAAATTCCCCCTTCGTGCTTAAGGTGAGTCCTTTTGGTTTCTGTTACTTGCCCCCCAACTTTTAGCTAACATAACTAACATAACTGTAAACTGTAGGAGAGGAAAAAAATTTTCCTTCTACCCTTCTGAGTTCTTAGCTGAGTCTCCAGTAATAAGACAGATTAACAAAAGAGAAACAAACAGAACTTTATTCATATGTTTACCTCATGCACACATGGAAGATGCCCAGAGAAAAATGAGTAACTCCCCCTAAATGGCTTAGAATTTAGGATTAAATCCCATCTTAATAGGGAAAGGAAAGGGGGATATAGGCCTTTTAGGGAAGAGTGCACGTTTTTTTTGAAAAATAAATGGGCCCTTAGAGGATTAGATGGAAGGTATGATAGTTTGTGACAAAGTTTGTCTGGATGTGGTGTGGACTTCTAGTCTCCTCTCCTGTGACAAGAGTCAATCCTTCCTGGGTGGTGAAACTCCCAGGGAGGGGATTTATGGCAAATGGGTTCCTTTTGGAGGATCTGTCCTTTGGCAGATAAGGGCAGTGCAGAGAAAGTCTCTCCCTGCATCTGCTGTTTTTCAAATGCCTGCAACTCAAAATAATCAATATACCAAAGTGGCATGTTTGGGGGTGGCATATTCTGCTACCCCTCAAAACCTTGACTACCATCTCCCCAGAGAATACCATTGGTCATGAGGGTCAGGAAAGACTCTGTGGGTAAGCATGAATTTGTTGACAATTTAAGAGCTTCCTCTTCTAGAATGACACCAACAGCATCAGCTTTGAACACAAGGGGCAGTTGCATCAGTCCTACAGAGCATGGAAAGCTATTCCAAAATTGACTTTTTTCTAATAGAAAAGAGTTTCCCTGAGGTACCGACAGAAGAATCTGCTCTTTGAAAAACAATTTCAAATCCTCGCACTCTAGCAGATCTTCACTAAAATGAAAAGTTGTCCTCAGATATCCGTGGCTGAAATGTCCTCCTAAGTTATTTGCACTGTCCTTGGCTGAAACTGTCTCCACCGAGTAGTATAACCAAACAGAACTGCTTTCCAAGAGTTGGTTCTAGGTACAGTGTTCCCAGACTGCATTTTATCTGATGTCATTTCTGGTGTTACCAATGATTAGCAAAAGGGGGCAAAATGAGGCTTCTTATTTCAGTATAATGTCTCTTCTCGTTTATAGCTGGTAACTTTATAAGGCTGGGCAAAAAAAAAAATATGGGGAGAAAATGGCAAAAGACTTTAAATATGAATGTGAAAGGCAAGAATGAAGGAAAGAAAAAAGCCAACAACCCAAAATAGCATAACAAGAAGCAGAGGTTGGGGAGCAGTTCTCCAAGTGAGTTTCTTAAAGGCTAGGACCACTTGTTCCAGATCCAAGTGCTTCACCTGGGGTAGAACAGGAACTGAATGATGAGTAGGGCTTAACTGATTGAATGAACAAATGATTGAAAGGCTTGATAAAATGAAGGCCAGAAAACGATTACCCACTGCTAGTAGGACATGAGTTTGTTTCTGTTGAATTCAAGTATTAAATCTTCCTGAATTTGTCCACTCTGGCTAGAATCCGATGTGGCCTCCAGATACAAAAAGTAAAATTCTTAAAGCTTGCCAGGCTCCCACAGTTAATGCTGTTACACTCTTTTGAATGTAGAAAGAAGTCACAACCTGACCTCCTGCCATAGGTGTGAGCAGACAACATGAAGTCCTCTCTGCCTGACCACCTCAGTCTTCTTTTTTTATTTTTATTCGTTTATTTTTTAAATTCTTTTTTGTAGAGGCAGGGAGGGGCAGAGGGAGAGAGAGAGAGAATCCCAAGCAGGCTCCACACCCAGCGCAGAGCCCGACGTGGGGCTTGATCCTACAACCCCAAGGTCATTATCTGAGCCAAAATCAAGAGTTTGTCGCTTAACCAACTGAGCCACCCAGGTGCCCCATGACCACCTTAGTATTCTAAGGTCTGCTCAGTTTGGGCCAAGTGATTCCACAGAAGACAAGAAGGGGAGGAAGTGTCTCTGACCTGGTGTCTCCAGTCTGGTGCCAGCCCTGTCATGGGGCCCCAGGAACCACTGACCCCCTTTTAATTACAGTCTCTGAAAGAAGAGGCCAAACCCCCTCTGATTTGGAGAAAGCCTGGTTTCTTCATCTTATGAACAATAACATATCCCAGTGCTCCAGTAATTACAGACCTATTGCTGAAGCAGTCAAATTGCTTATTTGAAAGAAAGACTGTTTCCTTTCTCTAATGAATGTGAACAGTTCCCCAGAGCCTGAAGGTGATGTGTATGAATGCCCCACTGTAACAATGAAAAGCGATTATAAATAAACGACACAGAGCTGCTCTGTTCTTAAAAATCACTGCATGATCAATTTGAGAAACATGCATAGAGATGAGACTCAGGAGATTTTGTTTTAATTATTCTGCCTGAAGGAAAACGATACTTTGTTCTTTGCTGGCACCATTGTACATTGAAACTCAAAGAGATTTTGGAAACACGATCCTATTCATCTTTCTTAAACCATTAGCAGATACAGTGATGCAGTTGCCTTCATTTTATAGGAGGGGAAACTGAGGTCCAGATGTTTCTGTTCTTCACAGGATGTCTGAAGTTTCATATATCATCATCCCCAACAGATGTCTATGTCTCTCCCTTACTCAACAGCTCTGATAATTGTTTGTATTTGAAAATCCACTAGAAAGGGGAGAAATTAATAGAAGGCTATGACAAAGAAGGTGAGTTGTGTGTGTGTGTGCATACACATATTTGAGAATGTCTTGATCTGGGGATCAGGCAATAGTAAGAATGGAAAGATGCCAGGAGGCAAGGGCATTCCATTTCAGCCCTTGACCCTGGAGCACCAGCCCTTCACAGAAAGCTGTAGCATGTGAGCTGAGGGCTTGGGGCAGCCAGAGATTGGAGCTGGAATGACACGATGAAAAAGCGTCGAACTCACAGTTCTGTCAGATCAGGGAACACTTGGAATGAAATCTTTTTGAATTTAAAGAGAAAACCTGATTACTAGTTGATACAGTCCAACTGCTGCCCAGAATGGTAGTTTATAAATAATTTTTCATTTAGGGGTCATGCTGTAGACCACTAAGGAGGCCCTCTGAGACCATATTGAGAAATCAACTTGTTACCCTTTGCCATTTCTAAAACATGAATATTGAATCCATTTGGAATTCAGAGATGAGTCTGCAGAATTCCCAACAAGATAAACTAAACATTCTTCAGCATCCAGGATATTTACATTTCTAGAGATTCTGTAGTGTGGTATTAAGTTATCAGTACTTCTTGGATGAGTTTCTTGATTCTGGATGACATATACCATTGCATTACATTTTTGCACAACTCTTAGTCATATGACATTCATCAAGAGTTGGCAGAAATCCCCCCTCCCCCCAAAAAATTTAGAGGAGGCTTATTTCTGCCTGCTTTTAAAGGAAGAGAACACAGAAATTACTTAGAAGAGTTTCTGGAATTTGGCTAATGGTTTGATAGTTTCAAGGGAATCAACTAATCACATTGACCAAATCACTAGCTAGTTCAGTAATGCAATCAGCTTAACTAATTGTCCAGCTGACAATCAAATCAATTACGTGCTCTTGTTTGGTTGGGTTTTTTTGTTTCTGTTTGTTTGTTTTGGCTTTGGCATAGGCACGGCTCAAGCAAACCTGACGATCTTGTCAATGCTTAGAGAATAGAAGTGGACAATATATTTAAAAATGTGAGAGTCCATATGGAAAACAGAGCCTCATTAAAGAATTAGATGGAATTAAAGATGGAAAAATAAAACAAGACAAAATCAGAGAGGGAGACAAACCATAAGAGAGTCTTAATCATAAGAAACAAACTGAGGGTTGCTGGAGAGGAGGGGGTAACTGGGTGATAGACATTAAGGAGGGCATGTGATGTAATGAGCACTGGGTGTTATATAGACTGATGAATCACTGAATTAAATGGGTTAAGCTCATCAGAAAAAAAAACAATAAAGGAAAAGGCTATTCTTGCCAGGGACTGAAGTCTCTGCAGAAAGTGATTAGGTGGAGGGTTCCTCTGGGCCTTGGGACAATTAGCTCTCAGAAAATTAGAGGACAGCCTTTGTGCTTCTGGGGATTCAGATGTGACAGGTGTCTCTTGTCCCTTAGGAAATCATTCACTCCTTCCAACCTCTCATTTTTTGGATGCTTGCCCCTGTGGGGTAAACCCAAACCCTTGAAAGTTAAAGATTTCGAGGCACAGAGAGTCTGAATAATTGGATTCTTGGAAGACATTACTTCTGTAAGCCTCTGCCACAGATGTACTTCCTGGGGTGTTTTCTGTAAAAAAAAAAAAAAAAAAAAAAAAGACTTCTTCTTTTGAGAAAAGGTAAGAACTAAGATACTGTACTTCCTAAAGTGGGTGATGGAAAAGAGACTTTTTTTTTCGGTCCCTCTCCTAACTTCACTGTTAGCACAAAGTGAGCAATGGGAGAAGGTGACGAGGCCGCAATCTTGCAGGTGTCTGAGAAGAGTGAACTGTGGTCTTCGAGTGAGCCAGTGAGCCGACGCAGTGTTGTGAGGCATTTGGAGAAGGCAGGGGAGCTCACAGCAATGTGGCAAAGGAGAGCAATTTGCTCATTTTACCTGCTGAGAATGATTAGCTGTATTTATGCCAGGGTGGGTGTTATTAACCTGATGAGGCCAATCTGACAGAGAGTTAATGAGGGATCTCGAGTGGAGGAGCCCGAGAAATAGGTATCTCCCCGACTGTGTGGGAGGAGGGCGGTGTGGGAAAGGTAAATCAGAGTGGGAGGAGGTGAATACTTCTCCCGCACAAAGGAGTCAGCACGTTCTTTCTTCAGGGCAAAAGACTTGACACATTTTGGAATGAGGTTTAGAATATTGTATATTTTTAGCAGCTGATAGGAAAATTCCTCCTAGGAAGAAACCCATCTTTGGAAAAATTACCCTTACAACCCCTCTGGGAGTCGCTGAGGCTCCTGGGTTTGGCCAGGCCAAGGCCCAGCTTTGAGAGGCCAGTCAGGCAACTTTGTCTAATGGAGGATGGTGCCTGAGGGAGAGGAAGGAGGTGGAAGAAGGCCCCAGAAAGGCTTCAGAATAGGCTGCAACTGTCAAAATGGTTGGTGGGAAGGGATTTTTGTTTTGTGTTGTTTTGTTTTGTTTTCAAAACCAGTGAAGGTGGTCACTTAGCTGTGGAACAGAGATGAGATGTGTAGACATGGGATCTGGAAGCAGAGGGGCCTTTAAAACTGGAAATTTATGGTAGGGACCTTGATGTCTGAGACACAGAGTAAAGCGGTTGGGCTTTCAGAGGATCTATATTGTATTTTAATATGTGGCTGTAGACTACAGTCTACTGGCTGTAGACTACCCCAAAGATACAAAAGTAGTGATCCAAAGGGACACCTGCACCCCAATGTTCATAGCAGCAATGTCCACAATAGCCAAACTGTGGAAGGAGCCGAGATGTCCATCGACAGATGAATAGATAAAGAAGATGTGGTATATATATACAATGAGATATTAGCCATCAAAAAACCCAAAATCTTGCCATTTACAACAACATGCATGGAACTAGAGGGTATTATGCTAAGTGAAATAAGTCAGTCAGAGAAAGACAATTATATGATCTCACTGATACGTGGAATTTAAGAAACAAGACAGAGGAGCATAGGGGAAGGGAGGGAAAAATAAAACAAGACAAAATCAGAGAGGGAGACAAACCATAAGAGAGTTTTAATCATAAGAAACAAACTGAGGGTTGCTGGAGAGGAGGGGGTAACTGGGTGATAGACAGTAAGGAGGGCAGGGCGCCTGGGTGGCTCAGTTGGTTAAGCGACTGCCTTCGGCTCAGGTCATGATCCTGGAGTCCCGGGATCGAGTCCCACGTCGGGCTCCCTGCTCAGCAGGGAGTCTGCCTCTCTCTCTGACCCTCCCCCCCTCTCATGCTCTCTATCTCATTCTCTCTCTCAAATAAATAAATAAAATCTTTAAAAAAAAAAGACATTAAGGAGGGCATGTGATGTAATGAGCACTGGATGTTATATAGACTGATGAATCACTGATCTCTACCTCAAACTAATAATACATTATATGTTAATTAATTGAATTTAATTTAAAAAAACTGGGCTTACTCTCAAAAAAAAAAAAAATGTGACTGCAGAGATCAACACACAGCACATCTGACTTCCCCCGAGGAGAAGAGAATCCTGGAACCACTTTGCAATATAGAAATCTACTTCCAGTGGTGATTCTTACCAAAGTGTATACACTGACACACATCTTTTTGGAGGGAAATTGGGCAGTATCTATCAAAACTTAAAACAGGCACATCTTCTGCCTCAATAATTTCACTTCACAGAATCTGCCCTTGTAGAAACATACGTGTACAAATATGTAAGCTCCACGAAGTTGTTTTGAAGCATGATCTGTAATAGCAAAACTAGGAAACAACCTGATTGTCCATAAATGGGGGCATGGTTAGATTGATTATTGTACAATTATATGGAAAGATCTCCAAGGTACTAAGAACTGATTTTTTTAATTGATGTAAAATTCACAACGTAAAATTAACCATTAATCATTTTAAACTATACAATGCAGTGGCAATTGTTATATTCATGGTGTCATGCAACCATCACCTCTAATTCCAGGAATTTTCTTCTCTCCAAAAGGAGACCCCATACACATTAAGCAGTCACTCCCCATTACTGCGAGAAATGATTTTTAAATGTCAGAATAGTATATACAGTTTCATCCCATTTGTGTTTTTAAGAACCTCCAAACTATGTCCTGTGTACCCACATATGGATAGAAGCAGTGTAGAGTTATGGTTATACATGGGCGCCCTGGAGTCAGCCTCCCTGTTTCAAATTCTGGCACAGGCTGTGCATCACTGGGCAAGTACCTTAGCCTCTCTGTGCCTCCATTTCCACAGTGGTAAGTTGGGGATAGTAATAGCACATATAGAGCAGTTGTGAAGAGTGAATCAGGGAGGATAAGCCTGATATAGCTACCATTTAGTCTAGCTATTTTTGCATTGCTTGAATTTTTTGTTGTTGTTAGTCAAAACCATGAGCATATAAACCTACTTCCAGCTTAGGGAGCAGGTGTGCTGAGCACACATTCACAGAATACCCCCACTCAGGACACTGCAGGGAGCTGCTATACCATAGTGATTTCTTCTCACTTAAAGCAAAGTCTGCAGGGAGATAGATGTGGGTTTTAGCGCAGGCAACGAGCAGTCCTTTAAAGCTCCTTAAAAGCAGAGCAAAAACGCCGACTTTACGCATCAACAAAATTCCAACTAAAAAGACCCCTATGAAGTACCCAACTTTGAATCACACCTACATGAAGGGCCAGGAGGTAATTTGGAGAGCAAGAGGAAGGGTCTCTGTGAAGCTGAGATACCTAGAGGGGGAAAGCAGGCAGGCAGGCAGGAAGGGAGAGGCAAAGGAGAGAAAGAGGGAGGGAAGGAGGGAGAAAAGGAGGAATAAGAACAAAGGGGAAAAAAGAGACAAGAATAGGTTAGGATGAAGGAAAAGAAGGAAATGGTGAGGAGATTGCGGGCCTCAGCTGTAAGTGGTTCAGGTTAAAACAGTATGTGGCAAGCATTTCAACCAAAAAAGTAAAAAGAGAGAACTAAGAGAAGCATCTGTGATTTCTCTTTCTTTTCCTATGTAGTCCTAATCTACAGCAAGCTCAGAAATACGGCAACACAAAGCTGCTCTGCATGACCGCGGCCATATTTTCACACTGCATGGCTCTCTCTGCTTCCCCTCGGGGTGGGGAAGACGATCACTCCACCCCCAGTTGTGCCTGCAGAAACCACCGCACCAACGATCCCCTGAGAAGCCTTTAGTTTTGTTTCTGAACCTGAACACAGCCCCAAGCAGCCTCTGGGGTGCTGGGCCATCGTGGACTTGGGATATTTAATGAGGCTTGGAGATGGTAAACAGAAAGCTCGGGTCCAGTCAGTTGCTTTATCAGGGCAAGGGAGAAATGCCAATGGGATTGGCCGAGTCTTGCCGAATGAAAAATGCCGTAAGGTGGTCCCCCTTACCTGTGTCAACCACATACGGGTCAGACAGTTAGTATTCGCCTAACGCCACGTCACAGTGCCTCTGTCATTCACCTCCCTTCCTCTCAAAAGGTAGGCATTTTGTCATCACACATCATCACAAGAAGAAGGGTAAGTGCAGTACAATAAGATATTTTGAGAGAGGGACCACATTCACATAACTTTTATAACAGTATATTCTGATTGTTCTATTTTATTATTAGCTACTGTTGATCTCCTACTGTGCATACTTTATAAATTAAACTTTTTTATAGGTATGTATGTATCAGAAAAAAACATAGTGTATATAGGATTCAGGTAGTATCCGCAGTTTTGGGCACCCACTGGGGGAGTCTTGAAAAGTATCCCCCATGCATAAGGGGGAGGAACACTGTGTTAACTACTGTCTTTTTTATTTATTTTTTATTTTTTAAAGATTTTATTTTATTTTATTTTGACAGAGAGAGACCCAGCAAGAGAGGGAGCACAAGCAGGGGGAGTGGGAGAGGGAGAAGCAGGCTTCCCGCGGAGCAGGGAGCCCGATGCGGGGCTCGATCCCAGGACCCTGGGATCATGACCTGAGCCGAAGGCAGACGCTTAACGACTGAGCCACCCAGGCGCCCCAAACTACTGTCTTTTTTAAATAGCATGTTTTAAATCTCAAATGCCTCAGAACCACCAGAAATGAGGTAGGTAGCATTTTGCTAGCGTATCTTTTCAAATATTTAAAGAATGTTTTGTACACTTATGTTGATTTAATAAAGTGATTCAGAAGAGTTAAGCGGGGTTTGGCATCTTCAAAATGGCGATTTTGCGTCTGATAACTTTCCAGAAAAATTAAATGTATTGTGAGGGATAAATTACAGTTTGATGCAAGTTGTCTTGTTAAAATGTCATTCCTCTTCCCCAGCAACCTACTTCCTGTCTTATTAAGCTAGTCGACTGGATATATCTAGAAAATTATGATGGTGATTTACTACCTTAATGCTCAATTGTTACTGGGAGCTGAAGGGTGGGGGAAGGGAAATAACATTCCCATCCTCTGGGTCTCATGGAGAAATGATCAAGTCCTCAGCTGTAGCATTAAACACAGCAATAGAAAGCAGAGACATAGTAAAGCATTTTCACTGCCGTTATGAGCTGAGATATAAAATGAGATTTATTTGCAACAATCTGATAGAGAAAATTGAGTCCTGGGAATTGATGTCCCAGGGAGCCTTTCAAGTCAGCCAGGAGTTACTATAGGACGTGAGTAACACAGCAAAATATGAAAGAGTGGGGGGAGGAAAAAAAAATTGAGTTTTGACATTTTCTGCGGCCACTGTTAAAGATAAAGGAATTGACTAGTTTGTACAATGTGAATTATGGTCACAATTACAGTCTTCTCCTGATCCAGTCTCTCATAACAGCTGAATATCTTGGGCCCCTAAATTGGTGTTGTATCTCAGCCTTTTGCTTTTTTTTTTTTTAAACGTGCTTCTTCCACAGATGTGATGCCAAATAAATGAAACCTTCAAATGGCTCCATCCTTTTCCCAAAAGGTTTAATCCTAATAGATAATTTCAAGTAATTGTGTTGGTTCTTCTAGCATTTCATTTCTTCTAGCATTTTATTTTTTAAATTTTCTGAAAATTACCATTGAAATTTAAGTTGATGACATAGCAATCTCCACTTGATATTTTTATTTTTATTTACTTTTTAAAAAGATTTATTTATTTATTTTGAGAGAGAGAATGCACATGCATGTGAGGCAGGGGAGGGGAGGGGCAGAGGGAGAGAATCTTCAAGCAGATTCGGCACTGAGGGTGGAGCCCCACTCTGGGCTGGATCCCACGAACCATGAGACAATGACCTGAGCCGAAACGAAGAGTCGGATGCCCAACAGACTGAGCCACACAGGCGTCGCCCCCCAGCTGATATTTTTGAACAAGAGTGGAAATTAGAAGTTTATGTTAAATTTCATTTACTCGGGTGTTCATTCTGTAGCCAATATTTGTCACAATTTTAATGTGTCTGACATTGCTGTGAACTGTGTTCAGAAAGATATATGTGATTTTTTATATTTATGTAATTTGCTCCCAGGTTATATTTCAAGTCTATACATGTTTGCAAACTACCAGAGGTCACAAGTAAAACTAAAAAAATATGAAGTCTCATGATCATATATATATGAATATATATATATAATATATATATTATATATTTTGACAAAATCAGGGATGATCCCCTTCCCTAAAGGGCTAACTTTAATTCCTTTTAATAAGCAAGGGGTCTCACGCTTCAGAACACCTGGCAACGGAAACCTAGTTTTTCTTCTGGCTCCTCTGTGTTCTAGCCAAGATAATGCTACACAGCGTTCACATAATACCCACGCCTGTTTCAGCTGCTTGGGAGAGTAAGTTTTTCAAAAATTATAGCAATCTAGACTCCCCCTTTTACTTGATCTTGAGAGTTTTGTCCCTAATCTGCAGCTACTTCTTTTTTTTTTAATTAATTAATTTATTTGAGAGAGAGAGAGCGTGCGCACACGCATGTGTGCACAAGTGGGGAGAGAGGCAGAGGGAGAGGAAGAGAATCCCAAGCAGACTCCACACTGAGCACAGAGCCTGACCTGGGGCTCGATTCAGGGCTTGATTCCTGGACTCTGAGATCATGACTTGCGCCAAAACCAAGAGTTGGATCATAACTCACTACCTCATTTGAGGCAACAGAGGTTGGCCCAATGGATGGCTTCTGTTTTCTCCTCAGAGTTGGTGTAAGAACTTTCCACGCATTTCTTATTTTACTTGTGAATATGTACAATTTATCTTTCTGAGACAAGTGCATACAGCTTTTGTGTAACCTGTTTAATGGTCACAATTAGTTAATTTCACCTTTTTTCCCAAGAGAGGTAGAAAAAATGATTAGTTTTGTGGTGGGTGACAGTGATTCTTTGGCCCATAAAAGATAACTGGATCAAAAGTTTGCCAAAACAGTGTCATTGACTTAAACATTCACTTCTGCATTGTATTTATATTTGTCTGATTTTTGACTTACTATTCATGCTTGAATAAGGCTCTTAAGTTCAATTTTCTAACTAAAAATTTGAAAATATTTAATTACCATTCATCTCAAAGTTTAAATGATATGTATTGTTCCCTGCTTTCTTCCTCTCTACCCCAGACTTTTTTCTCTCTTTCTGTAGTTATGTCACATTCATTTTAATAAGGCAAAATATCTATCATGCTTAAAACTATATGTGAAATTTTTTTTTTAAGATTTTATTTATTTATTTGACAGAGAGAGACACAGCGAGAGAGGGAACACAAGCAGGGGGAGTGAGAGAGGGAGAAGCAGGCCTCCCGCGGAGCAGGGAGCCCGACGAGGGGCTCAATCCCAGGACCCTGGGATCATGACCTGAGCCGAAGGCAGACGCTCAACGACTGAGCCACCCAAGTGCCCCTATATGTGAAATTTTAAAGAAAATCATTATAGATTCCATCCAGAAAAGATACTCTGGATAGACAGTTTTTTTATTACTGACTTTTTTTTTTTTAAAAAAAGCTTTTTATTTTGAAATAAAGACCTACAGAAAGTTGTGAAACTAATACCTAGAGTTCCATGTATTCTTTACCTATCTTCCCCTAATGGTGACATCTTATATAACTGTAGTACAATGTCAAAACCAGTAAACTATTTTTTTTAAGATTTTATTTATTTATTTGAGAGAGAGAATGAGAGAGAGAGAGAGCACATGAGAGGGGGGAGAGTCAGAGGGAGAAGCAGACTCCCCACCGAGCAGGGAGCCCGATGCAGGACTTGATCCTGGGACTCCAGGATCATGACCTGAGTCGAAGGCAGTCATCCAACCACCTGAGCCACCCAGGCGCCCAAAACCAGTAAACTATTAACTGGGCTATAGACTATATTCCATTTTCACCAGTTTCTTCGTGCACTGTTGTGCATGCACATGTGTGTATTCGTATGTATGCATGTGTGCTTATAGTTCTATGTAGTTTGATCTCAGTTATGGATCTGTGTAACAACCACCACAATTAAGGTACAGAGAACTGTTCTATCACCACAAAGGAAGCTCTCTTGTTCTACCCCTTTGTATTCACATCCTCCCTCCCTCTGTGTCTTACCCCACTAACCTGTTCTCCATCTCTGTACTTTTGTCATTCCCAGGCTGTTATATAATGGGAATCACACAGTGTGTAACCTTTAGAGATTGACTTTTTTCACTAAGCATCATGTCCTCAAGGTCCATCCAAGTTGTTGCATGTATCAATAGTTCATTCCCTTTTATTGCCGAGTAGTATTTCATTGTAGAGATGTTCCAGAGTCTGTTCAACAATTACTCTTTGAAAGACATTGGGTTGTTTCTAGGTTTTTGTCATTTCAAAGCTGCTATGAACATTCATGTACAGTTGACCCTTGAACAACATGGTGGGTAGGGGAGCAGACCCCCCCACCCACAGTAGAAAATCCACATGTAACATTCAACTCCCCCAAAACTTAACTACTGATGGCCTACTGATTGCTGATAACATAGTCAATTACCACATATTTTGTATATTATATGTATTATATGCTGCATTCTTAAAATCAAGTAAACTAGAGCAAAAAATGTTATAAGAAAATCATAAGGAAGAGAAAATACGTTTCTAGCACTTTACTGCAAAAAATTCCCATGTAAGTTGACCGGTGCAGTTCAAACCCATGTTGTTCAAGGATCAACTGTACAGGTTTTTAGGTATGTATGTGTGAACATAAGTTTTAATTTCTCTGGGATAAATGCCCAAGGGTATATGATTGCTACATTATATGGAAAGTACATGTTTAGTTTATAAAAAACTGTTGAACAGTTTTCCAGAGTGGCTATACCATTTTATATTTCTACCAGCAGTATAGGAGGAATCCAGTTTTTTCTGCATCCTTGCCAGCACCAATCTTTTTTTTTTTTTTTAAAGATTTTATTTATTTATTTGAGAGAGAGAGACACAGCGAGAGAGGGAACACAAGCAGGGGGAGTGGGAGAGGGAGAAGCAGGCTTCCCGCTGAGCAGGGAGCCCGATGCGGGGCTCGATCCCAGGACCCTGGGATCATGACCTGAGCCGAAGGCAGACGCTTAACGACTGAGCCACCCAGGCGCCCCAGCACCAATCTTTTTTAGATAGGTAAATGAATATCAAAACATTGTAAGAAGTCACACAGAGGCCACAAAGAGACTGAGCCAAGTGCATGGAAAGAGACACTTGGCTTGTATCTGAGCCCGAGGTCACTTTTTCAGGAGGGTTGACAGCACAATTTGTTGTAATATAAGTTCCGCAGGCCTTATCAGCCTGTAGCCATGTATCAGTTAACAATGGCTGCAAACCCAGCTATAGTCAGTTAAGCACATGGGGCTATTTTCCTCCCATAACAAGAAGTCCAGAAACCAGCAGTTGCAGAGACTCAAAGATGATGGTAGCTGCTGCTTCAGGAATCATGACCACACTCCTTTGGGAAGAAGAGAGAAGGAGATAGGGCAGTGTTTGTACCAGGAAGGAAAATATTTTCCCAAGAACATTGCTAAGGTTTTCTGTTTTGGTCAGATGGCCCTGAACACTATCCTGAGTCCCGCATGGCTGGAACGTAGTAGGGAGTGAGGTCGGAAAGGCTGGTCGGGTCAGGCATTTACCATTGTCTGCCACAGGGACAATCCACGTTAATGGTCAACTTTGGCCAGCTGAAGTCTTCACCTGATGATGCGTGGCCCATCGTCAAGTATTTCTGGGTGTTATTGCAGGGGTATCTTATTTGTGTTTATAAGCAAAGTCCCATCCCCACTCAGGATTACTGTGCTCTGGCAGGCCCCTGTGAGGTACAATGGTATCTATAGGGCCCTCCCCTCCCTTAGGCCCCTGCCATAGTTTTCTTGCTGTCACTGAAGAACTAGAACCTTCATAGAAGTTGGGACTGCATTCTGTGCCAAAGTGGAGAAAGAACTCATTCTCCCTGCTCTGTGCCTTGTATTTCACGAAGCCCTTCCTGAATGCATTTCTTTGCTTTGGACTGCAAACCTTCACTCTCCATTTGTTTTGAGCTCACCCATGGCCTGGGCAGGTGACTAGACACTGGCTATCCTTTCCACTGAGAGGTGTTTTTCATTCTTGACATTCACACAAAAGCATATCCTAGCAAGCTCTTTCTGTGGCAAATCATCTCATGCAAATGGACAACTGTGGAGGGGACTCCGCCAGCCTGGGAATCTCAGTTTAAGCCCAGAAAAGACCACCCATGTGTACATACTGTCTTCCTTTTGATCCCCTGTGTTAGTTCAGCTGGTCTACCTGGCTGGATCACTAACACTGTCCTCCCTCACTACTCAGTCTTTGTTCCCCAGGTAACAGTGTTGGAGTAAAAAAGGACTATTTTCCAGTCAAGGGTGGAGATTCAGAGCCTTCCCAATTCCTGTGGGTCAAAGAGAGCTCCTATCTTAACTGCTACCTTCTTGACTTCATACATACAAACGTATTTGGGATTTGCATTAGTTAAGATGCAAATGCTGGTTGCTCTAACAAAGACTCCAGTATAACTGTGGTGTACACAAGACAAGTTTATTTCTCTCTGGGCTCGGAGCTGATACAGCATCTCTATCATCCGGTTGCCTTTTATCTTATTGCTCTGCCATACTCAACAGGCAGCTTCAGTCCCTGTGTCCAACATAGCTAGCTCTCACCATCATGTTCACACCTAGCCAGTGAGAAGGGGCAAGAGGAATGGGGGAAAACACTCCTTTCCTTTTATGGGCGTGACAGGAAGTTACCCACATAATTTCAACTTAAATCCTGTTAACCTGACCTTAATATCTTTGCCCCACTTAGCTATAAGGGAGACTGCGAAGTGTGGTCTTCAGATTAGCTAGAGCTCCTACTATCAGAACGAATTACAGTTATTGGGGAACAACTAGCAAAATCAGATACAAGGCCCTCTAGCTTTGGGGCCAAGAAGGAGTGCTATAAAATTGAGGGCAGTGGTTCTCAACTGGGGGCAATTTCTGGAGATATCATTGTTTGTCTTAACTGGGTTGGTGTGTGCTACTGGAATCTAGTGGATAGATATTGCTAAACATTCTACAATGCACAAGGCAGCATCCCCCGCCCCTCCAACAAAAAAATATCCAGCCTAAAATGTCAGCAGTGCTGAGGTTGAGAAACCCTGCCTTTGGGATAGATCTTTACAAAGTCCTAGCCTACCACATGTTAACCATGTCTTGGCTTTCATTTGTGCTTTTATAAGAAAATGTCTAAGACTAGTGTCCTCTTAGGTGTGGTTTGGGTGATATCAGTGTGCGTCCAATAAATTAGAATTGGAACTTGCTATGGTCTGCACGTTTGTGTACCCCCCCGGACCCCAAATTCATATGTTAAAATCCTAATGCCCGATGTGATGATATTAGGAGGTGGGACCTTTGGGAGGTGCTTAGATCATGAGATTGGAGCCCTCACGAATAGGATTCATGCTCTCACAAAAAGACCTCACTGAGCTCCCTTGCCCCTTCCACCATGTGAGGAAACAGCAAGAAACCACTGGCTGGGAACCTGGAAGAGGGTGTCATCCAACCTTACTGGCACTTTGATCGTAAACTTCCAGCCTCCAGAACTACCAGAAATCAATTTCTTTTCCTAATAAGATACCCAGTGTGTGGTATTTTGTTACAGCAGCATGAATAGATGGAGACCAAACTATAACACCCCATTCGCTCAGTTTGCCGAGGTCATGTTAACGAAGGAATGGAACTTGTCCACCCTTGTGTGTAGTTCCCTAGCAGCCACTAACCACCCGGCTTTAGTCCTGAAGAGGAAGATTTCCTTCTTTGGGTTTTCCCAAGCTATTTAATAATATATAATATACCACTAATCCAGAGGAAAGAAGGAGATCTATTCAATTAAAGACAAGTGTAATTTTGTACAATTAATCATAGTCTTCTTAAGGGAAATAAAAATAATTTGTTTTTGGGAAGAAGGAACCTATAATTATTTGGCGAGAGAGGAAAAACCACTCATTAATATATCATGTTTACTTTGAATGTGGTGAAATAGATTGCCGTTTTTGCTGTTAGTCTTAGGCATGAAAAACTGTGTGTTAAATTTTGTCATTTCTGGTTCTGATAACCCACTTTGATGACAGATTAGAAATGCAGTTTGGCTTTTCAGGACATAAATCTCAAATAATCAACATGAGAGAACAGCACCAAACCCTCCAGAGAGGTTTCTAACACAAGATGATGACACTTGTTAATAAACTCAGGATTAGTGATGTAACTTGTCACTGGTTCAGCCAGAAGACACAGGGAAATATCCTATTTGCTACAGTGACCACTCTGAAGTTGTGTTCTTTTTTTTTAAGATTTTTTTTTTTTTTTGAGACAGAGAGAATGAGAGAGAGAGAGAGCACATGAGAGGGGGGGGGGTCAGAGGCAGAAGCAGGCTCCCTGCTCAGCAGGGAGCCCGATGCGGGACTCGATCCAGGGACTCCAGGATCATGACCTGAGCCGAAGGCAGTCGCTTAACCAACTGAGCCACCCAGGCGCCCTGAAGTTGTGTTCTATAAGAGAAACCAACTTCTGGAAATTCTCCCTTGGGATGATGATATATGATGTGTCAGCCATTCCTCATGGAAACCTTTTATTATTTTAGGTTGTTATTTAGGCATCAGACATTTTTTTCTTGTGGGCAAAAGCAAGAATATTGTTCCTCGTTTCCTAGTTCCCTAGATCTGAGGGACTGTCTAGGTCCTTCATAGGACTTTATAGTCACCTCTCTTAAAATGCCCATTTCACAGTAATTCACAAACTACTTTTGCATTTCATTTTTATCCACTATTTTACTTTCCACATCATTGCTATTTGTTTTCCCAATTAGACAGTGTATCTTGAGGAGAATTTTCACTTCTTAGACTTTGTTGCTCCTATGACATCTAGTAGATTTCCTTTCCTCTGTAGAACATCTTTATGGATTTTTGTGTCTTAGTTTGGCTTAAAATCATGGTTATTAAGCATGCTCTTGGAGTCATAATTACACTTACCACCATTATGAGATTGTATGCAATTGTTCTTAATTATGGCATACAAAAGAATTTGGAACATAAAAGAAGAGAAAATAAAAGATATGGATTTTATATGATTAGGAGATATTTTAAGTAGGGAAATAAGTGCACATATATACAATAAAACAATACACAGAACTTTAATTTGGTGTATCTGCTGATACTTAGTAAAGATCATTTAAAGCAGAATGCATCTGAAATGTTAAGCTTATGTAGCAATAAAGGGAAACTTGTTAATATCTCTGATTATTTGTGAATGGAAAGAGCATAGCCTTAGGCATCCAAGACAAAGACCTGAGCCCCTTGTCAGCCTTCACCATGTGTTGGCTCTGTGCCTATAAGTAAATTATTTTAACCATGTTCAGCCTCATTTTCCCTATGCATAGAATGGGGATTATGATATATTCCCTTTAAGAGTGTTGTGAATATTAAATTAAACAATTCACAATAAAGCACCCAGCACCCTGCCTGACAGTGTCAGAGTTCTTGGGTTCCAAGTGACAGAAACCAACATTGCCAAACTTAACAGAGAAAAGCAGAACTATTAGAATGATTCTGGATACCTCGCAGAATCAAGGAAGAAATGAAACACCCAGTTTCAGAATGGGGAGACTCTTGTCATCTCAGCAGCAGGAAGTCCTGACTATTTTCTGGGTACAGCCGTTTTCAGGGTGAATGGAATCATCTCCAACCAGTCTTGGTTCCTGTCAAGATTTAAATTCCCAGGAAAGGGATGCTTATTGTTTTAGATTAGATCACCTGATTTTATGAAGTCTGCGGAGTTGGGTTAAGTCATTGGCAGCCTCAGCGGAACCATAAAGAAAGTGGGAATCACATTCTCTGTAGAAAATGGGAGATACTGTTACTGAAAGAAAAAAGGGAAGGTATTTGGAGAAGACAAAACATAGATTTCCTCTATATCAGCACATAGTAGGTGATCAGTTAATGTTCATTTCCTTTTGGTTATCCCTTTATTTATTTATTTTTATTTTTATTTTTTAAAAGCTTTTGTTTATTTATTTATTTCAGAGAGAGAGGGCCCAAGGGTGGGGAGGAGCAGGAGAGGAAGAAGGAGGAAAGAATCTCAAGCAGACTCTGCCCTGAGATCATGGCCTGAGCTGAAATCAAGAGTTGGACGCTTAACGCACTGAGCCACCCAGGTGCCCTGGTCATCCATTTAAACCCTTTCTACTTATACCTTCATGTAAAACTTGCAGTGTGTGTGTGTGTGTGTGTGCGCGCGTGTGCACGTGCGTTTAACATTATGGTTTCTAACAGTTGGTATTTCTAACAGTGGGTAAGCTAAGACTGTTATACTCTTTTCTCCCCTTCCCATGATTATCTTCTGTCTCATCCTTGACACTTTCCATTATTCAGTGAAGACTTTGGTATCTGGCTCATAGTCTCCCTTTCGACTCTGAACCCTGTCATCAGCTTGGTTGAATTCCACATCCGTATGGTCAGCCACTTCTCCAATACTAGGCTCTCACTTTGTTAACTTTTCATTGTCAGTGACCTTACCCTCCATTTGTACCTCAGCCATTTGGTCCCAAAATTGTCTAGAAAATCACCAATGTATACATCATTTTTTCTGATCGCCAGCAAACTCCTAGCCTTCTAGCTTGTTTCTCAACTACTCTCAGTATGCATTTTACCTCATATTATCTCTTCCTATCATCTTCTTTATACAGCTTGGATTTCATGGTCCAACATTCCAGTCACTCTCTTGACCATCACTGAATTGCCTGAATTGTTCATGTTTCACACTTAGCCTGGAAAAATCAACATCTCTGGGTTAGCCAGGAGCACCTGGCTACAGAGTACCTCCTGGGAAAATGACAGTCATCAGGCTCAAATGGACCCTCAATATAGTCCAGTAATCCTACATGTCTCTCTGGTCAGTTCATATTTCCACTCTCTATATTAAATTGTTCTGTCAAATACTTTTTAAAAATCCATGTCATGTTGATTTTGCTCTGAAATATCTCTTAAACTCATTGACTTTTCTCTGTCCTCACTATAGCCACTTAATCTAATCCACCATAATCTCATGTTTGGATTACTACAATGGCCTCCTATCTGGTTCCCATACATCATCCTTTATTCCAAGGTCATCTTTTAAGACTTTTCTATGGCTTTTTCTTTTCTTTAAGATAAACTTCAAAATCAGCAATGTGTCCTATGAGGCCTAGTAAAATCTAGCCCACATTTTTTTTCCCTCTTTCTTTTCTTTCTTCTTTCTTTCTTTCTTTTTTCTTTCTTCTTTCTTTTTTTCTTTCTTTCCTTAAAGACCTTTATTAACAGGTGCTTGCTGTTTGTTGACTTTTTTGTAAAAATCAAGTTGTAAACTTTTTTTTTTTTAAGATTTTATTTTTCAGGTAATCTCTACACCTAATGTGGGGCTGAAACTCACAAGCCTGAGATCAAGAGTTGCATGCTGAGCCAGCCAGGCACCCCCAAGTTGTAAATTTTTATTACAAATTAAAAATGAGTTTCTTAAAAATCTTTTTTGTTGTTGTTTGCAGATTTTATTTATTTGAGAGAGCATGTGCGGTGTGAGGAGCAGAGGGAGAAGCAGACTCCCTGCTCAGCCCCAATATGGGGCTCAATCCCAGGATTCCAGGATCATGACCTGAGCCAAAGGCCGACACTTAACCGACTGAGCCACCCGGGTGTCTGCGGTTCTTAAAAATCTTAAGGTGATCAGATATGAACTGATTTAAAAATCCTTTAAAGGTATTGAGAAAAACCAGGCTTTTTTTTTTTAAAACCACGTTTGTCAATCCTAAAAAGAAACTTTAGGTAAAAATAATAGAAACAGCATGCTGCATAGATAATGCAGATAGTTCTTTTAATCTGGTCAATGGGCAAAAAGCAAGCACTTAAGGTCTTCAGCTCCAACCTTTTGTGCATTTCTTATTGCTGGAACTTCATATTCATTTCTTCTTGTTGGATGAGTAAAGCAGAAGATAGTATAGAGATAGTATAGCTGATGAGCCAGTATTTACTGAGCCCTACCCTGTTCATTCTTGGGAGCAGACGAATTTTCAGCTGGTAGATCAGCTGCTTTTGTCTCTTTGCCATCGTGTGGCTTAGGGTTTTCTGGGTGTCCGTGTGGGTTATTAAAGTTGTGTTAGTACCAACGTTGAGATGGGTGCTGACCTTGGAACTCATCTCCTCGATTTTTCTTATCTTCTTCCTTGCTGTCCTCTTTAGGCTGTCTTTGGCGAGGAGGACCCCTGTGGAATTGTGGTCTGTAATCCTGTACACATTCTGTCTCACTGGTCTACCTTGTTCTTCTGCACCCAGATTGTCAGCTCCCTCCACCACTTGTCCATGCACAGGAGGGTTGACGCTCATAGGGTCTCCGTGTGTACTAAGTTGGGAACTGAGCCCAGCCCTCCTTCTTTCCCCACTCTCACTGTTCTGGTACTTCTGCAGGTAATTGCGTGGAGGACCCCTGTGACGTGGATAATGTGGTTAATGGTTACCGGCTGCTTTGTATTTATAGCCTTGCACTGGAGCTCCACCAGGGTCCTGTCACATTTCCCTTTCCTCCTTCAACATTGTCAAACTCCATAGTCTCTCCATCTCAAAAACTGAGAAAGGTCTTTCTGTGGTTATTCTTGTTTATAGCAGTCTGGTGTACAAATACATCTCCTTGGTGTCGTTCCTGTTAATGAAACCATACTGATTTCTTTTTTTTCCTCAAGCTCTTACTTAAATTCCAGTATAGTTAACATGCAGTGTAATATTAGTTTCAGGTGTACAATATAGTGATTCAGCACTTCCATACATCACCCAGTGTTCATCACAACAAGTGCCCTCCTTAATCCTATCATCTGTTTCCCCCATCCCCCACCCATGTCCCCTCTGATAACCATCATTTATATTGGTTATAAATATATATATATATCTCACATCTTCTTTATCCATGTCTTATATTGAACTGTTTCCCAAACCTTTGTTGCGATGACCTTGTCCCCACGGGCAGGCGCCATGGATGTGAGGTCACCTGGGCCCGCTCCCTGTGCCCCTGCCTCTTCCAGTGGTGCTGGTAGTGCCAGGCTTGGTGTTGGCAGCACTGAGGGTGGGCGGCTGCTGGGTCCTGGCCTTGCCTGTCATGGTTGCAGTTATGGTGACTGGGGCAGCTGGGACAGCTGGGGCTCCTTCTAGGGTGTGATAGTAATAGGCCCACGGCGGCTCACGCTTATTCATTTTTTTCATTTTGTTTTACTATCCCTACCCCCAAGCTTCTGCATATTGGCCCAGTGTTCAACTTCTAGAATAGTTTCCATGTCAGATGATTACACAGTCAGGTGCTCAGACCTCTCTTCTCCACACTAACCCCAGCCCTACTGCCTTCTTCACTTGATTAGCTCTTTCTCACTCTTTCTCACTTTTTCTCACCAAGACTTAGTTGAAATGTTACTTCCTTAGGGAATTTCTCTTGATTGCCCAGGCTACCCCCACTGTCCATTTCTATGGCCCTTCCACTTGTACTTTTCTTTCATAACATTTGTCACAACTATAAATACTTGTTCCAGTGTCTACCTCACCTGCTGGACTATAAGCTTTATAAGAGCAATAACTGGGGGGCACCTGGGTGGCCCAGGCAGTTAAGCATCTGCCTTCAGCTCAGGTCATGATCCTAGGGTCCTGGGATCGAGCCCCGCATCGGGCTCCCTGCCCCGCGGGAAGCCTGCTTCTCCCTCTCCCTTTGCCTGGCGCTCCCCCTGCTTGTGCTCTCTGTCAAATAAACAAATAAAATATTAAAAAAAAAGAGCAATAACTGTTGCTCACCACTATTTCCTGAGGCCCTGACACAGTGAAGGGAATGCAATGATGGAATGTCTTCTGACTGTGGGTCTGTGGGCACGTGCCTCCAATGAGCCACACTCAGCTATTCTGCTGCCCTGGAAAACAGAGGTCTTTCCCTAGTGCTTGGAAAATATTATGTAAATAAGTAAATTTTTCTCAATTTAACTTTTTCTGTGATTTTTATTTTAAAACTTTGGCTCCAGTCCTCAGAAATACCTAGGTCACCCCCCAAATTAACAAAGAAGTATCACTCAAAGGTTAATAAGAAAACTTGAAAGTAGCTAATCACACATAGTTTTAGAGTTAACCTTCCCCTCATTTATGTGGACCTGTGTTCATGATATATTTTTAAAAATATTAATATGTATAATATGTGATATATATTTTCTGCTACTAAGAATATTCTTAGATTATGTAATGCAATCAAATACATTGCTGTTTTGCGATGCTCCACAAAAATTCCATGTCTTTCAGGTGCTATTTATACTATTGCTGGGAAGCTGGTTTGTGTTAACATTTCTACTTTGCAGATGAGGATGAGACATCCCTGTGGTGATTCAGTATCTGATGCAGACTGCTTTAAGCATCTATCTATTTTTGTTTGGTTCCTCCCACTTTATCAATAGCTTCACAACAGCTCCCCAAATTGTATATTAGTCCAGACTTATGCCAAAAAAGGAAAAGGAGGAGATGATAGATGCTAACAGGGAAGCACACTTTATCATGTATTTCAGTAGCATTCTGAGGACTGGAATTAGAAACATATTTGAGGATAATCCTTTATAAATAAAAAATCTTGTCTGAGTTGAACCCTCAGGTAACAAACATATTTTTTTATTCATTGACTTGAAAGAAATGAAAGGGGTGGAAGTTAGAAACCAGAAATGTGATTGATAGCTTGGTAAAATACGAGAAGTACTAGATATCAGAAGAAAAAAAAAAGCAAGCAGAAGAAAAGAATGCTTTTTAGCCTGAGAAACCAGGAGAATGGTGTCAGACAAGACTGAGTGGTGATGACTGAGTCATGGCTCTCAGTGCATATGCTCGGAGAGCCCACTGAAAGAAAGTACTAGTAATTATTAGTAATTATGAAGTGATGGCATTGTTCTGTATGCTTTATGTAGGATGGACTCATCTCATGCTTGTGTATAACCTCACGTGCATGTTATTTTCCCCATTTTTCTAATAAATTTTAACTTGGAGAGTTTAATAACTTACTCAAGATCACTCAGTTGTTGGTACAGCCAAAACAGTCTAACTGTAGTTAAACATGATGCTATATTGCCAATCTCCTATTTATTTTTAGAGTCTTGCCTAAAATATCGGACTAAGTATTCACTTTGACTGAAAAATATTCACGTTTTAGTTTGTCACCTTCTAAGCAAATTTTTTTCAACTGATTTATTCTATCTTTGTTCTGCAGAAGGGAAAAAGGATACTTTTTATAGTTTTGGTTAAGGTCCATCAACTTTATACTCATTTATTTTAAATTAATATAGTCTAGGGGTTAGCCTAGTAAATTAACCAGATAAATTAATATGTCAGTCTTAAAAATAAGAAGATGAATTCTGGCCTATTTTTTTTCTACTCATAGGTTATGTTGAGACCTGTAAATATTTGCTCCTTAATGCCCTAACTTAAGCAAATTATGAGTACTGCTTCCCAGAGGGGACTGATTACTATCCCTTGCAGTATTGGCACCTGTTTCACTTTTTTAAATAATTCTCATATCTCACCTCAGATATCATCACTTCCATTTCCATTTCTCTACGTTTTATATGCTACATGCTCTTCTGAGACCCACTACTGCTTACTTGGAACAATGTATTTCTAGATTTCATGGAACATTGGGTTCAGCTACTTTAAAAAGAGAAAAACACAGTAGTCTGTTAAGGAGACTAAATTATGTAAATTTTGCATTTAAAGCAAGTGATTAGGGGCGCCTGGGTGGCTCAGGCATCTGCCTTTGGCTCAGGTCATGATCCTGGGCTCCTGGGATCGAGCCCCACATCGGGCTCCCTGCTCTGCGGGGAATCTGCTTCTCCCTCTCCCCTCCCCCTGCTTGTGTTCCCTCTCTTGCTCTCTGCCAAAAAATAAAATCTTGAAACAAAACAAAACAAAACCTCAAGTGTTTATTTTTTTCCCAAGATCAGGAACAAGGTAAAGATGCTCACTCTCGACACTTTTATTCAACGTAATATTGGAAGTCCTGGCCAGAGCAATTAAGGAAGAAAAATAAATAAAAGGCATCCAGGTTGGAAAGGAAGAAGTAAAGCTGTCCACTATTTGTAGATGACATGATATATATTTCCCTAAAGCTGGCACACAAAAAAAACTTGTTAGAACTAATAAGTGAATTCAGTAAAATTGCAGGATACAAAACCAATATATAAAAATCTGGTATTTCTAAACACTAATGACAAACTATAAGAAACAGAAATTTTTTTTCTGGTTCCTTTATGCTTTAAAAAAATGTTTATTATTTTTTTATTTAAATTCAATTAATTAACATATAATGTATCATTGGTTTCAGAAGTAGAGGTCAGTGATTCATCAGTCTTACATAACACCCCGTGCTCATTACATCCTGTGCCCTCCTTGATGTCCATCACTCAGTGACCCCATCCCTCACCTACCTCCCCTCCAGCAACCCTCAGTTCGTTTCCTATGATTAAGATTCTCTTATGGTTTGTCTCCCTCTCTGATTTCGTCTTGTTTTATTTTTCCCTCCCTTCCTCCATGCTTCTCTGTTTTGTTTATTAAATTCCACATATGAGTGAGATCATATGATAATTATCTTTCTCTGATTGACTTATTTCACTTAGCATAATACCCTCTAGTTCCATCCATGTTGTTGCAAATAGCAAGATTTGGGGTTTTTTGATGGCTGAGTAGTATTCCATTATATATGTATATATAACACATCTTCTTTATCCATTCATCTGTCGATGGACATCTGGTGTCTATAAGAAAGAGAAATTAAGAAAACAGTCCATCATCAAGACAGTATGGTACTGGCACAAAAACAGACAAATAGATCAATGGAAAAGAACAGAGAGCCCAGAAATGGACCCTCAACTCTATGGTCAACTAATCTTCGACAAAGCAGGAAAGAATGTCCAATGGAAAAAAGACAGTCTCTTCAACAAATGGTGTTGGGAAAATTGGACAGCCACATGCAGAAGAATGAAACTGGACCATTTCCTTACACCACACACAAAAATAGACTCAAAATGGATGAAAGACCTAAATGTGAGACAGGAGTTCATCAAAATTCTAGAGGAGAACACAGGCAGCAACTTCTTCGACCTTGGCCACAGCAACTTCTTCCTAGAAACATCGCCAAAGGCAAGGGAAGCAAGGGCAAAAAAGAACTATTGGGACTTCATCAAGATAAAAAGCTTTTGCATAGCAAAAGAAACAGTCAAAAAACCAAAAGGCAACCGACAGAATGGAAGAAGATATTTGCAAATGACATATCAGATAAAGGGCTAGTATCCAAAATCTATAAAGAACTTCTTAAACTCAATACCCAAAGAACAAATGATCCAATCAAGAAATAGGCAGAAGACATGAACAGACATTTTTCCAAAGAAGACATCCAAATGGCCAACAGACACATGAAAAAGTGCTCAACATCGCTCGGCATCAGGGAAATCCAAATCAAAACCTCCATGAGATACCACCTCACACCAGTCAGAATGGCTAAAATTAACAAGTCAGGAAATGACAGATGTTGGCGGGGATGCGGAGAAAGGGGAACCCTCCTACACTGTTGGTGGGAATGCAAGCTGGTGCAGCCACTCTGGAAAACTGTATGGAGGTTCCTCAAAAAGTTGAAAATAGAGCTACCATATGACCCAGCAATTGCACTACTGAGTATTTACCCCAAAGATATAAATGTAGTGATCCGAAGGGGTACATGCACCTCGATGTTTATGGCAGCAATGTCCACAATAGCCAAACTATGGAAAGAGCCAAGATGTCCATCGACAGATGAATGGATAAAGAAGATGTAGTATATATATATATATATATATATATATATATATATATATACACAATGGAATATTATGCAGCTATCAAAAAAACCCAAGATCTTGCCATTTGCAATGACGTGGATGGAACTAGAGGGTATTATGCTAAGCAAAATAAGTCAATCAGAGAAAGACATGTATCATATGATCTCACTGATATGAGGAATTCTTAATCTCAGGAAACAAACTGAGGGTTGCTGGAGTGGTGGGGGGTGGGAGGGATGGGGTGGCTGGGTGATAGACATTGGGGAGGGTACGTGCTATGGTGAGCGCTGTGAATTGTGTAAGACTGATGAATCACAGACCTGTACCTCTGAAACAAATAATACATTATATGTTTAAAAAAAAGAAGAAGAAGAAGAACATAGTAGGAAGGGAAAAATGAAGGGAGAAAATCAGAGGGGGAGACGAACCATGAGAGACTATGGACTCTGAGAAACAAACTGAGGGTTCTAGAGGGGAGGGGTGTGGGGGGATGGGTTAGCCTGGTGATGGGTATTAAAGAGGGCACGGATTGCATGGAGCACTGGGTGTTATATGCAAACAATGAATCATGAAACACTACATCAAAAATGAATGATGTATGGTGATTAACATAACATAATAAAATGAAATTAAAAAAAACTTTATATGTTTACTAAAATAAATTCCTAGTATATTTCTTAAAAAAAAAAAAGTCCCATTTACCGTAGCTTTAGAAAGAATAAAATACCTACAAGTAAATTAAACCAAGACCTGTATCCTGAAAACTATGACATTGATGAAAGAAATTGAGGAAGAAACAAATAAATGGAAAGATACTCCATGCTCACAGATTGCAGGAATTAATACTGTTAAAAAGTCCACACTGGGGGCGCCTGGGTGGCTCAGTCGTTAAGCGTCTGCCTTCAGCTCAGGTCATGATCCCAGGGTCCTGGGTTCGAGCCCCGCATCGGGCTCCCTGCTCCGCGGGAAGCCTGCTTCTCCCTCTCCCACTCCCCCTGCTGTGTTCTCTCTCTCGCTGTGTCTCTCTGTCAAATAAATAAATAAAATCTTTAAAAAAAAAAAAAAAAAAAGTCCACACTGCCCAAAGCAATCTACAAATTCACTGCAATCCATATTAAAATTCCAATGGCATTTTCACAGAAATAAGACAAACAATTCTAAAATTTATATGGAATCATGGAAGACTTAAACAGCCGAAGTAATCTTGAGGAAAAGGAAGAAATTTGGAAGCATCATGTTCCCTGATTTCAAACTATATTTCAAAGCTGAGATAATCAAAACAGTTTTAGTATATGTGCTGCCGAAGCGAGCACTGAGATCATCAAAACAGTATAGTATCAGCATAAAAACAGAGACATCATTCAATGGAACAGAATCAAGGCCCCAGAAATAAACCCATGCATATTTGGTTAATTAATTTATGACAAAGGAGCCAGGAATACATAATGGGTGAAGGACAGTCTTTTCAATAAGTGGTGTTGGGAAATCTGGACAGCCAAATGCAAAAGAATGAAACTGGACCACTAGCTTAAACCATACACATAACTAGCTCAGAATGGTTTAAGGACTTAAACATAAGACCTGAAACCATAAAACTCTTAGAAGAAAACATGTAAGCTCCTTGACGTTGGTCTTGGTGATGATTTTTTGGATTTGACGCTAAAAGCAAAGGCAACAAAAGGAAAAATATATAAGTAGGACCACATCAAACTAAAAAGCTTCTGCACAGCAAAAGAAACCATCAACAAAATGAAAAGGCAACCTACTGCATGGAAGAAAATATTTGCAAATCATGGATCTGATAAGGGGCTAATATCCAAAATATGTAAAGAACTCATACATCTCAATAGCAAGAAAAAAAAAAAAGCATAAAAAATTGGATTAAAAACTGGGCAGAAGATCTGAATAGAGATTTTTCCAAAGAAGACATATAGATGGCCAACAGGCACATAAAAAGATGCTCTACCGGGGCACCTGGGTGGCTCAGTCAGTTAAGCGTCTGCCTTCGGCTCAGGTCATGATCTCAGGGTCCTGGGATCGAGTCCCACATTGGGCTCCTTGCTCAGCGGGGAGCCTGCTTCTCCCCCTCCCTCTGCTGCTCCCCCTACTTGTGCTCACTCTGTCTCCCTCTCGCTGTCAAATAAATAAATAAAATCTTTAAAAAAAAAAAAAAGATGCTCTACCTTAGTAATCATCAGGGGAGTGTAAACCCAAACCACAAGGAGATATCACCTTATATCTGTTAAAGTGTCTATTATCAAAAAGACTTGAAATAACAAGTGTTGGTGAGGATGTGGAGAAAAGGGAACCCTTGGGCACTGCTGGTGGGAATGCAAATTGGTGTAGCCACTATAGAAAAAAGTATCAAAAAATCAAAAATAGAACTACCATATGATCCAGCAATCCCATTTCTATGTATTTATCTAAAGAAAACAAAAACAGTAATTTAAAAAGATATGCACCCCCATGAACATGGGGCAGCATTATTTATAATAGCCAAGACATGGAAGCAAACTACGTGTCCACTGATAGATAAATGGATAAAGAAATTGTAGTACACACACACACACACACACACGCACACACACTGTAGAATAATACTCAGCTATAAAAAGAAAGAAATCTTGCCATTTGACAGCATGGACGGACCTTGAGGGTATTATGCTAAGTGAAGTAAGACAGAGAAAGGTAAGTATTGTATGATCTCACTCAGATGTGGAATCTAAAATTATATACATACGTAAAACCAAGGTTCAAAGACCAGATTGGTGGTTGCCAGGGTGGGGGCCTAGGAGAAATGGTCACTGGGAAGCGGGCTCTATAGCTATATTGACCTAGGAGAAATTTTTCATTTTGTTTTTAGTTTATTTATTTATTTATTTTATTTTATTTGAGAGAGAGACAGAGAGCAAGCGCGCTCACGCACGTGGTTGGGGAAGGGACTGATGGAGAGGGAGAAGCAGACTTCCCACTGATCAGGGAGCCCTCCTGGACTGGGCTTGATCCCAGGACTTGGAGATCACAATCTGAGGCAAAGGCAATCAACTGACTGAGTCACCCAGGCACCCCTGTTTTTGTTTTTAGTTTAAATAAGTTGAGTATTTTTAAAAAGTGCTTAATTTTAGTCAAGATCACCTAGGAGGATGGTGTTTGTCTGGGTCTATCTGGCCTATAGTGGAGTACTGCCCATCCTGTCTGCTTTGATAACAGCCTCCCACTCTGAACCTCTGTGGCAGGGGGGTTTGGCTAAGGTTGTACCTTAAGTCTCTGAGCACCCCACTTAACACAGCACCACTTTTTTGTTTGTTTGTTTGTTTGTTTTTGTTTTTTTTTTTAAAGATTTTATTTATTTATTCATTTGAGAGAGCGAGAATGAGAGAAAGAGAGAGCACATGAGAGGGTGGAGGGTCAGAGGGAGAAGCAGACTCCCCGCTGAGCAGGGAGCCCGATGCGGGACTCGATCCCGGGACTCCAGGATCATGACCTGAGCCGAAGGCAGTCGCTTAACCAACTGAGCCACCCAGGTGCCCCAACACAGCACCACTTTTAATCTATCACCTGGCTAATGACCAATCAAATTTCCTGTCTTCAACAAAGTGAGACAGACTTTGGCCATTTGAACTGAAAAGTGCTATTGAGCTAGAGTGGACTATTCCAATTCTGTGCATAAATAGAGAAAGTGGGTCTGCAGGAAGAAGTGGAGATTTAGAACAAGAGAGAGGTAAGAATGGAGATCTTGTGACCACAGAGAGCAGGGAGGTGGCAGAGAGAGGTGCCACGATGGTCCCTGAGGCTTCCCAGTGACCAGTTCCTGTTCCTTTGGGGCCCCAGCTTGCTTCCTTCTGATGGAATGTCCCATACAATAATCCCTGAGTATTTGAATTGCTTTAGTGGGTTTCTCTTTCCGGCAACAGAAAATCTCGAATACAATTATGACTACCTAAAGACTTTCCAGATCTGGCATTATGTGGATGTGGTAGATTTTCAGGGCTCCCGGGAGGATCAGGTGGAGACCCTGTAACATCGTAGTTGGGAGGGCAGGCTCTATAGCTATATTGCTCCAGTAAAAAGTCCAGTTCTGTGCCTTACTGGTTGTGTGATCTTGGACAATTTAACCTCTTTATGCTTCGGTTTCCTTATTTATTTGCAAACACAAGGATGATGATATTTTTCTACATCACAGTTCATTGTGAGGATGAAACACATGAAGACAGTGTACTTGACATGTAGTATTTAAGTATCCAATGAGCATTAGCTGTTATCTTAGTGAGGACTTTATTTTACACACACACACACACACACACACTCATACATATGCACATGTATGTACATATATACAAACATGATAATGTACACGTGCCTATAATCAAACCTATAATAAAATATAGCTTATATGTATGTATATGTGTGTATATACGTACGCATATGAAGAGATGTATACACACACACACACCCCCATTATCCAGCCCAAGCCTGAAGCTCTGTGCTCCTACAGCACTTTGTTCACAAAAGTATTATAAGCTTCATCACAGTGCATTACAACCTACTTATGTATTATTTTTCTCAATACCTGTGAGCCTCACAATTCAGGTAATTACCTTCTTTGTTCTCTTATCCCCCAGAGCTTTGTGTCTGGTGCTGAGGATATTCCTGGGTTCACAGCAGATTTATGTTGTTGGATAGGTGGATGCTAGATGATACACTACTGGATTATCATCCCTTTAGCTTAACACTAGGCTCTCTGTTAAATTCACATGCCCCTAAGTGACTTAACACTTGATGCTGTAGTATTATTTACCACGTAGAGGAAATGAATTTCAAAGTCCTTGCCAAAAGCGGGCTTTGGCAAAAGTGCAGACGAGAGATTTTAGGATTCTGGATGTCTGTGAGTGATGGGCAAGTGAAGCATGTGAGATTCGTGTTCTTCATTCTTTTGTTCTGGAATAGTTCTCATGGTAGAGTTTCTCTTCCCTGCTCGACATACGTGATCAGCAGTGGCTGCCTGGTATTATCCATCACTGCTTTCAGCTTGCTTGTAGCAAAGGAAGTGAACGGTCACATTTCATTAGTTTGCTGGGGCTACAGTAACAAACTTCTGCAGTCTTGGTGGCTTAAACAACATCATTGTATTTTCTCACAGTACTGGAGGCTAGAAGTCTAAGATCAAGATGCCATCACGGTTGGTTTCTGGGAAGGCCTCTCTTTCTGGCTTGCAGAGTTGCCTTCCTGCTGTGCCCTTACGTGTCTTTTCCGCTGTGCACACAGAGGGAGAGAGAAGAAGGAAAAGAGAACTCTCTGGTATCTCTTCCTCTTCTGAAAAGGACACTGATGCTATCAGAATAGGGCCTCATCTTTGCTACAGACTGAGTGTCTGGCTTCCAAAGCTCCTGAGTTGAAATCCTACCCCCCTGTGTGATGGTATTAGGAGGTGGGGCCTTTGAGAGGCGATCAGGTTTTGAGGCAGTGCTCTTGTGGGTGGGATTAGTGCTCTTAGAGAAGAGACTGCCGAGAGCGTCCTTGCCCCGATTGCTGTGTGAGGTTATGGGGAGACCATGGTCACCTATGAACCAGAAGGCGGGTTCTCACCAGACACTGATTCTGCCACTGCCTTGATCTTGGACTTCCCAATTTCCACAACTGTGAGAAATAAATTTCTGTTGTTTGTAAGCTACCTAGTCTGTGAAATTTTGTTATAGCAGTTCTTCTGACCTCATTTAACCTTAATTACCTCTTTAAAAATCTATTCCATTGGGAGCTAGAGCTTCAGCATATGAATCTTGGTGGGGGGAAGACACATTTCCGTCCATAACACATGTTAATCCCAATTGGAAACCTATTTTAGTTAAGAGTTTGAGTGTGTGTATCTGAGAGGCCCACATTTTATATTCTGCATCACTCTGTAATCAAAATCAAAGCTGAGAGATGGGTCTCTCTGGCCTATAGATGAGTAACCGAAAGAAGTGATCATTAAAATGAGATCCCTGCAGTCTCATAGGTGCAGGCTGGAGATGCAGAAGCCAGTATGTTTTAGGTCAGCCTCAAATGTAAAAACCACACAGTGTAGATTCCTGTTTTCCCAGGTGAACTTGGAAGAGTCAGAATATGCAGAGTCCAACTCCAGTGAGGGCTGCCCGATGGAGTCCACGGAGGAGGTGGGATGTCCCAGAGTTGCGCCAGGGCCTCTGATACAGATCTATCAGCCTGGGGAGCGGCAAGGCTCACTTAGGCCTGGGACACACAGCAGGTGAGTTGAGAGGCAAGTGAGACTCTCCAGCCGGAAGGGCAGAGCAGGGAACGTGCCAGAGAAACAAAGAGATGGGAATGGAATGATAGGAGGATGGGGTCGGGGGGTTAGGGGAACCTCAGAACTAATTTTGGGAACACTGAGTCCTCCTCTTATGTGCGGCTTGGCAGACATGCTGCATCGGGGGCTTGTTCCTAAGTATCTGGAGTTGGCCTTACACCATTAGAAAAATTTTGGCAGATAAAGAAAAGCAGTTTCATTAAGTTTCAGGCATTATACCCTTCCATGGTACTTCCTGGTGAAATGTCCAAGCTAAGTGATCTCTCATCCAGGAGTAATATTAACCCTACTCTAACAATCTCTTTCATCATGAAAAGTGAATTTTTTTAATGAGGATTTTTATTTATGTGTGAATTATGCTACCTTCTAGTTAACCTTGTAATATACTAGTAGGATAGTAACTCTAGTTATCATTCCTTGTAATATTTATTACTTATTCCTTTCATTTATGAACATTACATCTTCAAAGAAGCCTTCTCTGAGCTTGGACCCCCACATGGGATCAAAGCCCTCAGTTATGCCCTCTCTTAGCAGCCTGTACTTCTTTTTGGCCTTCCCACTATTACAATTAAATAGTAATTGCATGATTAATTGTTTAATGTCTGTCTTTCTTGCCAAATTATTTCCCCAATGAAAGCAGGAACCAGGTCTATTTTATTTATTTATTTATTTATTTATTTATTTATTTATTTATTTATTATTTTTTAAAGATTTTATTTATTTATTTGACAGAGAGAGAGAGAAGAGAGAGAGGGAACACAAGCAGGGGGAGTAGGAGAGGGAGAAGCAGGCTTCCCACCAAGCAGGGAGCCCAATGCGGGGCTCGATCCCAGGACCCTGGGATCGTGACCTGAGCCGAAGGCAGACACTTAATGACTGAGCCACCCAGGCGCCGCGAACTAGGTCTATTTTAGTCATGGCTGTATCCAACACTGGTTCTTGCCAATAGCAATAAATTCTTTTTAAATGAGTTATTTCATTCACTCATTTATTCATCCATTAGCTCATGTATTGAGTGTTCACAAGCCCTAGGATCTGTGCTACAAACAGGGAAACAGAAATTAATGTGATAGTGTCTGCTTGCAAAGAGTTCACAATTTGGTACAGAAAGTTCTTAACCACTGTAGGCGAAAGTTCTCCTTGAGAACCTGTTGAAAGGAGTCGTCCCTCTGCCCAGAAACTACACATTTAAAATGGGCTTTGTATTTATCTTGCTGTGTTCGCAGATTCCTGGGAGTCTATTCACTGTCTTCCTAAAATTCCCTGAATTCCAAAGTCAGGATCTCCTCATTAAACAGACTTGAAGACACATACAAGGTAAGGAGAGGAATAAAAGAGGGTAGCGGCTTGTCCTGCTATGGATCAGGAAAGGTTTCCACTGGAGGAGATGCTGGAGCCATGTCTCGAATGATAATATGATTTTACTGGGAAAAGTGAGAGCATTAGAGGTTGTGAAGATAGTTTTTAGAAAAACGTGGAAGTGGGAAGGAGCATATCATTTCAGGGAATTGCAAGTACCTTGTATAGAAGAGAATGTGTGATTGGGAAGAAGTTTGGTGGGTGAGGGGTGAGGAGGTGGTCAGGAGAGGACCAGGGATCTGAGAGAACTTTGCTCTATCCTGTGCTTGATGGGGAAGAGATAGCAAGGTTGATTCGTGGAGTGATAGGATCAGAGTTGTATTTTAGAAGGAGCCCTCTGGTGGTGGTGTTGAGGGCAGATCAAAGTCTGAGGTCCTTGAGGCTGGTAGATCAGCTGTCCTCGTCATTCTCTCAATGGGGTTTGCTGAGAGGGTGCAGGTGGAGTGATACTTAGGAAGGAGAATCAGCAGGATTTTGTGACAGGTTGGATGGGACTGTGGGTGAGAAGGTAGGAATAAACTCGACATTTTTGCCTTCATCGAGGGCATGATGGGCAGCCTTGGCTCCCTGGCAGTCTTTTTGTCATGAATGCCAATTCAACAAAATAAAAGTGCTCACAGAACACATTTTTTTTCCCATTCAAAATGAAATAGGCCTTTGTCAATGATAAAAAGTACATTCCTTGCAATTTAGATTACCTAAATAGATTGGATAGAAGAATGTCAGGAGAAAACTAACCCCTGCTTTTTAATCACAAACGTTCTATCTGTGGAGTCACACTGAGGCAGCTTTCTTATCTTCTTGAGATAAGAGCAAGAGCTGTGGGGGGAAGCCAGGTTGGCCACCCGCAAGCTCCTCCTCGCGGCCTGAAGCCTTTTGGGGGGAAAGGTGACAGTTCATTTATGGACCCCCTAAATGGGAGGCACTTAGTCCAGTGTGTTGTACAAAGAGGATTCCTGCTAATATTAAATCCTAACTCTGAATTATAAACAATTTTTCTATAAATTTGGAATCTTGAGTATTATAAATCTTGACCTGTAATAAAAATACCTGTGAAAGTTACAGTCCGCTTACAATTAGCTGCAGTTTCAAACCTCATATGTGGTTGACCTTTGAACAAAGGGGGTTTGAACTGCATGGGTCCGTTGATATGCAGATTTTTTTCACTAAATACAGTACAGTACTGCAAATCTATTTTCTTTATGATTTTTTAAATACCATTTTCTTTTTTCTAGTTTACTTTATTGTAAGAAGACAGTATATTATACATATGACATACAAAATATGTGTTAATTGACTGTCGATGTTATCGGCAATGCTTCCTGGTCAAGAGTAGGCTGTTAGTAGTTGTGGGGGAATCAAAAGTTACGTGTGGATTTTTGACTGCATGGGGGTCAGTGTCCCTAAGCCCTGCATTGCTCAAGGAGCCACTGTAGTAGGACAGTGAGCTGTCAATTAACTTTTTTTTAAAGATTTTATTTACTTATTTGACAGAGAGAGAGACAGCGAGAGAGGGAACACAAGCAGGGGGAGTGGGAGAGAGGGAGAAGCAGGCTTCCAGCCGAGCAGGGAGCCCGATGCGGGGCTCAATCCCAGGACCCTGGGTTCATGACCGGAGCCGAAGGCAGACACTGAGTGGCAGAGCCACTCAGGCGTCCCAATTAACTTTTTTTAAAAGATTTTATTTTTATTTATTTATTTGAGAGCGCGCACACGAGCGGGGGAGGGGCAGAGGAGGAGGGGGAGGGAGAAAGAATCTGAACTAAGCCCTGAGCCCGATGCGGGGCTCCATCTCATGACTACAATATCATGACCTGAGCGAAAACCAAGACTTGGACGCTTAATCGATTGAGACACCCAAGCCCCCTCAATTAACTTTTTAAAAAATGGCTTTGTTGAGATATAATGCATATACCATAGAATTCTCCCATAAAATGTGAACAATACTTCCAATTACTTTCAAAAATGCTGTTGTTTAGAAATTATTTTTGCAGTGAAGCGGTATTCCTTTCATAACAAGAAGAAAGAATACAAAGTATGTATATTTAAAATTTGTCTAACAGTCCTTACACATAAGGAGTTTTTTCTCAGGTGCTTCTGATAATTGGAGTCAAGAGAAAATATATTCTCATGGGGGTTTAAGTGAAAGAAACGTGTAAAATGTGGCCAACATATTATTGCAAAAGTGACAGGTGCAATGAGAAGAAAAGACCAAAGGCAGACTGTCCTAATGGCTTTCTTCAGTGTCCTGCTTGGGCAAGGAGACCCAGTTTAATTTACAGACTCTCAGTCACTATCAAGGGGTTAGGGAGAGACTTCCTCTGCCAACAACCAACCTGGCTAATGGCTGATATGTTGTGATAAGTGTTTTCTCACCCAGCATAGTAGTGGTGCTACTTTTCCCATTCAGAGGGGAAAAAGTAAATAATAGTTTTGGGGTTTCAACTGAAGTAAACGGGAAAAGGAAAGTTCCACCTAAGCATTACCATATATGCGCAGTGAGAAAAATTGGAAGGTTTTGAGAACTCTGAATGTCAACTCCCATTATGTGTTAATGATCTTTGTCATTGATGGAATAGGTGTAAAAACATGCTTTTTGCTGAAATAACAATGTGTAGGAAAAAATATAAGCCTTTTCCTATGAAATTGACAGAACTGTCCACAAATATTGAACCTCTGTGGATTGCTCTATGATGCTGAATGCCAAGAATACAGCTGGGATTTGGGCTGACCCACATATTGGTAATCTAAGAGAGCTTTTCCTTTCCAAGATTGCATATGATGAGTGTGTAGTGCGAGAAGGGCTTAGACAAATCAGACAACCCATCCTGATATCATTGCTAGACTATTTGTTTTTAAGTGCAGCTTTTTTCTTGTGACTTCTGGCTAAAGTGACTCCTTCTTTAATGCCTGCATCTGGCTTTAAATCCTGCTATAATCCAGCATCATCCCAATTTTCCGGTAATCAGGTTTATTTTTTCATTGTTTCAGATATACAAAGACTCATTCTTGTGTCTGAATGTTTGCTTATGTCGTTTAACTTCCTATTGTATTCACTTTCTTAAAAGTCTGCTTTGGAGTTGTGTCCTCCGCTTATAACAATAGATACTATAAAAATAGCCTTAGCGTGTGTGTGTGTGTGTGTGTGTGTGTGTGTGTGTGTGTACCATATACTATAATTACCATATACTATACTTACCATATACTTACTATATATTTTTGTGTATGTATATATATATATATACACACACCCTAATCCCTATAATGGTGAACTATGCAGCTGTGAAAAGGAACAAGGAGGATCTCAGTACACAGCTATGGAATGATCTCCAAGATATACTATTATTCTGAAAAAAACAAAAACAAAAGCAACAGAAAAACAAACCAACCAAGGCGTGGAACAATATTTATAGTGTACAACCTTTTGTGTAAGGAAGAGAGTGAAATAGGAAAGATATATGCATTTTCTAGTATATATATATAATGACAAAGTCCACTATAATATTTAGTGTGCCCTTTATGTGGATCTATGAGGAGGAAAGTTCGTTTCAACCTCTCTGCTGCACTTCCGTGTATTTCTTAGAAAAATTACTACTTGTAACTAATCATGTTTCCTTAGTTGCTTTAACCACTAGGAAACTCAGAATCACATATGCAACTCTTCTTTAGTACTAAATAGATTCTTAGAGCATGACTTTATTTGTCTAAATTTTCAACCGACCTCATGTTATCGTTCTGGTCTTTGGGGGATGAGGGTGGTCCTCTATCTTTTAAAATCATTTACTCCTCAAAATATAAAATTAAAAACAATAGAATCATTTACTCATGCTTTGCTTTTTAAAAGGACAACACAAAATTTATTAATCTGACATTTTCCATGAGTCAGGAGTCTGGGTACCATGTAGCTAGATCCTCTGCTCACGTCTCAGATTTGATATCAAGGTGTGGGCTCGTAATGCAATACGCAGCTGGGGCCTGGGGTTCTCTTCCAAGCTCACTGATTGTTGGCAGAATTCACTTCCTTGCACCTGTGGTACTAAGGTCCTTATTTTCTTACTGGTTCTTAACTGTGGCTTGCTCTCAGCCTCTAGAGGCTGTCCCTCTTCACCAGCAGTTCACAATGTGGCTGTTTGCCTTCTATCTGGAGTTCAGCAGCAACGCCTTTCATGCCCTGAATCCCCCTCATGCTTCAAATGTCTTTGATTTCCTTCTGCCATCAGCAGGGAAAAAATTCGGTGCTTTTAATGGTTTCACCTGATGAAATTAGGCTCACCTGGATAACCTACATATTTTAAGGCTAATTGAATTGGGATTTAATTACATCTTCAAATTCCTTTCCCGGTGGTTCCTAGATTAGTGTTTGAACAGCTGGGGTGGGAGGGGGAGGGCCTTGGGGGAGATCATCTGTAGAATTCTGCCAATCACAATCCCCATAATGGTGGACTATGCAACTGTGAAAAGGAACAAGGAGGATCTCGGTACACAGCTATGGAATGATCTCCAAGATATACTATTATTCTGAAAAACAAACAAAAAACCCAAGGTGTGGAACAATATTTATAGTGTACAACCTTTTGTTAAGAAAGTGGGTGAAATAGGAAAGATACGCATTTTCTAGTATTTTTGAAAAGAAAGAATGGGAGGATACAAAAAAAGTGAACAAAAAATGTCAATTTACAGGGGTGCTGGGTGGCTTAGTCGGTTAAGGGTCTGCCTTTGGCTCAGGTCATGATCCCAGGGTCCTAGGATCGAGTACCACATAGGCTCCCTGCTCTGCAGGGAGTCTGTTTCTTCCTCTCCCTCTGTCTCCCCTATCCTCCCACTCCTGCTCATGCTCTCTCTCTCTCTCTCAAATGAATAAATATAAAATCTTTAAAAAAATGTCAGTTTATAGGAGTAGGAACAAGGATGAAAGTTATACTTCTCTGAAGTACCTGTTTTGTGGTTTATACTTAAGACCCATTAAATGTTTTATATAACTAAAAGACCAAATTAAATAAAAATGATAAAAATAAAACAATTTCTAAAAACTGTAAACAATCTGGTACCAGGTTTTTGGTGTAATTCTTCAGAGAAGAAATGTTTAAAGAGCTCTTAAATCACAGTATTTTGACAATATTGCTGTATACTTTAGGGACAAACTCCATTAAGAAATCTTAAACTGCATTCAGTGTTCTTGTTGTCATTGTTAATATTTGTATTGCTGAGGTTTTTTCTTCCAATTTTAGAAATTGCAGTAAAATACACACAACATATATTTTACTATCTTAACCATTTTAGCTGTACAGCTCAGTACTATTAAGCACAGTCATATTATGCAACCATCACCACCAAAACCTCTCAGGAACTTTTCATGTTACAAAACTGAAACATTATACCCTTTAAACAATAATTCTCCATCCCTCCCACCCCCAGCTTCTGGCAATCACCATTCGGCTTTCTGTCTCTATGATTGTGACTATTCTAACTTCCTCAAATAAGTGAAATTATACAGTATTTGTTTTTTTGTAACATGTTTATTTCGTTTAGCATAATATCCTCAAGGTTCATCTATGTGGTAGCATATTGTAGAATTTCTTCCCTTTTTAAGGCTGAAGATTATTCCATTGTGTGTGGGTACCACATTTTGCTTATCCACCATCTGTTGAAGGTCCTTTGGGTTGCTTCCACCTTTTAGCTATTATGAATAACGCTGCTATGAACCTGGGTATACAAATATCACCTGATTTCCTGCTTCTGCCTTCAATCTTTTGCGTATATACCCTGAAATGGAATTACTGGATTATATGGTAATTCTATTTTTCATTCTTTTGCGGAAACACCATTCTGTTTTCCAAAGCTATTGTACCAGTTTACATTCCCACCAAAAGTGCAGAAGGGTGCCAGTTTTTCCACGTCCTCATTAACACTTGTCATTGTCTTTCTTTTTGTTGTTGTTATTGATAGGAGCCATCCTAAAGAGTGTGAAGTTTTACTTGTGTTATCTTTGCAAGCCATTTCAAATCCCTTTGGATCTAGGTGAAATAAAAATAATTTAAAAACAGCCGATTTGCTTATATTTTCTTTCTCTTTCTTTTTCTCCTTCCTTCCTTCCTACCTTCCTTCTTTCCTTTTCTTCCTTCCTTCCTTTCTTTCTCTTCTCCTTTTATTCAGACTGCATCCAGTCCTCCAATCCAGCTTTTCCAAGCACTCCTGTATTTTTTTCATTGACCTCCCTCCCTTTTCTCTGGGCTCTTGTGTTAATATCATTTTTCACTTTAGGGTTTCAGACTACTTGTTAGTGTTTGTGTGTATTGGTCCTGTTGTCCCAGGTTGTATATTTTTTAGTAGAAGGACCCATGAAACTTCTACTTTTTTGAATCATCTAATGCAGTTATACTCTATCAAGAAATGCTTCCTTTTAATAGTATCCTTGTTAACAAATGCTCAACTTTTAGCTTAACTCTCAGAACACTGAGCACGTTCTCTTTAGAACTGTAGGAACCTGTTTTTGTTTGCAGCATCCATGCTTGTTTCATCGATCCTGCAAGACAATTCAATCACTCAACTAACGTTTCTTGAGTTCCTGTTATATATGGTGTTCTTGATAGGCAGCTGCCTTTGCAACACACTTGGGATGAATGGTAATATCCAGATGGGGTGAGGTCTATTTCCGTTGCAACTTGGGGGAGGGACAGGTAGGATAGCTGTGAGTCTGGTACTTGGGGATCACTTCTTCAATAGGCAGGGCATTTAGTCTTTAGCCAAAAAACAATTCCTGGATGTAAGGCAGACAATGGAACTCTGAATAATGTATATTCTGGGTTTTAACTACCATAATCAATTTATCTCGGTTGACGGGACTGTTACGATTTTAAAACGTTAAGCCCACCGTCTTAACCCCATTAGTTCCAGGGACACTGGAATGGTAGGTCATCTGAACTCTAATTCTGACTCTCACGTCCCAAGGGGTATGGAGGTCACCTTGACCCTCCTTCATTGCCTTGAGTACATTTCCCACTGAGCAGTGAGACCACGCCTCTTCCTCTCCCGCGTGAAGACTACAAGTCCCAGCATGCAGCGCAGCCCTTCTAGGCCAGTCCTCGGCCGCCCGGGCTCTTTCACGCCCGCGTCTCCCGTAAGGCGCTGGGCCTGGTAGTCTGTGCGCGTTGACGTCGTTGCGTAGATGTCGTACTCTTCGCGCCTCTTCCCCGCCTACTGGGTTGCCGAAGTCCGGCGGCAGAAGGTTGCGGTGCTTTCCTTCTTTCTCTTTTTCTTTTTTTTTTTTTTTTCTTCGGCGGTTTGCGTTTTTTTAGGAGACTCTGTGGTTTAAAAGCCAGAGAGAATCTGGAAAGGAGCCACCACTCTTAGCCCTCTTTCCTCCCGAGTTTGCGACTCCCCGGGGCAAAATGGACAAAGTCTGTGCTGTTTTCGGAGGCTCCAGGGGCATTGGGAGGGCAGTGGCCCAGTTAATGGCCCAAAAAGGCTACCGATTGGCCATCATCGCCAGAAATCTGGAAGTGGCCAAAGCCACCGCCGGTGAGCTCGGCGGTAGGTACCGAACTGGAGTCGTCCAAGTTGTGTGGCTGCAGTCCTGAGAGCCTGAAGTTTCTTCGTTTGAAAACGAGGGGGTCTGGCCTTTACGGCTCTGAGGTTTAGCAATTCAGCTACCCGCGTTTAGGAGCACCCCGTCCTGAGTGTGGACACCAGTTTGGGCAGATAACCCCTTAACACCCGGTTCCCCGCAGAGTATCCCCTGCCACGCTGCCTGCCGCCAAGAGCTGAACACTTGGGGTTTTCTTTGAGTCTTAGCAGTCTTGTGAGGCCCTATTAATTAAGCACCTACCCCCCTGAGGCTAGTGCTAACGATGTTGCGTTGTTTTGTTTTGGTGTCTGGAAGAAGGGAGACACACAACAGTTAATTTTTTATGCAGGGTAAAGGGTTCCCTTGTGCCGCGAGGTCCCGGGGCGCCGCCGGGAGACGGGGCTGGGCGGAAAAGCAGGAAGGGTAGGCGTGTCAGGCCTGAAAGGCTCGCTGTAGTTTTCTTGAGGGCTGTTTTGGCCCCTGTGCGAATGCACAAAGCGGTGTTTCATAGACAAACTCTTTTGAGTACCAGCCGGTTTTGAGATACACTTGTTTTGGCTCTCCTACATCCATAACCACTTAATAGGTTATTAAATTGTTTTGGTGGCTTTTACAAATGGAGAATTGAGATTTTCAGATTCCTTTTTACTGCATTTAAAATCCAATTTTTTTTTTGTTTATTAATAATGGGTTAGTAATTGTTTTGCATTATTTTGCAAATTTAAGTCCCTTGATGGTAGGGAGAATTACGATGAACGAAAAATGCTGAGATGCTGCAATTTAGTTACTGGAAGGCGCAAATGCACTTCATTATCAGGGAGGCATTGGGAAGAGGCTGGGGATGCATTTGGAAGCTGTATCCTCCAACGTTACTTATTGGTTCACTCTAATTGTGCACATGGGTTGGGAAAATATTAGACTCTGTTTAGAGAGAAAAAAAAACGAGTTACAGAGCAGGGAGAATTTCAGTGAATGCTTCTTCCTGCTCATATTCACTTCGATTATGTTACTGTCACAAAGGAGTGAGAAAGTGATTTTCCTTATGGGGGTCATCCCAAGCCATTAGTGTTTGCTGGAGTAGATTAAAACTTTTGGTTGAGCTTCGAGGGTTGTTGTGAACCCAACAAGTTTTCAGATGAAAGTCGAAAGTGGGTCACAGAGGAGTCTTTTGGGCCTTTTACTTCCTTGAATTATGTGTTCCATAAGCAATTGGTTTTCACCTACAAAGTGTGACTTCCCAGAAAGCTTACTGTTTCCAAAGGCATGAGGTTGTAATTTTAGTGTTAACTACTAGGCGAGGTCAGCCAGAAAATAAGCAATTGTTTAGTTTTCAAAAAAAATCTACATTTAGAGTATTAAAATGATGTATTACTGAATGGAAAATGCTTTCTTTGACATGTATTCTTTTGGTATTTAAACATCTTTAAAAAGTGGGCATTTTAAAAAGGGTAAGTAAGTTTTTAGTAAAGGTTTTTTGTGTTTTTTAGTTTTGGCATTTTTTTTTCTTTTTATAGCTTCCTGCTTTATAATGGTCAGGCTTGAATAATAGTTACTGTAATATATGTGCCATAGTTAAAAAAAAAAAAAAAAAGTACAAGACCCCTAGGGTTTATTCTCAGGACTAGGAAACCAATTTAACAAAAACCTAACAGAATTAGACATAAATTCAAAAAAAAATATAAAACCCAGAACACTGTTGAATCGAGTAGCATGGGATCACCGTCAAAGCCAGAAATATTATTGGATGAATCTTACAAAGCCTTATGAACACAAAAAGGCCCTCCTCCCATTTTTTTCTTGATAAAAAAAAGTTTTAAGGTTTAATTCTGTAGTATTACTTTACTTCTTACTCCCCATCCACCCCCCTCTCAGTTTTATTGGACTGAACTCCTTGAGAGCAGGAATCCGTGACATAATCTTTTATCTCTAGGTTCTAATAATCACAGGCTTAGCTCATAGTAGATGCTTAAGAAACGTGTATTGAATAATTTTTAAATTGAAGTTATAATTTATAAGTAATGCTAATTTAATTTTGTTGTACAGGAGATCATTTAGCATTTAGCTGTGATGTTGCCAAAGAACGTGATGTTCAAAATACATTTGAAGAGATGGAAAAAAATTTAGGTCGAGTTAATTTCTTGGTAAACGCAGCTGGAATTAACAGGTTGGTCACAAATTTAAGTACATTTCCCGTATTTTTTTTTTCTAATATGTTTTTGATTGGTATGAGTAAATCTATTAACTTGCTGTACTTCTAATTGGAAGAAAGTATGTATTTAAAAAAAAATATTTTAAAATTTGATCTATCTATACATTCTTATCTTTTATAGTGAGATATCAGTAAGGGTACAGTTCGATCAATTTTAACATTGCAGTCACACCCATATTGAGCTATAGAACTTTTCTAGCACTCCAGAAGGCTCTCTTCAGTTTCTTCCCAGTGAATACTACCTTACAGGTAACCACTATTCTGACTTCTGTCACCATTGTATAAGTTCATAACTTAATGGTATTAGAGTAGGTATTCTTTTCTTTTTAAAAGATGAATTTAGGATAATAATTAGAGTAGTATATTTTCTTGCTAAACAGGGCTTACTGTAATGGCAGTTGCTCAGTTCATTCAAGCTATTTTGGCTGCATGGCATTACTTTTAGCAGTTAGGAATATTTGCCCCTCAACCCTGCTTCTGGGTATATCTGTTCTGGTTTATCAGTTATTTTAATGCCCCTCAAATCAAGTTTAAAATGGGACTCTGTAGGTATTCTAGCTCACCTCTATTCCTAATACTCTATTTTCAGTTAAAATGTTATATATTTCTTGACTTTCTGAATTTGTTTTTATCCCATTTTTTATTTATATGCTACTGTTTTTTGTTTTTTTTTGTAGGGATAGCCTTTTAGTAAGAACAAAAACTGAAGATATGATATCTCAGCTTCATACTAACCTCTTGGGTTCCATGCTGACTTGTAAAGTTGCCTTGAAGACTATGATTCAACAGCAGAGAGGGTCTATTGTTAATGTAGGTGAGTCTTCACCTGTGAAATTAGACTTATCTCATAGTGCCATAAAAATATTTAATTGACTAATTTAGAGTTTATTCATGTGTGAAACTTAAATGAAATGGGTCTTTTTTTTTTTTTAAGATTTTATTTATTTATTTGAGAGAGAGAGAATGAGAGAGAGCACATGAGAGGGAGGAGGGTCAGAGGGAGAAGCAGACTCACTGCCAAGCAGGGAGCCCGATGCCGGACTCGATCCAGGGACTCCGGGATCATGACCTGAGCCGAAGGCAGTCGCTTAACTAACTGAGCCACCCAGGCGCCCATGAAATGGGTCTTTTTACTATCTATGGAAAAATGACTTGATTAACCAATTACTGGGTAGAATAGGAATCACAAATTCACGTCTCTCTAGTGGTCAAGCAGATGTTAATTGAATGATACCACCAGGTATTAGAAAAATTTGATATATAACAAATGATGCCTAGCTTTGGTGTCCAGAAGCCATGTAGAGTGGCAGCCGCCGCTTGGATCCAGTGGATTGCTGCTATGCACAGATCTGGTCTCCATTTTGCCAGCCATTTGACATTTTAAGAGAAATTGGACATCCTGATTTGCATGTGACACCTGATTTTTAAAATACGGATAAGGGGGGCACCTGGGTGGCTCAGTCGTTAGGCGTCTGCCTTCAGCTCAGGTCACGATCCCAGGGTCCTGGGATCGAGCCCCACATCGGGCTCCCTGCTCCGCGGGAAGCCTGCTTCTCCCTCTCCCAGTCCCCCTGCTTGTGTTCCCTCTCTCGCTGTGTCTTTCTCTGTCAGATAAATAAATAAAATCTTAAAAAAAAAATACGGATAAGGAATTGAAAAATTTTTGGTGGGGACTAAATGATCTCTACAGCTGCTATTGCATGTGTCTCTAATAAATCTAATACAGAGGTTTAGGAGGAAGTTTTCTTAAGGGAATAATCTTTTCAATTTTTTAGAATGAATGCAAGTAACCCCTAGTCTTCCGTTCATCTGACCCATGGGGCAGATAAACCATGTAGTATGTGCTTGTAGACCTTAAAATGCAAAGTGACTTACAATTCTATTTCAGTTTGGTAATTTGAAAATAGCAGCATATCATCTGTCTTTTAATTTTAAATGGTAATATCTTAAAAAGCCACATAAGGGGAATGCTGCTCTGTTAAAGTAAATGACCCTGTTGTTTAATATAGGAAATGGCTTTCCAAGCCAAATGTAGTGTTTTTCTCTTTTGAAAATGAGAAAAGAATACTGTGCTAATAAGAATTAGAACGTTTTTGACATTTACTCTTAAAAATGTAAGAAATGAGTTTTCTTAAAAAAGATTAGTAAATGATTAAAAAGTAAAAGATTAGGAGCACCTGGGTGGCTCAGTCGTTAAGCGTCTGCTTTCGGCTCAGGTCATGTTCCCAGGGTCCTGGGATCGCCCCGCATCAGGCTCCCTGCTCCGTGGGAAGCCTGCTTCTCCCTCTCCCACACCCGCTGCATGTGTTCCTGGTCTCGCTAACTCTCTCTCTGTCAAATAAATAAATAAAATCTTTAAAAAAAAAAAAAAAAAAGATTAGTCGACCTTTGCCTTCTAACATAGCCAGGTAATGATTTTGGGTTCTCAGAAGCTGGTATACTGGCCTCTATAGATCACCTGATAATGTGGGTATATTTGTTTAACTCTAAAATACCCCCTTTTTAGATATATTTTAAAAACCCATGTCAGTCCTTTGTGTACATGCAAAGCTTTTAGAATTGTGCTAAAAGTAAATAAAAATAATTAAAAATCAGAGAATCTTTTTACAGAAAGGACTACTTTAACCTGCTAGAAAGTTCATTGATTATTTCAGAAGTTAACAGTTATTGACTAGATGGACAATAGTGTGTGGCATGAACTAAAGCTTCCTATTTGGCCTTTCTTCCATGCCCATATTTTTCTTTCTTTTTTGTGTCTCTCTGGATTTCTCTTTCTCCCCGATTCCCCTTTTTCTGTCTATCTGCGTTTCCTCTGTCTGATGTTTCTTTTCTCTCTCTGTGCTTCACAGTTCTCTTCCTCTGTCATTCACTGACATTTAATATATAAGGCAGATATTTTAATATCGGACTTGTTGACTCTAATGTAAAAAGTGTTTGGGATGTTTTCCTAAAATAAAATTACTTTTTCAAAGGTTTTGTGAAGTTCTTGATTAATTTTTATGTCGTAAGTAGAGATCACTGGTGCAGAAAATCACTTCCCCATTCCTGTTTTGCAAGAATTTATTTGCATACAGTTGATATTTGAATTAGAAATTATTCTTTCATATTCATATAAATGAGACCACCCAAGAATCTTTAGTAGTCAGTACAAGTTATGATACATCATTGAAGTTACTAAATTGCAGTTTTACAAAAAGTTTATAATTGAACCTTTGTTAATTTTGATTGATGGTAGTTCAAATTTAATGAGATTTATCTTCAGATGAACTATTTTTTTGGTGGAAATGAATACCTCCTCATCTCTGTGTTGTAGAACCATAAAATTAATCAGCGTTTATCTGACTTTTTCTGGTTTTAACCTCTTCCTACTAGAAGACTTGATAAATACTGTAGGACTTTAACCATGTCTGACGTACTCAGAGATGAGAGTGGGTTTCTTTCATTTAATGGATCAGTTCTCAAGTCCCTGCCTGACATTTGAGGTTTTACATAAGCTTCTTTCAGAACCTGTTTTCTGTTTATATCTGGAGCAGACTCAGACCCTAAGTCTTACTACTGAAATGATAGTGGTTAGAATTCCCAGTTTTAGTAAAGGACAAGGTAAAATGATTTGTGCCTTGTGTGTTTACTGTAAATTATCTAAATATTCAAATAGCCCATTAGTTGGTTTGAATTTGCTTTTGTTTTATTTTTTCTAGGAAGTATTATTGGTTTAAAAGGCAATTCTGGCCAGTCTGTGTACAGTGCAGGTAAAGGAGGAGTAGTTGCATTTTCACGCGCTCTTGCTAAGGAGGTAGCAAGAAAGAAAATTAGAGTGAATGTAGTCGCACCAGGTCAGTGAAAACTTTTTCTTTCTTTAAAAATTGAAGTATAGTTGACATACAGTATTACGTTGTTTCAGGTGTACAATACAGTGATTCAAAAGTTACATATATCACGAAATGTTTACCATGATAGGTATAGCTACCATCTGTCACTATATAAAGTTATTACAATATTACTGACTGTATCCCTTATGCTGTACTTTCCATCCCTGCAACTTATTTATGATTGGAAGCTTGTACCTCTTAATCCTCTTCACCTATTTTGCCTGTTCCTCCATCCCTCTCCCTTCTGGCAACCATTAGTTCTCTGTATTTATGAGTCTGTTTCTGTTTTGTTTTTTTTAAAGATTTTATTTATTTGAGAAAGACACAGCGAGAGAGGGAACACAAGCAGGGGCAGTGGGAAAGGGAGAAGCAGGCTCCCCGCTGAGCAGGGAGCCCGACGCGGGGCTCGATCCCAGACCCTGGGATCATGACCTGAGCCGAAGGCAGTCGCTTAACCGACTGAGCCACCCAGGCGCCCCGAGTCTGTTTGTTTTTGTTGGTTCGTTTTGTTTTTAAGATCCCATGTATAAGTGAACTCATGTTATTTGTCTTTTTCACTCTCTTATTCACTTAGCATAATACTTGCCACTTAGTGGCAAGAAGATTTCATTCTTTTTTATGGTTGAGTAATATTCCATTGTGTGTATATATCACCTCCTCTTTATCCATTCATCTCTCATGGATGCACATTTAGGTTATTTCCATTTCTTAGCTATTGTAAATAATACTATGTTAAACATAGGGGGGCATATATTTTATGAATTAGTATTTTTCTTTTCTCTGTACAGATAACTAGAAGTAGAATTAATGGGTTATATGGTATTTGTATTTTTAATTTATTGAGGATCCTCTGTCCTGTTTTCCATAGTGGCTGTGCCAGTTTGCCTTCCCACCAGTGGTGCCCAAGGGTTTCCTTTTCTTCACATTCTTGCTAACACTTGCTATTTCTTTCTTTTTTTTTTTTTTTTAAAGATTTTATTTATTTATTTGACAGAGAGAGACACAGCGAGAGAGGGAATACAAGCAGGGGGAATGGGAGAGGGAGAAGCAGGCTTCCCGCGGAGCAGGGAGCCCGATGCGGGGCTCGATCCCAGGACCCTGGGATCATGACCTGAGCGGAAGGCAGACACTTAACGAGTGAGCCACCCAGGCGCCCCTATTTCTTATGTTTTTGACTCTAGTCCTTCTGACAGGTGTAAGGTGCTATCTCATTGTTATTTTAATTTGCATTTTCTCAATGATTATTGATGTTGAGTATCTTTTTATGTATCTGTTGGCCATCTGTATGTCTTCTTTGGAAAAATGTTGATTTCAGGTCTTTTGCCTATTTTTTAATGGGATTATTTGGGTTTTTTTTGGTGTTGTGTAAGTTCTTTATATATTTTGGATATTAACTCCTTATTGGCTATATCATTTGTAAATATCTTCTCCCATTCAGTAGATTGCTTTTGGTTTTGTTGATTTTTTTTTTTTTTCCCCTGTGCAGAAGCTTTTTAGTTTGATGTAATCCTAATAGTTTTTCTTTTTGCTTTTGTTTTCCTTGCCTGAGGAGATAGATCCAGAAAAATATTTCTAAGACTAATGTCCAAGATATTATTGTCTGTGTTTTCTTTTAAGAGGTTTATGGTTTCAGAATACACATGTACATTTTTAATCCATTTTTAGTTTATTTTTATGTATGATGTAAGAAAGCGGGCCAGTTTCATTCTTTTGCTGTCCAGTTTTCTTAACATCATTTATTGAAGAGACTGTCTTTTCTTCATTGTATATTCTTGTCACCTTTGTCATAGATTAATTGACCATGTAAGAGTGGGTTTATTTCTGGGCTGTCCATTCTGTTCCATTGATATATATGTCTGTTTTTGTGCCAGTACCATACTGCTTTGATTACTGTAGCTTTATGATAGAGTGTGAAATCTGGCATTGTGATACCTCCAGCTTCATTCTTCTTTCTCAAGATTGTCTTGGCTAGGGGTGCCTGGCCTGGCTCAACTGGTAGAGTGTGTGACTCTTGATCGTGGGGTCATGAGTTCAGGCCCCACATTGGGTGCAGAGATTACTTAAATAATAGATAGATAGATAGTTTTGGCTATTTGGGGTCTTCTGTGAATCCATATAAATGTTAGGATTCTTTGTTCCAGTTCTGTGAAAAATTACTATTTAGTATTTTGATGGGGATTACTGTGGATAGTGTGGATATTTTAACAGTTCTTCTAATCCACAAGCATGGAATATCTTTCCATTTTTTGTGTCATCTTCAGTTTTTTCATCAGTGTCTTATAGGGTTCAGAGTTAGGTCTTTCACCTCCTTGGTTAAGTTTATTCCTAAGTATTTTATCCTTTTTGGTGTAATTGTAAATGGGATTGTTTTTTCATTTTTCTTTCTTCTAGTTCATTATTAGTCTATAGAAATGCAACAGATTTTTATATTCATATCCTGCAACTTTACTGAATTCATCTATTACTGCTAGTAGGTTTTTGGTGGACTCTTTAGGGTGATACGTGTGTGTGTGTGTGTATATGTATATATATGTGTGTGTGTATATGTGCTATCATGTCATTTGCAAATAGTGACAGTTTTACTTTTTTCTTTTTAAACATAATTAATATACTCTTATGGCTTTGTACAATAATAACAGAGATTGTTCCTGTGTTTGTAAGTACATCAGCATCATCAGGCACTTCTGAGTATCAGAATAGGAACATGGAATTTTCACTGTTACTAAATTCTTGAGTAGTGAAATATGTGAGGGCATGACTATGTCTTGACAGGACTTAAGTGGCTACACCTGCCCACACTGCCAGTCTGCACTACCCTCAAGGAGGAGGCCAAGAGTAATACCAGGCTGTTTTGCTTGCATAAACCACATTGCATTTTTTATTTTTTTATTTTAGAGAGATGGGGAGTGAGGGAGAGAGAGAATCTTAAGCAGGCTCCACACCCAATGTGGAGCCTGATGTGGGGCTTGATCTCATGACCCCGAGATCACGACCTGTGCCAAAATCAAGTTAACCAACTGAGCCACCCAGGGGCCCCCACATTGCATTTTCTAGTAAATGATTACTCTCAAACTCTCAAACACAAGAGAAACTTCTCATTTAAAAATCAGTTATAAATTAAGAACTCTTGAAAGTTGAATGTAAGAATTTCAAATTAGGTCAGAGGGTTGGATATTGGTAACATATCCACTAGTTGAACTCCAAATTGTATACTTTTGGAGAACTATTTCCATTTTAAGTGTCCTTCTCTCTTCTTGGAATGTTCCATTGATTTATTGCTCACTGGGATACATTTGTTAATTAATTTAGACTTTGTCAGTGTCAAAGCAGAGTTTTCCAAGTAATGCGTATATTATCTAAATATATTTCTTAAGTTTATCTTACGGAAACAATACTTCTCTGTATTTAAAATATTTGAATAGGCCTATAATATAGTATGCTTTTAATAACAGTATAGACCAGAGGGGGTGCCTGGGTGGCTCAGTTGGTTAAGCGACTGCCTTTGGCTCAGGTGATGGTCCCGGAATCCTGGGATCGAGTCCCACATCGGGCTCCTGGCTCAGCGGGGAGCCTGCTTCTCCCTCTGACCCTCTCCCCTCTCGTGCTGTTTCTCTCTCTCTCTCTCTCTCTCAAATAAATAAAATCTTTAAAAAAAAAAAAAAAAAAAAACAGTATAGACCAGAGGAAATGATCAAACAAGGCTGCATATGTGATGTCATTTGCATATTTCACCAACCATTCGTGTACAATAACTGACATACTGATTTCTCCAGAAAGTCGGTATTTAGAAAAAGAATTGTCAGGGGTCGCATGTTTGTTTTCAAAATAGACAAAATGCCTTTCTCTGGGCCTCATTGTACCCTAGAGAGCTATCCAGGATTCATGTTAGAATTTCAACACAAAGAAAAATTTGAAGGATAAAATTTCACAGACTCAGGAGGAAGAAACACCTTTTTAGAAATCAGTCTATGACTACATCAAAAACTAATGATGTAATGTATGGTGAGTAACATAACAATAAAAAATTTTAAAAAAGGGGTGGGAGGATGGGTTAGCTTGGTGATGGGTATTAAAGAAGGCACGTTCTGCATGGAGCACTGGGTGTTATACACAAACAATGAATCATGGAAGCCTACATCAAAAACTAATGATGTAATGTATGGTGATTAACATAACAATAAAAAATCAGTCTATGAAGTAGCAAGATTTTAACTGATTTTATCTGTAGTTGTCTCTAACAAATGGATGGGGGCTTTTTTTTTTTTTTTAAGATTTTATTTATTTATTTGAGAGAGAGAGAATGAGAGAGAGCACATGAGAGGGGGGAGGGTCAGAGGGAGAAGCAGACTCCCTGCCGAGCAGGGAGCCCGATGTGGGACTCGATCCCGGGACTCCAGGATCATGACCTGAGCCGAAGGCAGTCGCTTAACCAACTGAGCCACCCAGGCGCCCTGGATGGGGGCTTTGAGGCTCATTATGTGATGGCATGGGAGGAAGAAAGTGGTAGGCCATGGTAACAGAAATAAGACTGAATACTCTGGCACCAAAAAGTACTATTACATATGCACGAGGCACTGCTTAGAGAAACTAAGGTTTCTAAAACCAGACATATGTTGGAGTGGCCAACAATGAAGATGACTGTTTAATAGATGTGGCTGTTTAATAATTTTTAATAATTTAATAATTTTCAAAATAGTAACAAAGTCACAGTGGGAAGCTTATAGTAGAGCTAGCTAGCTTCCTGGAGAAAATCTATGAGGAACACTTCTTGTTAAAGATGTAGGAAAAACCAAGCTAGTAGAGATGCAATTCACTTGTAATACAAAGCAAGTTTGATTTGAGCTAAGTACACAGAAATCAGAGACTTCTCAAGAAGACAAGTAGGACATTATTGTGCACGTGTTCCTTTTATTGTGCTTACTTTGGGCATTCCTCGTGGCTTGAAAATACTGATGGATTAAATGGGATGCAAAACCAATTAACTTGGTCTGTCAGTTATAGATAATTGGAAAATATTAAAACAATGATTAGAATTACAGTGTAGCTTGCTAAAGGCTAAAGAAATTTTCCAATTCTTAACTTACGCTAAGGCTTTTAAAATAAATTTAAATATACAATTTACAGCTGGTTTGTTGATCTTCAGATTAATTGCCTTGGGGCACCTGGGTGACTTATTCGGTTAAGCAACTGCCTTCAGCTCGGGTCATGATCTCGGGGTCCTGGGATCGGGCCCCACATCAGACTCCTTGCTCGGCGGGAGGCCTCCTTCTCCCTCTCCCACTCCCCCGCTTATGTTCCCTCTCTCACTGTCTCTCTCTCTGTCAAATAAATAAATAAAATCTTTAAAAAAAAAAAAAAACCCAAATTAATTGCCTTAAATTTTAAACAAGTTCTGTTCCACTCAGTAGCTGTCTGTACTCATGAACACAAAGCATTCTACAAATCACTAACTCTTAGAATTTCCTTCTTCAACTTACATTTTCACAGTGTGCTAAGTAATCTGTAGGACAGAGGAAAATAGGATGAAGTGTGAGTGTGTTGATACAATCTTCAAGACAGAGTTACAAAACCAACCTCCACTTAGACCAAAATAAGAATACAGAATTATAAGGGAAAACTTTTGCCAAAGCTTGTCTTGAAAAGGTTGTTGCTCAGTTTGAGAAGGGGGCCATGTTTTATTTTTTATTTTATTTTTAAATGTTTTTTAAGATTTATTTATTTATATAGAGAGAGTGAGCGTGCACAGAGGGAGAAGGAGTAGGAGAGGGAGAGAAGCAGACTCCCCCCCCCCCGAGTGTGGTGTCCGATGCGGGGCTCAATCTCATGACTGAGATCATGACCTAAGCTGAAATCAAGAGTTGGATGCTTAACCGACTGAGCCACCTAGGTGAGAAAGGGGCCATGTTTTAGATGCTTCTCTGTTATGATCTACAAATGTTATGGGACCTCCCAGAAGTGACTGAAACAATGCAGCATATAGGCATCTATCAGAAGACTCAGTGCTATGCAGTGTGTTTAGTTCACAGGATATAAAAGCAGTTAAAATTTCTTTAAAATACCTACATAAAAACATATTAAGTTCTCCTCATGAAATGCAAAATATTCATAACTGTACATCATTCTTCAGCCAAAGTAGGGCCAGAAATGTCAAATGTGCAAGTATTAATTGTGATGACTTTCAGATTAGTGAGAAACCTTATCCAAGTGGCATTCCAAAGTACACAGATCAGTTAAACATGTATAAAATTAGTACTAATCCAGTTAGAAATACAAAATGAAAATTATGTATGCTGCCTCAAGTATCTGGGATTCCACAGATTTACAAGCAGACCATGTAACAAAGTAGATTCTAGTTTTAAGAAAACATTATAGTTCAATATTTTAAAAAATCTCAAGAAGTCCCGCAATAACGTCAAAAATCATTTATCTGGAAATTAGAGTTCTTTGTGTTTCATCAGTTCAGCAGAATGTAGGTAGTATAAACAAAAGTTTAACTTATTAAAGACATGAGACCGTGGCATTATAAAAAGTAGAAACTGTCTTTGGACCAAATGGATATTTAAAAAACCCCAAAACATACACAAAACCTGGACTAGTTAAGAGGGTGATAAAAATATGCTAAAACTCATATCTACAGTATCCTTCTTTGGTGTGATAAAAATTTGGGTTAGGTATTTACTTGACTTTTGAATGAAATGATTGTTTTCATACACCTCTGCCAGTTAGCCATGGAATCTTTGTCCTACTTTACTGTAGTTATTGAAGAATTGATTATCTATACAGAAAAGACCTTTTGGTTCATTGGTTGTTTGTAAGAGTAGGCTGGAGTAGACCTATGCCACCTTTCCATTTCAAGTCACTGATGGTTCCAGCTTTGTGCTGGGATTGGTTTGTTGGTTGGTTGGTTTATTTGAAAGAGAGAGAGCGCAAGAGAGAGCACAGGCAGGGGGAGAGAGAGAGGAGACTCCCTGCTGAGCAGGGAGCCCGACGTGGGGCTTGATCCCAGGACCCTGGGATCATGACCTGAGCTGAAGGCAGACGCTTAACCGACTGAGCCACCCAGGCACCCCTGGGATTGGTCTTTTATTTGGCAGTGATGCTAAACTAGCAGGGATTAGGGAAATGTCAAAATGTCCTGATAACCTTTGTGCTCTGTTATGTGTCTTCATCTCAGTTCATTGTTCAATCACAGAGGCTGGCTAAATTCAAGCATTCCAAATCCATGAACACTTGATAAATGACTCTGGTTTAGATAAAACCATTTTAGAGGGAAAAAAAAGAAAATCCAAAACTTGTACTGTCATTTTGACACTGCTTTTGTATATGCTTATGCAACCTGATTGATTTTAATGTTACCCTAGTTTAGCCATATATAGAATAGAGTATTTGTGATTTGGGGCTGCATGTATTTGCTTCCCTCTGTTAAGGGATTGCAGTAGTGTGGGTGATGAAGAGTTAATTCTAGTTCATGATGATTTAAAAGCGAGATGATTTAAGGGTAATGCACATGTTTCTAACTCATAATAACTCAGCAGATTTTTCTGGACTCTCTCCTCTATGCAAGGGTTCCCAAATTATAAGAAATGCATAAGATATTCTGCTACAAGGAGCTAAGCACAGTGAGAAAGACAGACATATAAACAAATAATTACAATGCTGTATGATGGATGTAAAGTAGAGGAACATATATGATGCTATGGAAACACTGAAGAAGGAATGCTTAATTTTGTCAGAATGAATCAGTTGTCAAGGCAACAGGCTAAGTAGTGGGGAATCCAGTTTGTATACAAAGGGAATTTTTAGGAGTGTTAATGGAAGTGTGGTTGTATAGCCTTTCTTAAAGATCTTACTTTCTAGCACAATTTGCATTACAGGAAAAAACCTATTGCTAAAAATGTGGTCGTTTCATAGGGTGACCTTTATTATTGGCCATATATATTTAGCAGGATTCATAGTATGAATATGCTTTATTGGTCAGAAGCAAAGTGCAGTTTGAAGTAGAAGAATTAAATTGATTGTATGGATTATTTATTTTTGGTAGTAATTTCAAACCATTTCATCACCAGATCTTTTAATTAGAACTGACAAGCCTCAGAATTAACAAATATGTTTCTTCTTATGTCAGTTTTCCTGGTCACCTTCAAATGGAGTTTACAGTTAAGGAAAACAGTTAAGAAGCAAATCGTAACAGGAAAATCAAGAAATGGGGAAAATAATAAATTAGGCTATTATTTACTGCCTAATGTTACTGACTTTTTAAAGATCAGTTAGTTACTAAGCGTTGGTATTCAAATATAAAATTTCTCATCATGGATAAATCTTACTGATTAGGAAATATTTAATATGAGAAACAGAATATTTGATAAATTGAAACTATAGGGGCGCTTGGGTGGCTCAGTCGGTTAAGTGTCTGCCTTTGGCTCAGGTCATGATCCCAGGGTCTTGGGATTGAGCCCCACATCAGGCTCCCTGCTTAGCAGGAAGTCTGCTTTTCCCTCTCCCTCTGCCCCTACCCCTGGTCCTTCTCTCTCTCTCTCTCTCTCTCAAATAAATAAATAAATAAAAACTACAGTAACCTTTAAAAAATTGAAACTATAATGGATACATTACTTTAAAAAAAAGGGTTCTCAATAGATAGTACAAACACGGTACTAAATTCAGAAGTACAAAAAGGCATAGATTGAAAAGTGAGTCTTCTCTCCCTTAGTCATCTAGTTTCTTTCCTCCAAAGCAATTACTGTTAATTAGTGTCTTTGGTATTTCATATACAAGCCAGTAAAATGTGTGTGTGTATGCATATAATATATAAATATACATCTGTGTTTATTTATATGGATATATAAATACATATGTAAAAAGAAAACAAGTTGTATCATACTATTCAGTGTTCTGTATCTTGCTTTATTCATAATACAGTTTTTTGGAGTTGATTCCATATTATTCCGTATAGAACTACTTTACTTTTTAAAATAACAGCTTTATGGAAATACAACTCACATATCATACAATTCACCCATTTAAAGTGTACAAATCAGTGGTTTTAGTATAGTTACAGAATTGTTCTATCATTACCACAATACATTTTAGAACATTTTCATCATCCCAAAAGAAACCTGTAGCCTTTAGCATTCACTCCCCATTTCCCTCCAATCTCCCCAGCTTCTGGCAACCACTAACCTTTGTGTCTCTGTAGATTCCCCTATTCTGGGACAGTTCATATAAACCAAATCATACAATATGTGGTCTTATGTGACTGCTGTGTTACTTTTAATGGCTGAATGAAAAGACAGTAATGTCTGTCTTATGGCTGTACCATAGTGGATTTAATAACTGTTGCCTCTTGATGGGCAGTTAGATTGCTTCTGAACTTTTGCCATTACAATTAATAATGCAGTGACAGTACTTGTATGTAATTTATTTTGTATATGTATGAGTATAATGAGTGTAATTCTGGGAACAAAACTGCCAAGACTCAAAGGGTATATGCATTTTAAATTTTGACAAATAGTACAGCATTGCATTTATTTCTGTAGGGTACCTTAGTATCCATACCCCCACCCCCCTTTTTTAAGTTGAAGAGCTTTTATGTTTACTACTTGGAGAAAATCTTGTTGACAAATGTTTGTGTAAGCTTGGCAGCTACTCAAAACAGGTGTTATTCTAGGTCCTTTTATGTGCTATTTGGTACGGAGTTGATTTTTCACACTGCTTCCCTGTACACTTTTACTAACACAGTATTAAGATATATGAATTTGTTCTGGGTTAAAATTTTGGTCTAGTTTTTGGCAACAGCCTGTTCTCCTTTAAAAAGAAAAGTGTCTAGGTTATTTCAGTTCTTTCTATATACCAGAGAATCAAAACCTGAGGCAGTAGATGTATCAAATAATATACATCCTATAAATGTTAATATTGGTGATAGGCTAAAATCCTGGTGTCTTATTTAAATATATGGTCTGTGTTGTATATAAAAGCTTTCAAAACTAAAATAGTGATCAACTAATATGGAAGTGAAATGCTGTTTATTTATATAGCTAGCCAAAAAAATGGATAAAAGAAATACATTTTCTTTAGAATTTATCAAATATAAATTCTTATTGGACAAGAACCATGTACTTGCTTTTATGTGGAAGAGTATATCTATACCTTTTAATTTATTATTATTATTATTATTTTTAGGGAGGGAGGGAGTAGGGGTGGGGCAGAGGGAAAGGGAGAGAGAGAATCTTAAGCAGGCTCCACAACCACTGCACAGCCCGACACAGGGCTTGATCATGACCTGAGCCAAAACCAAGAGGCGGGCGCTTAACCAACTGAGCCATCCAGGTGCTCCTATCTGTACCTTTTTAAAAAAGATCTACTGAGTGTGTTGTCATGTATGTGGAACTAAAGTAGAAGTATCCTTGTTTTAAGTTGAGTGCATGTCATTTCAGTTATTTATTTGTTGGTTTAAGGTTAAGGTTTGTTTCCAGCTGGAAACCTCTAATTTGTCCAAGTGATCAGTAACATCATTTGTTGGTCAGTGGCACCTGCTGGTAGTTTCTAATTTTCATAGCCCAGCTTGAAAGGCATTGTAAATACATACATAGTAAAGTGAGAAGGAGAGCAGAATTTCCAGAACTTTATAAATAAAGTGACAGAATGATATGGAAGAGAGTCCTATTAGACCAAGGAGAGAGCACAAACTGGAGAGCAATACAGGCACAAAAATGAGTATGTGAAATGTTTAAGGACTGCTAAAATCTCTGCTCAGGTCCTATGATATATGATAGAGAATCCAATAGGCTGTTCATATGCAGTGACCTGGGTTGCCAATGTATTTATAAATGAGGATCACAGGGTTTATGAGCTATAGCATAAAATGACATTGAAATCTGGTAGACCCTGGAGTCATTTGAGATTAGCTTCACATTTTTTATCTGATTTCTGATAAATTTGGTAAAGATTTACATGAGTTTTTAAAAGCTGCAGATAGATTTTTAGGGCAGTAAATTTATTCTGTATGATACTGTAATGGTGGATATGTTACGTTTTATGTTTGTCAAAACATAGAACTATACCAGCCAAAGGGTGAACGCTAATGTAAACTATGGACTTTACTTAATAACGTATCAATATTGGACCATCAAATGTACCACCCTAAGGCAAGCTATAAATAATTGGGGAAAATAGGGGTAATGTGATAGGGGAGTATATGGGAACCCCCTCTATTTTATGCTCAGTTTTTCTGTAAACCTAAAACTGCTCTAAAAATAAGTCTGTTAATTAAAAAAAAAAGCTGCTGGTAATGTTGAGACCCAAGCTGCTCTTGGGTCTTTGGGTATGTTCTCGGTCTCCATATCAAACATAATCAAAGAAGAAAAGCCAGTATTGGTGAATTAATCCCTTCCTTTCAACTTGGCCTCTGATGCCCACTTTATTTTAGTCTTTCTGTCTAGCATTCAGGGTTGGCTAGCAGCTATCCCATGAGGTTTGTCATTATAATTACCCGTTCATAGACCTGGGGAGAATCTGTGGCAGACTTCCCCTTGTGAAATAACACCCTTATCTTCCAAGCTTGAGCAGGGGAGGGAGAATCTTCAAGTGAGGTGGGTATCTGAACATCATGAGTCCATTGCTGGATTCAGATGGTACCCCTCCTTCTCAAATTTGACCTAACGTGGACACAGACTATGGCAGGGCTGAATCTAGGCTGTAACGTTGAACAAGACCTTATCAAAAGCTTCAAGATATTAGCCTTTATCTATTCCATGTTTCTGGCTTATTTGGTTGTTCTTTGGAAGAATATAGTCTGTCCTCATGGCCTATATCTATGTGGCATAAGACTTCTTTCCATCTCAGTGGAATTGTTCTTAAACGTATCTCACTGTCTAAGTCTCTCTTCCTGTCCAAGGTTTGCCTTTCTGTACCTCATGCTCTGTTCTAGACCTGCCTTTTTTTCCAAGGTGGAAATGCCTTCAGATGGCCTCTCCCAGATTGTGTGGCCTTACTCTGTCTCCAAAAGGACAAACATGCCGGGACTGACATCCACCCAAATCTGTTTCTTTCTGCACAGAATGAATAAAAACCTAGATTAGCATCAGTGCTTCCTGAATTGGAGCTATTCTAATTATCCACCCAGCTACCAATGTAGGAACTGAGGGTTCTTCTAGGGGAGCTCACTTTCCTAATCTTCAAGGAAAGTTGTCATTTAATGAGGCATACTTTTCATCTTTGAATCATAGTTTTGTAGAGCTAAAAGACATCTCAGGGATCCATCATTTTCAATCTACTTCACTTATTTTATGATACAGAAACAGTCATACAGTTTTAGGTAGTACATGACTTTGCTTAGGTCATAGCTTTGATAGTATTAGCAGAGTAGGGAACCAGAATCTAGTTTAGTGTTTCCTAATCCAGTGGTCTTTTTATCCCAAAATGCTGCTTTTGAGAAAAAGTCACCAGAACCCAAAAAGCTCACCGGAAGTTGAGCCTGGAATTTGCTAACTCATCGTTACAAGGTCTTTCTAGCAAAAACATTTTTACTGTAGTTTTTTTGAATTTTTTTCTAAAGTTTTATTTACTTTAGAGAGAGAGAAAGAGCTGGGGGAAGAGCAGAGGGAGAGAGAGACCTCAAGGGGACTCCCTGCTGAGTGAGGAGTCTAATGCGGGGCTTGATTCCACGACCCCAAGATCAAGACCAGAACTGAAATGAAGAGTCGAACACTCAACTGACTGAGCCACCCAGGCACCCCGAGTTTTTTCCTTTAAGATTAAAAAACATTATTGATTTTCTGCTGAGGGTGTTGAGAGTTAGTGGGGAAATATTTTATGCCAGTTTTGCCAGAATTCAAAACAACCTTAGAATAAAGTAAGTGTATCATGAACTCCTTGAGAAGATAATGTGATCTTTAATGTTACATTCATAATTTTAATTAATTCAGTTTTTTGAATATGTGAGATGAGTTTTTTCCCCCTAATATACTCTGAGGTATTTTTGAAAATAAGTGTGTCCAAAGACATAAAACTGGATATCAGGAAGTCCCATGATAGTGCTTTTTAAGGTAATTGGATTGCCTATTAATTATTATGACTCTTCATGGTAGATGAGGTTTCATTTACAGTTCACTTGAAATTCTGCAGAGGCTGGTCATCCAGTGTTGTTATTATCTGCAGCATGTACTTCTCTATATTCTTGCATTCCTTCTGGCCATCTCATTGTTCTTAAAGATGAAAGGGATTGAAGTAAGTGGGGTGGACTTTTTAAATAAATGTGGTAAGATTTAATGGCAGAGGAGGTCATATTTCACAATGAAACACAAAAAAAAAACATTGTTTTTTTATTCCAGGTCCTCATTTCAGACAATTTGAAGTTAGTACTGTGCATCTTTTTCAATAACTATTTATTTGAATACCAAAATAATATACATATGTTGTAGACAATTTGGAAAGTACAGACAAGTGCAGAGAAGAAAGTAAAAATCATCACTTGTAATAATAGTATTTAGTGATAGTCACTGTTAATATTTTGGTGGTTGTTTTAGTCATTAGTATATATATTTTGTTTTCTTTTTAATGGGGTTATAATGCACTTGTAACCTTTTTAATATAAATGTACTTCATAGCATCATTTTTAATAGCTGCATATTGTTCTACTGTGTGGCTATACCATGATTTCTTCAAATAGTTCCCTTTTGAAAGACATTCAGCTTGTTTCTAGTTTTTCCCTAAGAAAGCTGTCACTGTTGTAGGCTTCATGATAGAAAAATCTATGATTATTTCTCAGAAGACTTTTAAGAAACTGTTTAAATATTTATAAGTGAAACCTAAGGCAAAGAAAAATTAAATAATAACATAGTATTACATAATAAACCAATGACCTTAGGTTAATTCTTAATACAGTATTTAGTTCACATTTATCCTGATACTTCAAATGGCAGTGTTTTTAGATTAAATTACAGTTTGAATTACAAATGATTTAATTTTAGTACAAGCCAGTCTGAAAACTGTTCTTTCTTTTTTTGAAAACTGTTCTTGAGGTTGCACATTAATCTTTCACTTCACATGTCTTTTAGTCCATGTATTTTTCATGACCTTAAAATTAAATCTTTTTTCTTTCATGAGGATTAATTATTTGCTCTCTTTTTAAAAGTTTAAATGATTGAGTAATGTATAGTATACTGATTTTGTAAGTTAAGTATTTTAAATATGTATTTGTCTCAGAGTAATCTCACTAGATTTTCTTAATAAATTTATAGTTCTGGCATATTTCTATTATATGAGTCATTTAGAATTGGTTGTTTAGTATATTATGCGGTACTTTATACCACAGAACCATATACTTTAGAAAATGTTCTCTTTAAGCTTCATTTCATTTACTAATGCCATGTTAAATTTTGAATTTTAAGTATATACTTGCACCAGAATAGGATCATTCCATAAGATTTTTTTCTTATATGAATATTGGGAATACTGTTCTTTCTGATCATCAGCTATCTTAGCTATAGCAAACAAAACTAATTTTTGTCAGACCTGCCAAATCAGTTCATGTGACCACCTTTCTTCCCTCTAACCCTATTACCCCTCTACCCCCAATGAAGTGAAAATTACTTCTTTGTGGTAGTTTGTGTGTAAGGGTATTCACCAGATGACCTTTTATTATATTTAGTGGGACAAGTGAGTGTTTCTTCCATAAACTACAGGTTCCTGAAGGAATGGAATTTTTATTCATGTTTGTATCTACCCACTTATATTATGCTAGGAGTTGGGCCAAATATTTGGGAATCGAATGTTTTGGTGTTCAGTAAATGTTCATTGAGTTAAATTGAATAAAAATGTAGACTTGGTTACTTGACTGCTAGCAGAACTCTGTATTTCCTAAACAAGTTTGTTAATAATCTCAAATTTTCAGGAGCAAATTTGTATTTACTTGAAATTGAGCAGATGGCTTAGTGTCTACCCTTTTCAACTAAATAAACATTTCTCTTTTAGGATTTGTTCACACAGATATGACGAAAGACTTGAAAGAAGAACATTTAAAGAAAAATATCCCTCTTGGGAGGTTTGGAGAACCTGTTGATGTGGCACATGCGGTTGTGTTTCTTTTAGAATCACCATATATTACAGGGCATGTTCTGGTAGTGGATGGGGGATTACAACTCATGATATAATTTACAGATTATTCAGCTACAATAGTGATTATAATCAAGGGCACACTTTGGCTATTGATTTGACAGTCATACCTACATGGGTGACATTTGCTCATCAGACCTGTTGATGCTACAAATACTGATTTTCATCTTTATGTGAATATACCTGAAAAGAGCAGTGTGTGACCATTTGTGTTTTCTAAGTGGTATGTACCTTATAGGCTGTAGCAATTTTAGTATATAGACATTTGCAAGTGATATAAACCGACACTATTTTAATTTATATATTTTGTCTCAAAAGTGGCAAAATTATATAATCTAATTAGCATGAATTATTTTATTCTATCAGTCAAAATTCTCTAGAAGTTAACGTTTGGGCCATTGCTAAGGAGTATTTTAGTTGTCAGTACTTGAGCAGTCCTGCTGGTTAAACATTGTATTCCTTTTCCATATGCCTTAGAAGATCAATTTTTATACAGGTTGAAAAAAAATTATCATTTTATTTGGCATGAATTTAGAGTCTGGTTTCTTTGAGTGCATTATTCCTGATTAAGCCTCTGGGCAAAATAATTTACAAATGCAAGTGTGGTATAGTTGACCCATTCTTTAGAAATTCTCAAAGATGATGAAGATTAACCCTTAAGGTTTTAATATCAGGTATAGGAATGAGCTGAGTTCTTATCAACTTAGGAAATAGAAGTAGTTTTTTTGTGTGTGTTTAACCCACAAAACACTCAGTTTAGCAAACTACTTAAAAATAGTATAACAAATAATGACATTTTAAAAATTAAGATTATTTTGTATGAATGAACATAATATGATTTTTACCCTAAAATTCAGAAATACTTACTAATGAACAGTCATAAATGATAAATAAATATGCAGTAACAATGAGTAAGATGTCTTCATAAGGAACAGTTAAAGCATTACTTTTAAGAGAAAATATCTGCCTGAGAATAGAGAGGTAAAGACACAAATTGAATGTAAAATATCAGGCAACATTTATTTTGCATTGAACTCTTTTGCATTGAACTCTTTTGTGGGGAATAATGTGATATTTTACATAATGTGGGGGATAATGTCACTGGATTCATGTTGATTTTTATTTATCATTTCAAAATATGTTTTAAATGTTTACTGCATTTTAAAAAGTAATCTTTTTATAATTTTATTGGAGCTGAACATTATTTTATGTAAACAGATTTAATTTTATATTGCAAGGCGGTGCAAAGGTGTGAAGAGGATACTAAATAAATGCAATGTGATAAAGGTAGTAAAAATAAAAAATAAAAGGTAATAAAGTCAGATCTAAATTCTACATCAAGCTTTCTGATTCCTTAAAAGTTATTTTAGGGCAGCTGGGTGGCTCAATCGTTAAGTGTCTGCCATCGGCTCAGGTCATGATCCCAGGGTCCTGGGATCAAGCCCCACATAGGGCTCCCTGCTCCGTGGGAAGCCTGCTTCTCCCTCTCCCACTCCCCCTGCTTGTGTTCCTGCTCTTGCTATCTCTTTCTCTGTCAAATAAATAAAATCTTTTAAAAAATTATTTTAAATTTATCTTCAAAATAATCTTAGAGAAGTCTATTTAAGAAGTGAGAAAGTTATTAAGTGTGAGTAAAATGAGTATTATTAATCAAACTGTTTACTAAATGCAAGCATGGTAATATATAGGATTTATTAGGCATTAACAGTTCCAGGCACATAAAAGAAATGGAGCAGTCGGGGTGGTTTCAAATGCTGTAGCATGCTTTTAAGGTAGGAGAGTCTGTGGAGACAGAGTAGGCCATTTTTCTAATGCTGCCTCACCTGCACGGCTTTAGCTACCTGTATTTCTTCATAACATCCTCCTCAGGTTTGAATTTCCTTCTCCAGATACCTCATCTTCTGAAATCATCAGTGAGGGTGATTTGACTGGTGATTAGGAAGAAAGCAATATATTTCACTGAATTAATGACATTAAGCTACAGATAGATTTAACCTTTAAGTGTATATATTTATACTTTAAATAAAACCTTTTTAGCTGATACACCTCCCTCACCCAGGCCATATCAAAGTAGTAGAATAGGGAAGAGATTTTGAAATAGGTAAATAAGCCTTCACTATTCCACTGCTGGCGAATTCACTTACTCCCACTGACCTGGTAGAATTTGCAATTTAATACTTGCATCCTGTTGCTCAAATCATTTGGCAGCTGTTGTGTATGTTCAGCCATTCAAGAACTTCAGTGATTTCTTAACAACTTGACAAACATACAGCTGACCTTTGAACAATATGGGTTTGAGCTGTGTGGGTCCACTTATATGCGGGTATTTTACAGTACAGTATTGAAAATGTATTTTATGATTTTCTTAATATTTTCTCTAGCTTGATTGTGAGAATACAATATATACAGCTTACAAAAAAATGTGTTCACTGACTGTTTATGTTATTGGTAAGGCTTCTAGTCAACAGTAGGCTATTAATGGTTAAGTTCTTGGGCATCAGAGTTAATAGGTGGATTTTAGACTGTGCAGGTGATCAGTGCCCCTAACCCCCTGCATTGTTCAAGGGTAAACTGTATTCAGATTATTTAATAATTAAGTTTCTTTTATATCTTTTTTATCTTTGTACTACATTGTAAGCTCCTGAGGGTAGAGACCATACTGTGTTTTCATTCATTTAGCTTATGAACTCAAATATTGGTTGAATACCTGCTAAATATCTGGTACTTCTTTTGATACCCCCACTTTGCCTACTCAGCTCTGAGTATATTGGATATACTCCATAAATACACTGATAAGCCACTATGATTTTCTGATTCAAGATCATCAGCCCATTACTCTGTGCTAGAGTTGGTGATAGTCATTGAGATATATCTGTTCTGATTCTCAGTATGTATCCTGGAATATTATTTTTTGATCAAATCCCTATGATTTAATCTTTTTGGTAATTTATCTTTTTTAGTCATTTATCTCTAATTTTGATGCTTACTTTCGATTTAAAACTGAATTTGCAATCCTAAGCCAATCAGCTGTTTTCTCTTAGGCAGGATACCTTAGTTCGGGTAATTACCAGAAATTTAACTTAGAATTCTTGGGCTAATAATCCAAATGGGGGTGGTATCAGTATTACCTGTAGAACTTTTGTTTCCCAAAATAGTTTTTTTAGTTGAAGTATGGTTGACACACAGTTTTGAATTAGTTTCAGTAATTCAACATAGTAACAGTAATTCAACAACTTTATATGTTATGCTGTGCTCACCAAGACTGTTGCTACCATTTGTCACCATATAACACTATTATAATAAATACCATTGACTATATTCCCTATACTGTATCTTTCATTCCTGTGATTTATTCATTTGGTAATTGGAAGCCTGTAGCTCCCACTCCTTTCACCCATTTTTGCCTACCTCCACCCATCAGTTTGATCTTTGTATTTAGGGGTATGTTTTTGCTTTTTGTGTGTTTGTTTGTTTCTTTGATTCGACATATAAGTGAAATCCTATGTTATTTGTCTTTCTCCGACTTATTTCACTTAGCATAATACCCTCTAGGTCCATCCATGGTGTCACTAATGATAAGATCTCATTCTCTTTATGGCTGAGTAATATTCCATTGTGTATATATATACCACATCTTATTTTTCCATTCCTCTTTGATGGGCACTTGGGTTGCTTTCATATTTTGGCTATTGCAAATAATGCTGCAATAAACAGGGGTGCATATATCTTTTTCAATTAATGTTTTCATTTTCTCCCAGTAGTAGAATTACTAGATAATACGGTATTTCAATTTTTAGTTTTTTGAGGAACCTCCATACTGTTTTTCACATTGGCTGCACCAATTTACATACCCACCAACAGTGTACAAGGGTTCCTTTTTCTCTACGTCCTTGTCAACCCTTGTTTTTTCTTGTCATTTTGATTTTCGCCATCTAACGGGTGTAAGGTGCTATTTCATTGTGGCTTTGATTTGCATTTTCCTGATAATTAGTGATGTTAAGCATCTTTTCATATGTCTGTTGGCCACCTGTGTGTCTTTTTTGGGAAAATGTTGATTCAGGTCCTCTGCCCATTTTTAATGGGATTATTTGGGGGTTTTTTTGGTGTTGAGTTATGTAAGTTCTTTATATATATTGGATATTAATCCCTTATTGGATATATTATTTGCAAATATCTTCTCCCACTCAGTACAGTAGGTTGCCTTTGGTTTTGTTGATTTTTTTTTTTCCTGTCCAGAAGCTTTTTAGTTTGATGTAGTCCCACTAGTTCATTTTTGCTTTTGTTTCCATTGCCTTTGAGATGTGTCTAGCAAGGAGTTGCTGCAGCCAAGGTCACAGAGGTTGCTGCCTGTGTTCTTCTCTAGGATTTTGATGGATTCCTGTCTCACATTGAGGTCCTTCATCCATTTTGAGTTTATTTTTATATGGTGTAAGGAAGTGGTCCAGCTTCATTCTTCTGCATGTGGCTATCCAATTTTCCCAACACCAGTTGTTGAAGAGACTGTCTTTTTTCCATTGGATATTCTTTCCTGCTTTGTCAAAGATTAGTTGACGATAGAGTTGATCCATTTCTGGGCTCTCTATTCTTTTCCATTGATCTATGTGTCTGTTTTTGTGCCAGTACCATACTGTCTTGATGATGACAGCTTTGTAATAGAGGTTGAAGTCTGGAATTGTGATGCCGCCAGCTTTGTTTTTCTCTTCAACATTCCTTTGGCTACTCGAGGTCTTTTTTGGATCCATACAAATTTTAGGATTATTTGTTCCAGCTCTGTTTTAAAAAACGCTGTTGTTATTTTGATAGGGATTGCATTGAATGTATAGATTGCTCTAAGTAGCATAGCCATTTTACTAATATTTATTCTTCAGTCCATGAGCTTGGAATGTTTTTCCAGTTCTTTGTGTCTTCCTCAATTTCTTTCATGGGTGTTCTTAGTTTACAGAGTACAGATCCTTTATCTCTTTGGTTAGGTTTATTCCTAGGTATCTTATGGTTTTTGGTGCAGTTGTAAATGGGATCGATTCCTTGATTTCTCTCTCTTCTGCTTCATTGTTAGTGTATAGAAATGCAACTGATTTCTGGGCATTGATTTTATATCCTGCTACTTCCTGGATTTATCAGTTCTTGCAGTTTTTTTTTTTTTTAGTAGAATCTTTAGGGTTTTCTGTGTATAGCTTCATGTCTGCAAAAAGTGAAAATTTTACTTCTTTCTTACCAATTTGGATGCCTTTTATTTCTTTTTGTTGTCTGATTGCTGTGGCTAGGACTTCCAGTACTATGTTGAATAAAAGTGGTGAGAGCAGACATCTTTGTCATGTTCCTGACCTTAGGGGAAGCTCTCAGTTTTTCCCCCCAATAGTTTATTTTTACTTTTGTTTCCCTTGCCTCAGGGAACCTATCAAGAAAATAGTTGTTACGGCCAGTGTCAGAGAAATTGCTGCTTGTACTCTCCTCTGTGAGTTTTATGGTTTCAGGTCTTGCATTTAGGTCTTTAATCCATTTTCAATTTATTTTTTGTGCATGGCTGTCTGGTTTTCCCAACACCATTTGTTGAAGAGACTGTCTTTTTCCCATTGGATGTTCTTTCCTGCTTTGTCAAAGATTAATTAATCATATAATTGTGTGTTTATTTCTGGATTTTCTATTTTGTTCTGTTGATCTATGTGTCTGTTTTTGTGCTAGTACCATACTGTTTTGATTACTATAGCTTTGTAATATAACCTGAAATCCAGAATTGTGATGCTTCCAGCTTTGCTTTTCTTTTTCAAGATTGCTTTGGCTATTCAGGTTCTTTAGTGGTTCCATACAAATTTTAGGATCGTTTGTTCTAGTTCTGTGAAAAATGCTGGTGGTATTTTGATAGGGATTGCATTAAATGTGTAGATTGCTTTGGGTAGTTTAAACATTTTAACAGTATTTGTCCTTTTAATCCATGAGCATGGAATGTCTTTCCATTTCTTTATGTTGTCTTTAATTTCTTTCATCACTGTTTTGTAGTTTTCGGAATATAGGTCTTTCACCTCTTTGGTTAGATTTATTCCTAGGTATCTTACTGTTTTTGGTGTAGTTGTAAATGGGATTGTTTTCTTAATTTGTCTTTTTGCTGCTTCATTATTGGTGTATAGAAATGCAACAGATTTCTGTATACTAATTTTGCGACCTGCTACTTTACTGAATTTGTTTATCAGTTCTTGCAGTTTTTGGTAGATTCTAAGGTTTTTTATGTATAGCCTTATGTCATCTGCAAAAAGTGAAAATTTTACTTCTTCCTTACCAATTTGGATGCCTTTTATTTCTTTTTGTTGTCTGATGGCTGTGGCTAGGACTTCCAGTACTATGTTTTATAAAAGTGGTGAGAGTGACCAGATGTCCATCGACAGATGAATGGATAAAGAATATGTTGGTATATATACACAATGGAATATTATGCAGCCATCAAAAAATTTGAAATCTTGCCATTTGTAACAACGTGGATGGAACTAGAAGGGTATTATGCTAAGCAAAATAAGTCAATCAGAGAAAGACAATTATCATATGATCTCACTGATATGTGGGATTTAAGAAACAAGGCAGAGGATCATAGGGGAAGAGAGGAAAAAATGAAACAAGATGAATCCAGAGAGGGATTCAGCAAACTGAAGGTTGCTGGAGGGGAGAGGGTTCGGGGGGGTGGGTAACTGGGTGATGGACATTGGGGAGGGTATATGTTGTAATGAGCACTGGGTATTATGTAACACTGATGAATCACAGACCTGTACCCCCTGAAACAAATAATACATTATATGTTAATTCATTGAATTTAAATTAAAAGAAGTGGTGAGAGTGGACATCTTTGTCTTGTTCCTGACTTTAGGGGAAAGGCTTTCAGTTTTTCCCCATTGAGGATGATATTATTTGTGGGTTTTTCATATATAGCCTTTATTATATTGAGGTGTGTTCCCTTTAAACCTACTTTGTTGAGGGTTTTTATTATGTATGGATGTTATACTTTGTGAAATGCTTTTTCTGCATATATGGAAATGATCATATGGTTCTTATCCTTTCTCTTATTCATGTGATATATCAGATTGATTGATTTGCAAATATTGAACCACCCTTGCAACCCAGGAATAAATCCCACTTGATTGTGGTAAATGATTTTTTTAATGTATTGTTGGATTTGGTTTGCTAGTATTTTGTTGAGGATTTTTATGTTTATGTTCATCAGAGATATTGGCCTGTAGTTCTCTTTTTTTGTGGTGTCTTTATCTGGTTTTAGTATCAGGGTAATGCTGGCCTCATAGAATGAATTTGGAAGTTTTTCTTCCTTTTCTATTTTTTGGAGTAATTTGAGAAGAATGGAATAGGTATTTACTCTTATTTAAATTTTTGGTAGAGGGCGCCTGGGTGGCTCAGTCGGTTAAGCGACTGCCTTCAGCTCAGGTCATGATCCTGGAGTCCCAGGATCGAGTCCCGCATCGGACTCCTGCTCAGCGGGGAGTCTGCTTCTCCCTCTGACCCTCCTCCCTCTCATGCTCTCTGTCTCTCATTCTCTCTCTCGCAAATAAATAAATAAAATCTTTAAAAAAAAAAATTTTTTTTTCGTAGAATTCGCCTGTGAAGCCATCTGCTATTGGACTTTTGTTTGTTGGGAGTTTTTTGATTATTGACTCAATTTTTTTTCTGGTAATTGGTCTGTTCAACTTTTCTATTTCTTCCTGTTTCAGTTTTGGTAGGTTATATTTCTAGGAATTTATCCATTTCTTACAGGCATATAATTTTTCATAATATTTTCTTATAATTGTATTACTGTGGTGTTATTTCCCCTCTCTCATTTGTGATTTTATTTATTTGGGTCTTTTTTTTTTTCTTGATGACTCTGGCTACAAGTTTATCAGTTATATTGTGGTTTTTTTTTTTTCCCCCACAGAACCAACTCCTGGTTTCATTGACCTGTTGGTTTTTGTTTGTTTGTTTGTTTTAGTTTCTGTATCATTTATTTCTGCTCTAATCTTATTTTCTTCCTTCTGCTGGTTTTAGATTTTTTTTTTTTTCCCTAGCTCCTTTAAGTGGAAGATTAGGTTGTTCAAGATTTTTCTTGCTTCTTGAGGTAGGCCTGTATTGCCATAAACTTCCCTCTTAGGATTGCTTCTGCTGCATCCCAAAGGTTTTTAACCTTTATGTTTTCTAAAGATTTTATTTATTTATTTATTTATTTGTCAGAGAGAGAGCGAGCAAGTGCGAGAGCACAAGCAGGGGGAGCGGCAGGCAGAGGGAGAAACAGGCTCCCACTAAGTAAGGAGCCCAATGCGGGACTCGATCCCAGGACTCTGGGATCATGACCTGAGCTGAAGGCAGACACTTAACCGACTGAGCACCCAGGCATCCCAACCTTTGTGTTTTCATTTTTATTTGTTTTGATGTACTTTTTTTATTATTTTATTTACTTTTTGATCCATTCATTGTTTAGTAGCATGTTACTTAACCTCCATGTATTTGTGTTCTTTCCAGGTTTTTTCTTGTGGTTGACTTCTAGTTTCATTGCATTGTGGTCAGAAAAAATGCATGGTATGACTTCGATCTTCTTGAATTTGTTGAGGCTTTTTTTGTGGCCTAATATGTGATCTCTTCTGAAAAATGTTCCATGTGCATTTGAAAAAGAATGTGTTTTCTGCTGTTTTAAGATGGAATGTTCTGTATATGTCTGTTAAATCCATATGTTCCAGTGTGTTCTTCAAAGCCATTTTTTCCTTGTTGATTTTCTGTTTCGATGATCTATTACTGTAAGTGGGGTGTTAAAGTCCCCTACTATTTTATTATTGTCCATTACTTCCTTTATGTTTGTTATTAACTGTTTTATTTTTTTGGGTGCTCCCACATTGGGTGCACAAATATTTACAGTTGTTATATCTTCTTGTTAGATTGTCCCCTTTATTATTTTATAGTGTCCTTTGTCTCTTGTTACAGTCTTTGTTTTAATGTTCCTTTTGTCTTGTATACGTGTTCCTACTTTGTCTTTCTTTTGACATCCATTTGCATGCTAGATGTTTCTCCGTCCCCTCACTTTTAATCTGCAAGTGTCTTTAGGTCTGAAATGAGTCTTTTGTAGGCAGCATATAGATGGTTACTGGTTTTTTTTCATCCATTCTGTCAGCCCATGTCTTTGATTGGAATGTTTAGTCCACTTACATTCATAGTAATTATTGATAGTATATATTTATTGTCATTTTATGACTGGTTTTATGGTTATTTCTAAAGATCTTCTCTGATGCTTTCTTGCCTTTCTGTCTTTCATGGTGTGCTGGTTTTCTTTAGTGATATATTTGGATCTTTTGTATGTTTATTAATGGTTTTTGCTTTGTGGTTACCATTGGTTTTGTATATAATATTTTCTGCATATCACAGTCTATATTGAGTTGATGGTCATTTAAGTTTGAACCCATTCTTTGCTCATCTCCTCCCCACATTTTAGGTATATGGTATCATATTTTACATACTTTCATTTTGTGAGTTCCTTGATTGATGTTTTACAGAAACCTTCATACCGTGATTTTTGGTCTCTCCTTTCCACTTAAAGAGTCCTCTGTAATATTTTATGCAGGGCAGGTTTACTGGTCATGAATTCCTTTAGTTTTTGTCTGGGAAACTCTTTTCTCTCTCCTTCTCTTCCCAAATGTTAGCCTTGCTGGATAGAGTATTCTTGGCTGCAGGTTTTTCCCATTCAGCACTTTGAATTTATCATGCCACTCCTTTCTGGCTTGGAAAGTTTCTGCTGAAAAATCCCGATAACCTATTGGGGTTTCCTTTGTGTGTAGCTGTTTTCTCTTCTCTTGCTCCTTTTAATGTTTTTCCTTTTATCACTATATTTTGCCATTTTAATGACAATATGTCTTGATGTGGATCGGCTTTTATTGATTTTGTTGGGGGTTCTCTGGGCCTCCTGGATCTGGATATCTGTTTCCTTCTCCAGATTAGGGAAGTTTTCAGCTATTATTTCTTCAAATAAATTCTCTGCCCTCTTTTCTCTCTCTTCGTCTTCTGAGGCTCCTATAATACTAAAGTTATTAAGTTTCACAGAGTCATTGAGTTCCCTAACTCTATTCTTGTTTTTTTTTGTAATTCTTTTTTCTCTCTTTTGTTCACCTTGATTACTTTCCACTGCTCTGTCTTCTATGTCATTAATTCATTCCTTTGCTTCTTCCAGCCTGCTGTTCAATCAAGTGTGTTTCTCATGTGCCCTCTACCTCTATGTTATTACTTATCTGTGTATTAATGGTCTCATTGATGTTCTCCACTCTTCTCAAGTCCAGTGAATATCCTTATGATTACTGCTTTAAATTCTCCATCAGGCATGTTATTTATATCTGTTTTGCTTGTATATCTGGCCATGACCTTGTCCTTTTGTTCATTTGGGAGAAATTCCTCTGTCCTCTCATTTTGTGTAAGTCTCTGTGCCTGTTTCTGTATTAGGAAAGTCAGGGTGTCTCCTGTTCTTGAGTGTAATGCTTTATGAAGAAGACATCCTGGAGTGCCCTGCTGTGTAGTGTCCCCTGTTCCCCAGGGCCTGGCACTTCTGTGAGTGTCTCCAGTATGTGTTGCATATGCTCTGCTGTTGTGTTGTCACCACTTTATCCTTCGGGCCAGTTATCTGCAGAGGTTCTCTTTCCCTGCTGTGGGCAGCGTTTGAACCCTGGCCTGAATGTGATGTGGTTTAACTAGGTGTTCTTTTGTGGAATGAGACCTGTCACCTCCTCCATCAGGACCAAGGCCTTGCAAAACTCCCAGGTTGGGAGACAGGATGTGGGCAGGGGTTTGGGCCTGTCTTTTGGGGGTGGGGCCTGCCGCACTGGGACTGAGGCAAGTGAGACTGGGAAGGGTAGTTCCACCAGAGTATGGGGAGTGGGGTTTGGTGTAAGCAAGTTAGGTAGCAAGTGTTTGTGCTTCTCTGGTTCCTGCAGGTGGCTCTGTGTTTATGCTAAGGGGTGGGGAAGGGAAATGGTGCCTGCCAATTCCTTTATTCCCAGAGGGGTCTCTGTGAATGTTGACTCTGTGGGATAAGCTTCTGAGATGAGCAAGTAACCTCCTCATTGTGTGCCCCAGGCACTCTTCAGATCACTGTTTTAATGCTGTACTTCACAGGCTGTTTGCCCTGCCTTTTCTCCAAGAGCAGCCCCAGTGCCTGCAAGCTCTCCCATAGCCAGGCATGGTGACCTTTAAAATTCCTGACTTTAAGCCCTGCTGGTTGCAAGAACTCATGAAATTCGGGCCCTCTCGCTTTCTAAGCCAATTGCTATGGGCATTTGTCTTCCCTTTGCACTCCCCTGTATGTTAGTCTGTCTCTTTCCCTCCTCTGTGACCATGATTCCCTCCCCACCTCTGTGGCCATTATATGTTTCCCCAGTTAGCATCTCCACTCTCCTAGCCTCCTCGATGTGGCCTCTTCTCTACCTTTAGTTGTGGAGTTTGTTCTACTGGTCTTCAGATCAATTTCTGGGGAATTTTGGATGATTTGATAAGTCATCTAGTTGTATTTGTGGGACGAGGTGAGCCTAGGGTCCTCATACTCAGCCACCATCTTCCACTCCATGGAGCCACTTGAGATGGTCATATGATTTTTATCCTTCATTTTGTTAATGTGGCATATCACATTAATTGATATGTGAATATTGAACCAGCCTTCCATCCCTGGAGTAAATCCCACTTGATCATGGTGAATGATCCTTTTCATGTATTGTTGAATGCAATTTGTTAATACTTTGTTGAGGATTTTTGCATGTATGTTCATCAGGGATATTGGCCTGTAGTTTTCTTTTTTGCAGTGTTCTTGTCTGGTTTTGGCATCAGGGTAATGCTGGCCTCATAGAATATATTTGGAAACTTCCTTTTCTGCTTTTTAGAATAGTTTGAGGAGAATAGGTATTAACTCTATTTTCTTTTAAAGGTTTATTTTATTTATTTTAGGGAGAGAATGCTCAAGCAGGGGGGAGGGGCAGAGGGAGAGGGAGAGAGAGAATCCTCACGCAGACTCCCTGCTGATCATGGAGCCCAACGTGGGGCTCAATCTCAGGACCCTGAGATCATGACCTGAGCTAAAAATCAAGAGTCCACCACTTAACTGACTCAGCCACCCAGAACCCCCTCCCCCCCCAACTCTTTTTGAATTGATAAAATTAACCTTTGAATCCATCTGGCCATGGACTCTTGTTTTTTTGGAGTTTTTGCTTACCGATTCATTTTTGTTCCTAGTAATTTGAATGTTCAGGTTTTCTATCGCTTCCTGATTCAGTTTTAGAATATTCTAGGAATTTATCCATTTCTTCTCCATTATCCAGTTTGTTGGCATATCATTTTTTATAGTAGTCTCTTATAATCCCTGTATTTCTGTGGTGTTGGTAGTTTCTTCTTTTCTTTCCTTTTTGATTATATTTATTCAGGTTCTCTTTTTTTCCTTCACTGGCTTAAGGTTTATCAATTTTCTTTATCTTTTCAAAGAAGCAGCTCTTGGTTTCATTGATCTTTTCTTTTTTTTTTGGTCTCTATTTCATTTATTTCTTCTCTGGTCTTTATTATTTCTTTCCTTCTACTAAATTAGAGCTTTGTTTCTCTTTTTCTAGTTCCTTTGGTGTAAGGTTAGATTGTTTAATATTTTTCTTATTTCTTGAGGTAGGCCTGTATCATTATGAATTTCCTGTTAGAACTGCTTTTGCTGCATCCTGAAGATTTTGGACCATAGTGTTTCTATTTTAATTTGTCTCCATGTATTTTTTTATTTCCTCTTTGATTTGTTGTCTCATTCATTGTTTTGTAGCATGTTATTTAGCTTCTGCATGTTAGTGTTTTTCCTTTTTTTTTTTCCCTTGTGATTGATTTCTAGTTTCATACCATTGTGGTTAGAAAAGATGCATGCTTTGACCTCAGTCTTCTTAAATTTATTAAGACTTGTTTTGTTACTTAACATGTGATTCTGGAGAATTCCGTGTGCATTTGAAGAGAATGTGTTTTCTCTTGTTTTTGGATTCAAGATTTATATTATGTTAAGTTCATCTGGTCTAATGTGTTGTTCAAAGGCACTGTTTCTGTATTGATTTTCTGCTTGGATGATCTGTCCATTTATGTAAATGGGATGTTAAAGTCCTCTACTACTTTGTATTTCTTTTAGTTTTTCTCTTTATGGCTTGTTAATATTTGCTTTATGTATTTAGTTGCTCTAATGTTGGTTTCATAGATATTTACAATTGTAATATTCTCTTGTTGGACTGATTCCTTTATCATTATAGGGACATGGGACATTCTTTGGGTCTTGTTACAGTCTTTGTTTTAAATTCTGTTTTGTCTGATACAAGTATTACTACCCTGGCTTTTTTTTTTTTTTTTTGCTTCCTTTTGCATGCATTATCTTTTCCATCCTCTCACTTGCAATTTGTATGTGTCTTTACACCTGATGTGAGTCTCTTGTAGGCAGCATATATATGGGTCTTTTTTTTTTTTATCCATTCTGCCATCCTGTGTCTTTTGATTTGAGTGTTTAGACCATTTACACGTAAAGTAATTATTATTATTTTTTTTAAGATTTTATTTATTTATTTGACAGAGAGAGAAAGGGAGAGAGCGAGCATAAGCAGGGGGAGCAGCAGAGGGAGAAGCAGGCTCTCCACTGAGCAGGGAGCCCGATGTGGGACTCGATCCCAGGACCCTGGGATCATGACTTGAGCCGAAGGCAGACATTTAACCAACTGAGCCACCCAGGCGTCCCTAAAGTAATTATTGATAGGTATGTACTTACTGCAGTTTTGTTAATTGTTTTCTTATTTTTGTGGTTCTTCTCTGTTCATTCTTTTCTTTCCCTCTTTCCTTGTGATTGATGATTTTCTTCAGTGTTACGCTTTCTTATCTTTATTTTTTGTGTATCTATTACAGGTTTTGGGTTTGTGGTTACCATGAGGTTTATATTATAACATCCTAAATATATATAGTAGTCTATATTAAGTTGATGGTCAATTAAGTTCAAACACATTCTAGAAGAAATTTTATTTTACACCCCCTCCATGTTTTATGTATATGTTATCATATTTTACATCTTTTTATTCACAGTTTTCTTACTTCTAATTATAACCTTCTCTTTTTCACTTAAAGAAGTGCCTTTAACGTTTCTTATAAGGCTGGGTTAGTGGTGATGAATTCCTTTAACTTCTATTTTTCTGGGAAACCTTTTATTTCTCCTTCAATTCTGAATGATAACTTTGCTGGGTAGAGTATTATTGGTTGTAGGTTTTTTCTTTTCATCACTTTGTGTATATCATGCCACTCCCTTCTGGCCTACTGAGTTTTTGCTGAAACATCAGCTGAAAGCCTTATTTGGTTTCCTTCGTTCATAACTATGTGCTTCTCTCTTGCTGCTTTTAGAATTCTTTCTTTAATCTTTGACATTTTAATTATTATGTGTCATGGTGTGGACCTCCTTGGGTTCAGCTTGTTTGGAACTCTGTGCTTCCTGAATCTTCCTTCCCCAGGTTAGGGACGTTTTCAGCTATTATTTCTTCAAATAATTTTTCTGCCCCTTTGTCTCTCTCTCCTTATTCTGGGACCCCTATAATGCCAATGTTTTTGTTTGCTTGATATTGTCTAAGAGGTTCCTTTATCCTGTTTTCTTTTCTTCCTTTTTTTTTTTTTTTCTTTTTTGCTGTTTAGTTTGGGTGCTTTACATTTACCCATTCTTCCAGATAGCTGATCTGTTCTTCTGCATATTCTAATCTAGTGTTGATTCCCTTTAGTATATTTTTCATTTTAGTTATATTCTTCAGTTCTGATTGTAAAAAATATTTTCTGGGTCTTTGTTGATGTTATAAGTGAGTTCATCCACTCTTCTGTCTAGTCTGGTTAGGATCTTTATGATCATTTCTTTAAACTATTAGGCATATTTCTTAACTTTTTTTATTTCGTTTTTTTTTTTTTTTTAAACTTTTTTGTTTTGTTCTGTCATTTGGAACATATTCCTTTGTCTCCTTGTATTGCTTGACTTTCTATGTTTGTTTCTGTGAATTAGGCAGAACAGCTACTTCTCATAAAGTTGAAGGAATGGTCTTATTGTATATCATCCTTTGTGTAGACTGTGGATGCCTGGTGACTTAGGTTGGTTGGCTGGAGCTGTGACTGGTGTGGGCTGGGTCTGCCCTGGTGAGATGGCTGGAGCTGAAGTTGGTATGGGCCAGGGTGGTCCCAGGGCTCTCTGTACAGAGGATGCTGTAGCAGGACAGCTGATGCTGAAGTGGTTCAAACCAGGGGATTCTGAGGTTATCCATGTGGGGGTTGCCCTGGCAGGACAGCTGAAGCTGAAGTTAGTACAAGCCAGGGAGTCCTGGGGCTCTCTTCATAGAGGGCACTGTGATAGGATAGCTGAAGCTGAAGTGGGTGTCCTGGAGTGCTCAGTGCAGGGGCACCCAGGCAAGGTGGCTGGAGCCAAGGCAAGGTACACGTTGGTCCCAGGGCACTTGGTTTATGTGGCACCCTGGTGGGGCAGCTGGAGCTGAATTGCACGTGGGGTTGGGGAGTTCTGGGGCACTCTGCGTAGCACATGATCTGGCAGGGTGGCTGGATGTGAGGTGGGGCATGGATGGGTAGAGGTCCTGAGGTGCTCTGCACAGAGATGCCCTGGTAGGACATCTGTAGCTGAAGTGGTCTTGGGCCAAGATGCTCCTGGGACAGCTGGAGCCAAGGTGTGAACTGGGGTGTCCAGTAGTGGTGTGTGCCAGGGTTGCCTGTGCCAAGTTGTCTGGAGCCAAAGTGGCGTGGGCCTGGAGTGTTCCAGGGTGCTTTGGCCTGTGTTTTCTTGGTGAGATGCCTGGAGCTGTGATGGGTGCTGGCCAGTAGTGTCCTGATGTGCACAGTACTGAGGCCGCCTTAGTGGGATGGCTTGGGCTGGTGTGGGCTAGGGCCCCAGGGCTTGCTGAGGTGGTAGGCTGGCTAGGGTGCATGGACTCTTGTTCATGTCCGTGTTATCAAGGTGGAGGGGAAAGTAAACTGTAGTGCTTGCCCGGCCTTCTGACCTGGAGAGAGTTGCAGTAGTTCCCCTGCCATTTGGTAGGGTTCCAGGGAAGTTCTTCCATATTCTGGTTGGCCTCTTAAACCACAGCTTTTGCTTTTTTTTTTTTTCTTTTCCTGTGCCCCAGGTTATCTTGGGCTGGTATGGGCTTTGTGCCTAGGGCTTGCTGAGGCAGCAGGCTAGCTATGACATCTGGACCTTGCTCCAGTCTGTGCTATCAGGTGGGGGGGTTGTGTAAACTGGGGCACCTGCCAGCCCCTCTAACCCACAGAGAGTTCCAACAGCTCCCCCGCCATTTGGCAGGGTTCTATGCCTAGTTCCTTTATATTCTACTTGCCCTTTTAAACTGTGGCTTTTTTATTCTGTGCCCCAGGACAGATGAGTCTGTTCACAGTTCCTTAGTACCATCCACCCCCCACCCTCCACTCCCAACTGGAGTTTGCAGTGTTGGAGGGGGGTGATTACTTTATTACTTTATTACTGTGTCTCCTCTCGCCATTCTCTATGTGGTCTCTATCTTTTGTTATGCAGAAGTTGTTCAGTCAGCCCTCAGTTCTTCAGGAGGAATTGCTCTGTATATAGGTATAGATTTGTGCCCGTGGAGGAGGTGAGTTCAGCGTCTTCCTACATTGCCATCTTGGAATCAGCTTCTTCCCCCCCCAAATTTTAAACATATGTCAGGAACCCCATTTCTGGAAATTTTGTTATGTGTATAATAGAGTGAAGAAAATGTGGAGATACTTTAGAAAGAAAAGTTTTCATTGATTCAGAATGTTCATTACTTCATTAAGTATTTATTCATTCCTACTATGTACCAGATCCTACTAGTCATGGGAGGCACAATGGTGAGAAAAACAAACAGAAATGAGTCCTGGCTTCCTGGAGCTCACAGACTAATGGGGGGTTAGGGTGGGGGGCAAACATACCTTAAACAATCACACACATATAAAATTGCAACTGAGAGGAACACTGCAGGAATGAGAAGCTCTTATTACTACTGAACCATCTTACTGGGGAATTTGACCTATTCTGAAAGTTTAGGAATGGCTTCTCTGAGGCATGGATGGTTGAACTTAAATTAAGCCTTCCATTCAGAAGGAACAGCATGTGTAAAAATCTTTTTGGTGAGAGGGAGCATGGTGAATCAGGGATTGAAAGGCCATGATGCCTGGAATGCAGAGCAAAGGGGAGGGGTTGGTGTGAGAAGAGGCTATAAATCTAGTCTGTACAGATCTTTGAGCCCATGTTAAATGTTTTGTACTTTATCATAAGAGCCATTGAAGGATTTTAGGTAGAGAGAATCATGATGCATTTGGAAAAGGTCATGCTGGCTTTAGTGTGGAGAAAAGAAAAAGAAAATAGTGCCGGAGGGGTAGTCCAAGTGAGCAATAATAGTAGGTTGAATCTAGGGGTAGTGGGAATCGAAATGGAGGTAAGTGGTCAGAGCTGAAAATCAGCAATACTTGGCAATGGATTGAATATAGGAAACAGATGCATTTATGATTTACAAACCTGGATGAGTGGTGGCGTTCGCAAAAAATACTAAGACCAAGTTTTGTGGAGGGAGAGGGGGGACGATCATGAGTTTAATTTTAAACATGCTGAATTGAGGTGTCTTGGAGATATCTAAGAGGAGACCTCAAATATGTATAAATCAGGAACTCCAAGGGGAAATGTGGACAAGAGATACACTGTAAATCATCTTTGTATAAATGGTAATTAAAGTCTTGAGCACTAAGGAATTGAAGAGATTGCCCATGTAGAGAGTTTAGGGTGAGAATATGGTGATGATATTTCCAGATACTTGGATAGTACTTGCTATGTGCCACGCACTGTTCTAAGTGTGAACATAGGGTAGAGACTTGAGGAACATTGGCATTTCCTCATCTGTTAGAGATAGATGAGCCTTCAAGAGAGTATTGAGAAGGACTAGTCAGAGTGGTAGGTAGGAAATGAGAGGACTGTAGAAAGCCACTGAAGCCATAGAAAAAAAATTTTTCTTGAAGGAGGGAGTCCTGAGTATCAGTATGTTGAACATGTTAAGTAAGGGGCAGAAAGATGGATTAATTATATGGAAATGATTGGTTACTTAGAATTATTTTTGTGGATTGATGGGCGCAGAATCCAAAAGCAAGTGGGGAAGGAAATTGAAATTGGGTCTTTACTTCACATTAAATGCAGAGATCAATTCCAGAACAGTCAGTATCCAGAATATAAAATGAATAATAAATCAATAAGAATAACCCAGTAGGAAAAGGTGCAAAGGTACAAAACAGGCATTTTATGGAAGAGGAAGCATAGTCAACGTATGTTGAACATATGTTTAAACTAATTAAGGATATACAAATCAAGACCACAGTGAGACTTCATTTTACAGTTGAGTGGCAAAAATTAATGAGTCGGATAATACTGATAGCAGGATTTCTCAAACTTTAACTTGAATCATTTAAAGAACATTGAAAAATGTACATTCTGATTCAGCAGATCTGGAGTGGGGCCTGAGATATACTGGCTTTCTAACAAAGTTCTAAATGATGCCTGTGCTGATGCTCTGTGGACCATAATTTCATTTGCAAGGTTGTCAAGGATAGAAGTCAGCAGACTCTCTTAAATATGACACGCTGAATGAGTATTAATTGGTACACAGTTTGGGAACTAGGTAGACATTACTAGTAAAGTTGAACACACACACACCCTATAACCCTGTTGTTGATCCAAGAGGAACTCTTGCATATGTACACATATATGTAGCGGAAGATGTCAGATCTCCATCCATATCACTTTGGAACCCTTGACCATATTTGTGCATGTTGGTCCTGGTACTCTTTCATTCCCAGTAGCCACCACCTTTTTCTTTTGGTTGACAGGCTGTCCTAACACTGCCAGAACATTCTTTGTGTGCGTGCCCAAAAAGTTAGAAGTGCCTGGAAATTTATGTTCCCTAGGCTTATGTCCACTAGGGAGTTAGTGTTTCCATTTTGTTCAGATAAATACCCAGAGGTGGAATTGCTGAATCATGTTGTAGTGCTATTTAAAATTTTTTGAAGAACCTCCTCCTGTTTACTATAGTGGCTGCACCAATTTATATTCCCACCAGCAGTGCACAGGGTTTTCCTTTCTCCATATCTTCACCAACACTTATTATTTCTTGTTCTTTTTTATAATAGCCATTTGGACAGGCGTGAGGTGGTATCTCCTTTAGTTTTGATTTGCATTTTCCTCATGATTAGTCATATTGAGCACTTTTTCATGTACATGTTGACTATCTGTATGTCTTTTTTGGGTAAGTGTTCAGGTCCTCTGCCTATTTTTTAATCAGATTGTTTGTTTTTTCTAACTATTGAGTTGCATGGGTGTCTTTAATATAAGTTTTTTATATTAACCCATTATCAGATAATATGATTTGCATATATTTCCTCCTATTTGGTAGGTTGCCTTATCATTTTGCTGATGGCTTCCTTTGCTGTGCAGAAGCTTTTTAGTAGTCCTCCTTGTCTAGTTTTGCTTTTATTGCCTTTGATTTTGGTGTCAGATCCAAAAATTCATCAAAGACAAATGTCAAGGAGCTTACCACCCGTGTTTTTTTTCTAGCAGTTTTATGGTTTAAGGTCTTACATTCAGGTCTCTAATCCTGAGTTAATTTTTGTGTAAGGTAGTGATCCAGTTTCATTTTTTTGCATGTGGCTATCTGATTTCCTCAACACCATTTATTAAAGATACTGTCCTTTCCCCATTGTATTTATTGGCTCCTTTGTCATAAATTAACTGACCGTATTTGTGTGTTTTTATTTCTGGGTTCTCGATAATGTTCCATTGAACTTTGTTTTTCCCCTGATATCATACTGTTTTGACTACTATACCTTTGTAGTTAGGGGGCACGAGGCCTCTAGGTTTGTTCTTCTTTTTCAAGATTGCTTTGGCTATTTGGGGTCTTTTATGGTTCTGTACTAATTTTAAGATTGTTCTGTTTCTGGGAAAAAATGCCATTGGAATTTTAATAGGGATTGCGTTGAATTTGTATATTGCTTTGGGTAGTGTGGACATTTTAATAGTCCACTGGAGAGAGAGATCTCTCCAGATCCTTAAAGAATTATTGGGAACTGGGTCAAGCTAATATTGCTACCAGGGGATATGAGACCCCATAATGATTCTCATGTGAATATGGGGGCATATGGAGGCCAGGTGATAAATGGAGTCCTGGCTCAAGTCTGTCTCACAGCTGGGCTCACTGTATCTCTAGACTCACTGTGTGGTCATTTTCCCTGTTCCTGAATGTGTAATCAGCGTGGATATATTTAGTAATTGGCAGCACCATCATATTTAACCTATGGAATAAGAGCCCTTGTAGTAGGAAAGGACAGGTGGAAACTACTGGGACTGTTGCACAAAAAAGTAAATCAGAAGAAATAACATAGCCCGGTTGAATGGTAGAGATTAATGTTAGTCTTAAAGACTTAATGGTTGAGGGTGGTGATTCCTGTCTACTCGCACTTAATGAGATTTTTCCCTGCAAAGGACAGATGGTAGGTGATGGTGAACACATTGGTGAACACATTTAACCAAGCAATTTCCTGACCATAGTTGCTGTATCAGATAAAATGTTTTTACTAGAGTAGAGCAACACGATCTGTGGCACTTCATATGCAGCTATTGATAATGAAGAATGAATGCCTTTTTAACTATTGGGAAGGGGTATCAGAAGCAGTTCACACATACTTAGCATGGACAGAAGTACACATTTATGGTCATGCCCTAGGGCTATATCAACTCCACTTCCCTCGGTTACAAGGTAGTCCAAAGGGACCTTGATTGTCTGGAAATTCAGCAAAACATCATGATCCACTATATTAATGACATCATGTTTGCTAATAACACTCTTTGACAATGTCCTACATTCCCTCACCCCCTTATATTTTTATTGCATCTGTCTGGCAGATCATAAATTTACATGAACAGCTCTTGGCTTTCTCTGTGCTAACAGCGGAAGAGCTAAAGGCTGTGTAAGGAAGTCATGTAAAAGGGAAAATTGGCTTTATGAGAAATTCATGACTGTCAACCTCAGATGGTGATTTTATTTTCTCTGTAGAGAACATGAGACACTCTACAGTCATCTCCAAGAGGGGCATTGGGGTTTGAGGAGAATAGAGGAGGTTTGAATTTGTCATGAGACAAAAAAGAAAAAAGAGAAAGTGAGGTGTTTAGAGGAAGGTAATATAATTGCCAGATAGTGTTGAGGGCCATGTTTGAAGATTATCTGCTACAAAGTTGAGGCATGCAGTATTCTATAATTATGTTTTTTCCCATTCTCAGTTTTGGAGATTTTCTGGAGTTAATAATTGCTTTTTTTTTTTTTTTAAGATTTTATTTATTTATTTGACAGAGAGAGAGATAGCGAGAGCAGGAACACAAGCAGGGGGAGCAGGAGAGGGAGAAGCAGGCTTCCCGCCGAGCAGGGAGCCTGATGTGGGACTCGATCCCAGGACCCTGGGATCATGACCTGAGCCGAAGGCAGACGCTTAACGACTGAGCCACCCAGGTGCCCTTTAATTGCTTTGTTTTATATTTGTTTAGTTCGAGATATATCCATCAAGATTCTATGCCCCAAACTTTTTAACAGAACTCTAAAACTCCTCTCTGTAGCGTGATCTTTGTTTGTTTGAGGTACCTTCCTAGTGCCTCCCTGCCTTGTCCCCTATCCACCTACTCCAGTCTGGACTGAATGCTTTTTAGTGCGCTGCACAATTTTCAAACTAGGACTTTCCCTTACCACTATCCTGGAAATTTCTTTTGGCTTTTTTCTGTCTTGGATGATCTATTATCCTAGCAGAGATTGTTGGTTGTTCTCTAAAGTCCATCATCCCCTCCTTTCATAGTAATAGAACCTTTTATTTTTAGTTTGACATATGGCCAACCACACCTCCCAAATTGCCTTGCAGCTAGGTGTGGTCATGTGACTAAATTCTAACCAGTGAAATAGAAGCATAAGTGTTTGGTTCACTGTAACTGTAGTATTTAACACAGTGATCAACCCAGATCCACAGTAAATATTTGTTGACTTACTAAATCAATATGTTGCCTAGCCTTGGAGCCCCTTGACAGTTCCTTGTCGTCTCTTGACAGTTTTTCCTGCTTATTGAAATCTTACTATTCAAGCCTACTCTCTATATCCTGCAAGAAGTTTTCCTTGTCCCCACTCTTCCCCATTAGGATTATTTCTTTTTTTTTTTTTTTTAAAGATTTTATTTATTTATTTGACAGAGAGAGACACAGCGAGAGAGGGAACACAAGCAGGAGGAGTGGGAGAGGGAGAAGCAGGCTCCCCGCAGAGCAGGGAGCCCGATGTAGGACTCGATCCCAGGACCCTGGGATCATGACCCAAGCCGAAGGCAGTCGCTTAACCAACTGAGCCACCCAGGGGCCCTAGGATTATTTCTTATATTAAAGTCTATACCCGAGTTGAGGAGTTATAACTGATAAGTGGTCCCTGTGTGCTTGCTATAATGGCTGGAGTGCTTTGATATGAAGAGTATTAAGTACTGTTCTGTGACATTTTTAGCACTGCTTACAACAAAAAGTTGGTAAAGAGAAGGTCCTCTCTGGCTTGGAGGGAGAAAAATACTTGATATTGTATTAATTTAGTCTTTACTTGTCTCCATTGGGTTATAAGTGTACATTGAGGGTCTTCTTTATTTTTTCACATTGTTTTGTCCTGTCTGGCATGATGACAGATTGATTTCGACAAAATTGAATTGTATGGGTGATAATTGGATTAAATGAGTATTGGGAACCTTCAGTAATTAAGGTTACTGATTTCCTGGAAGAAAAGGTCATTGAAGATTAACAAAAACTTCACAACTATTAATATCAATGAAGGTTTTTCTGGAGAGGGAAATAAAATTTTCAAATCACCGGCTTTGAAAACCATGAATGAAAATTATTAAAAACATGTTGAAAAGGGCCACAGTGAAGTTGAGGTTAAAGGAAAGTGTTTGAGGAGCGCCTGGGTGGCTCAGTCGTTAAGCATCTACCTTTGGCTCAGGTCATGATCCCAGGGTCCTGGGATCGAGCCCACATCAGGCTCCCTGCTCAGTGGGAAGCCTGCTTCTCCTTCTACCACTCGCCCTGCTTGTGTTCCCTCTCTCACTGTGTCTCTCTGTCAAATAAATAAATAAAATCTTAAAAAAAAAAAAAGTGTTTGAGAGAATATATATATGCTTAAATCCTCTCAGATGCTTGTTTTCCACAGTAGCCTAAATTCCAGTCATACAGTTGATTAATCATGGAACACAAGGGGAATGAATTGAATGGTGTTAATGGTTAGAATATTGTGCTATGATGGCTCAGTTGTCCTTGCCACAAAAGTATCCGTGCTTGTTTGATCAGGCTGTTTATAGGCGTGTTCTTGTTTAGGTATTTGACAGAATAGTAGACATTGGAGAAATGATTACTGTATTAAAAACAAAAACACACACACACAAAAAAGAAACCCCCCAAAACACAAGTGATTCATATAATATATTGTAACATGTTCGTGAAATGATTCCATTGTAGAACTTCCCTTTTTTGACCAAATACATTGTACAAAAGAGAAAGGAAAAGTTATGGTATTGTAGCAAACAATAGGAAAATGGGGGAAAAATCCATTTACAGTAGTATCAAAGTATTCAAATATTTAAAAATAAATTTAACAGGGCGCCTGGGTGGTTCAGTCAGTTAAGTGTCTGCCTTTGGCTCAGGTCATGATCCCAGGGTCCTGAGATCGAGTCCCGCATCCGGTTAGCCTGCTTCTCTCTCTACCTCTGTTGCTCCCCCTGCTTGTGCTCTCTCTCTCTGTCAAATAAATAAAATCTTAAAAAAAATAAATTTAACAGAAGTATCGATCTCTACATTTAAAGCTACAGAATATTGATTGAGAGAAAATAAAGATCTAAATGGAGAGATTTACTGTGTTCTTAGATTAAAAGACGCGGTATAGTTAAGATGTTAGTCTTCTTAAATTGACCTATATATAGATTCAGTCCAATCTCAATAAAAATTCCAATAGGTTTTTTTTTTATAAACATAGAAACTGATAAGCTGTTTTTAAAATTTATAGGGAAATGTAAACAACCTAGATTAGTCAAAGAAGTTTTATGTAAGGTGAACAAATTTGGAGAAATTACTACCTGCTTTCAAGACTAATTGTAATGCAACAGTAATCAAGACAGTGTGGTATTACTGAAAGGATGGATATATAATACAGATCAGTGGAACTGAAGAGAGAACCCAGGAGTGGAACCACTCAAGAATGGTCAGTTGGTTTTTGATAAAAAACTTGATAAAGTTGCCTAGGCTATTGAATGAAGAAAGCAAAGTCTTCCAGCAAATGGTGTTGCAACAACTGTATAGTCAGTCATATAGAAAAATGAACCTTGACCCTGACTTCACACCATACATAAAAATTAATTTGAAATGCATACGATGTAAATATAAAAACTAAAATTATGAAACTTCTAGAAGAAAATACAGAAATAAAACTGTGACCTTGAGGTAGGCAGCAATTACTTAGGACACAAAAGGCAAAAATCAAACAAAAAAATGGTAAATTGGCTTTTATCAAAATAAAGAATTTTTGCTCCTTGAAAGATACTATTAGGAAAATGAAAGGCCAGAGACTAGGAGAAACTATTTGCAATACATATATATGAAAAAGGACTTGTATTCAGAATATGTAATAAGCTGTTACAACTAAAAAGAAGGCAACCAAATAAAAAATGGCCAAAAGTTTTGATTAGACACTTCATAAAAGAAGTTTTATGAATGAGTGTAAGTACCTGAAAAGTTGCTCAGTAGCTTAAGTGATCAGGGAAATCCAGATTAAAACCATATTGAACCACAATGAGATACCACTATATATGCATTAGAACAGTAAAATGAAAAAGACTGATAATACCTATTGTTGAGTATACAGAGCAACGACAACTCTCATATGTGGCTAATGGGAATGTAAAATGTTAAAAGCCCTTTGAAAAACTGTTAGTATTACCTAATTTTTTTTTAAAGATTTTATTTATTTATTTGACAGCACAAGTAGGCAGAAAGGCAGGCAGAGGGAGAGTGAGAAGCAGGCTCCCCGCTGAGCAGGGAGCCTGACATGGGCCTCGATCCCACGACTCTGGGATCATGACCTGAGCCGAAGGCAGATGCTTAACCGACTGAGCCACCCAGGTGCCCCAGTATTACCTAACTTTTTAAAAAAGATTTATTTATTCTAGGGAGAGAGAGAGTGCACGAGCACGGGGGAAGGGGCAGAGGGAGAGAGGGAGAGAGAGAATCTCGCTGGGGGCTGGATCCCACGACCACAAGACCATGACCTGAGCCGAAACCAAGAGTTGGACACTCAACCAACTGAAACACCCAAGCACCCAATGAAGAACTGTTAGTAGTATCTTAAAAAGTTAAACAAACACATACTGTACAACTCAGCCATTTTACTCCCAGATACTTATCCAATATAATTAAAAATATGTGTCCACACACAGATTTGTACATTATTGTTCATAGCAGCTTTATTTATAGTACCCAAATTGTAAGCAACTATATATACATTAATAAAAGAATGGATAAAAAACAAGTCGTATAGGGCGCCTGGGTGGCTCAGTTGGTTAAGCTACTGCCTTCGGCTCAGGTCATGATCCTGGAGTCCCTGGATCGAGTCCCGCATCGGGCTCCCTGCTCGGCAGGGAGCCTGCTTCTGCCTCTGACCCTCCCCCCTCTCATGTGCTCTCTGTCTCTCTCATTCTCTCTGTCTCAGATAAATAAATAAAAATCTTTAAAAAAAAAAAATAGTAGTATATACATAGAACGGAATACTGCTCAGCAGTGCAAAGAACCAACTACTGGTACAATGGGTGAATTGCAAAGTAAGCTGAGTGAAATCAGCAGACCCCAAAGAGGACATACTGTGTGATTTTAGTTATATAAAATCCTAGAAAATGTAAACTCATCTCAAATGACAGAAAGCATAGGAGTAGCTGCCTGGGCCTGAGGGTAGATGGAGGGATGGACTACAGAGAGGCGCTGGAAAACTTCTAAGGGTGATGGAAGTATTTCGTGTCTTGATTGTGGTGGCAGTTTTATGGGTATATATGTTTTCAGAATTAATCAAATTATACACTTTAAATAAATGAATTCTATACCTCAATAAAGTTGATAGAAAGGGAGGATAGTAGTGGGGGGAGTATATGTATGAATTTTGAGTGAGAATGCAACTTGGGGCACACTCTGGAGAATAGAATTTACTTCCGTTTGCACGAGAGGCACCATGTTCTCTTAATTAATAGTCCTGTAATACCATGTCATGTATGTCATCTATTGTGACATTTGCCAAAACAACCAAAGTGATTATTTAGTTTTTAATTAGAAGCCTCTAAATTGTTTTCAACAGTGAATGAAAGCACTTTTATTTTAGTCTGAAGAGACGTCTTTAGTATTTCTTCCTCAGAAAGCTTATGGGCTATCAAGGCTTCAAATAAATGGTGCTAATGTGGTGTTTAGAATATATCTTGAAGAGGCAGTTTCTTCCTTCCTGAGAGTGATGGAAATCTATGCTCTATCTTTAAATTATTTTAGCTAACATATTTATCTAAGTATCTTGGGTATTTTTGAAATTAATACCTACAGTGCTTTTCAGGAGTGTAATAGGAATCATTTGTGTATTGTCTTACTGGTGTTTTGAGTGATGTCTTATACTAACTTCTTATCTGCTAAAAGGGTATTATGTCACTAATTCTTAGTCCCTTTTCATAAATGTTAAGCCCTGGCCCCAGGGGAGAGTTTCACATCTTTTACACTGAGATTATTGGAAAGATAAGGCTTTTGAGGCCAGAAAGCCCTGGCTTCATGTTCTAACTGTAAATAGTTGACTGATTTTGGCAAATTACATTCCTCCTTTCAGCCTGTTTCCTCACTTGTAAAAGAGATTAACAGTTCTTAGAATTGCTGTAAGGATTAATAGCATTAAATGTACTAGTACAGTACCTGACACATAGTAGGTGCTTAGTAAGTGTTGTTTCCATTCCTCCTGATAGGATTTCTGGTACTTCTGGTGCTTCTGGTGTATTATATCTGGAGTTCTTCCAGTGCCAGAAGCATTATGTTTTGTACTTCAGTATTTTCCACTTTTTTTTTTTTTTTTTTAAGATTTTATTTATTTATTTGACAGAGAGAGAGAGACAGCGAGAGCAGGAACACAAGCAGGGGGAGCGGGAGAGGGAGAAGCAGGCTTCCCACCGAGCAGGGAGCCCGATGTGGGACTCGATCCCAGGACCCTGGGATCATGACCTGAGCCGAAGGCAGACGCCCAACGACTGAGCCACCCAGGCGCCCAGTATTTTCCACTTTTATTGATGTACCTTCTCAGCCTTATTTTTCAAGTCCTGTTTTTCAAATTTATCTATTCATCTTGATCTGAAACATATGGGTTATGAGCAATATGATTTTTGGTTTATTCACAAAATGTTAACCTTGATATCTGTCTCTGAGCATATCTCAGAGAGTAAAAGCTTATTCTGAAATCAGTGTCTTCTGTGTCTTTTGCATTCTTTACATCACTTTATTCCCTTTGGTTAAGGGGTCAGTTAGAAGTAAATATTTATGCCATTAGGTCATCAGGGAACTGGCAAGCCATCATGCAACTTTCCCATGGTTTCCCAGAGTCTGATTCATTTTAATCATACCTTTCCCTGTGGTTCTGTTGTACTGAGCTCAGATTAATCCTTGTGGACATGCTGTTCCACAGCTGGCAGCTTTTATGCTCGTGGCCCAGGCTCCGTGGTCTGCCTTGACCAGTCTCTTGATATGCACATGAAGTCACTTCTAAAACTGGGTATCCCAGGTCTTAAACTTCATAGTGAGAGTGGGCTGGGGCTAGGAGTGAGACTATATTCCTACAGAATACTTCCACAGTGGCCCTGCTTTGCTTTCCGGTTTTTCACAACTGGGAACACAGCTTATCAGTCGTGTGAGAGAGAAATGTGACCTAAGCTCCAAACTGAAAACAATCAAAGAGAAAAACAAAATAGCATAAAATATATTGTCATCTTTGAAAGAGTACCTATTGTCCAAAGCTCCAGCAATACCATTTTTATAGTTCATTCTTTAAATTTAGTTTTTATATGTATCACACATCGAGAGTCATTTTCTGTTCCTCAGAGGGAATCACTTTAATTTCTGATTCATTTGATAGTAACCTCCTTATTTGTAATTAACATATATTGTTTTTTTTTACAGAATAAGGCATTATGTATCAACTTCCCACTAAGAAGATGAGGATTTCCTCTCTTTGAGCAGCAAGCACCTCTACAGCTGCTGCATGCAAGCACATTTCCCATTCCACCATTTCCCAATATACTTATATCATAATCAGCAGTTATCATATTATAATTACATAAACAGTACTCATACCTGAGCTGTGTTAGTATTTGATGGCTACTTTCCTTGCACAATATTTTGTTTTCCCTTGAATGGATAATCTTGTTTGTTTGTTTAGTTTTCTGTGTTCTCAACAGTCATTAATCCCAAACCATTCCCAACTGTATAAATATCCTGTTAGTAGAGTTGACCCTTGAACAACATGGGGGTTAGGGGCACTGACCTCCCCCCGCCACCCATGCAGTCAAAAATGCACATAAAACTTTTGACTTCCCCAAAACCTGGCTGCTAATAGTCTGCGGTTGACCAGAAACTTTACTGATAACAAGCAGTTGATTAACACATATTTTGTATGTTATATGTATTATATACTGTATTCTTACAATAAAGTAAGCTAGAAAAGAAAGTGTTATTAAGAAAATCATAAAAAGAGAAATACATTTATAGTACCTTATTGTATTTATCAAAAAAATCTGCGTATAAGTGAACCTGCACAGTTCAGACCTGTGCTGTTCAAGGGTCAACTGTATATGCTGAAACACTGGGTAACTGATCAATTTTATGCTTTCAGTAAATCTTTCTAGTCTCCTGATCTGCTGCAGTCTTCACTGGTTGTCCTCTAGATTTGCTGCTTAGCTGTTTCTTGGGATCTTCCCTCAGAGACATCTTGTAAATTCCCTTTGCTTCACCTATCTGTTGGATCCCCTGTGGATCTCATGTCTTACTTTTTTTGATTTATAACGTCTTTGGTAGAACATGTCTTCAAGTAACTTCCTGAGAAAAGGTGCATAAGAGATAACATTTTTGAGACCTTCACTGTTTGTCTTTAATTCTTCCTAATTGTTAAATTGAGTGTAGTATACTAGGTTAGGAATAATTTTTCCTCAGAATTTTGAAGGAATTGCTCAAGTGTCCTAAGTCTTACCGTGTTGATATTAAGAAGTTTTAAATAAAACCTGTTTCCTTGGTGTGTATATTTCCCTCTGGAAGTCAAGACCTTCTCTTTGCACAGTGTCGTAAGATTTTGTTATAGTGTGCTTTGGCATGGGTCTTTTTTTATCCATTGGTGGACCCTTTCAATATCACTCTTTCTTTTTGTCTTACTTTCTATGTGCATTCCCCAGTTTTATATTGAAACTACATTTTAATTTTAGAAGCTTATTTTTAATTCCTAAGATTTTCTTTTCATTTTCTGAATATTCCTTATTAGTAGCATCCTGTGCTTGTTTCCTGGATGCAGTGTTTTCCCCTCTTCCTCTGAGCTTATTAACAATAGAAATTTTCTGCTCTAGGTACTCTCTTTCTCCAGGTTGCTTTACTTTTTGGATCCTTATTGTATTAGATACTGTCCTCAAACCTTTTGTGATTTTTGGCAGTTTTCTTATACTTAACAGTGGGATATTAAAAAGCAGAATGGATTGAACTCAGGTCTGATCTACCTCCAGATCCAGTTGCTAATTTGCAGGAAATACTGAGGACAGAACATGTTGAATTGCACCATGAGTAGCACTTGGCAAAACCCAGTCTATGAAACACTCTACAGCCTCAACTGCCTGATTTCCTCAAGGAAGGAAAACTGTAGATTAAGAGAGACTTTAAAAACATGTTAAGTTTAAAAAGAGGGCAGACTGAACTTTGCATTTAAAAATGGTTAAAACAGTAAATTTTATGCTGTGTCTATTTTACCACAATTAAAAAAAAACCAACAGGGGCAAGACTAATTATAATATCTATAGGGCATGTGGAGGGGCTTCTGGTGTATGTGGCAAAATTCCATTTCTTTTTTTTTTTTTTAAAGATTTTATTTATTTGACAGAGAGAGACACAGCGAGAGAGGGAACACAAGCAGGGGGAGTGGGAGAGGAAGAAGCAGGCTCTCCGCCGAGCAGGGAGCCCGATGCGGGGCTCGATCCCAGGACCCTGGATCATGACCTGAGCCGAAGGCAGACGTTTAACGACTGAGCCACCCAGGCGCCCCACAAAATTCCATTTCTTGACCTGGATGGTGTTTTTAAGAGTGTTAACCTTAAAATAAATCACTAAGCCATGTATTTGTTTTATGTGGGGTTTTTGTATCTATGTTTTATTTTAAAATAAAGAGTTTTTTAAAAAAATTTTAAAATAAATAGCTTTATGTACGTAGGTGGGCACTGTTGGCTGTGGTTCACTGTGGGGTGATGTGGACATTTTCACTGGCAGAATCCCCAAGTCAGTTTTTTTAACTCCTCAGTTCTCAAGTATTTTGGTTTAGGGACCCCTTTACATACTAAAAAGATTAAGAACCCCAAAGTACTTGTTTATGTGGCTTACATCTATTAGTATTTGCCATGATAGAAATTAAAACTGAATTTTAAAAATATTTATCCATCAAAAATAACAGTAAACAAGGGCGCCTGGGTGGCTCAGTTGTTGAGCGTCTGCCTTTGGCTTGGGTCGTGATCCCAGGATCCTGGGATTGAGCCCTGCATTGGGCTCCCTGCTCGGCAGGAAGCTTGCTTCTCCCTCTCCCACTCCCCCTGCTTGTGTTCCCTCTCTCACTGTGTCTCTCTCTGTCAAATAAATAAATAAAATCTTTAAAAAAAAAAAATAAACACATTTCATGTTAATATAAATATTTTTATGAGAAATGTTACTTTCAAAACCAAAAAATTGGAAGTGACATTATTGTAAATCTTTTCAATATCTAGCTTAATAGAAGACAGATGGACCCACATTCATTTCTGCTTTTAATATCTTGCAATATCACACATAGCGTAGCCTTTGAAAACTTGACACTTTTGAGAGGATGAGAGTGAAAAGGGCAAATAACATTGAAGTGTTACCTTACTCTCTGAGAGGATCTAGGGAATCTCAGGGGTTCTTGGATCATACCTTGGAGAACCAATATTCTGGCTGGTTTTCTCTTGAGCTGGTCAGATTCTCCAGGAAGAGTCTACTGTCTGGCCCACTGGCTTTCAGCATTCTGGAACTGAAAGAGGGGGAGAAGGCTGTAAACCTTCACTTGATTACTCAGTTATTAGTATTCTATCACTATGGGTGCCTGATTGTCTCTCAGACCAGTCCAGAAAACTTGTGTTTTGCCATCTAGTCTTGTGTGCAAAGGATACGAGAGGATCAGAGAGTCCAGTTGCTTCTAAAACATATTTTCAACCAGTCTTGCTGTTTTAAACTCTGCCATCATCTTGACTTCCAAAAGTACTATGTACTCCTAATTCTAGAGTCTTTTTGGGCATCTGCCATAGAAATTGGGTTGTTGTTCAGTTTTCTCATTCTGGCCAGAATTTAGTTTTGAATCTGCTGTAAGTTAGGGCCCAGGTTCCATCTGTTTTCTACTGTCACAGTGTTCTTGCATTGGTCTCAGTCTCCTTTCTCTTTGTCCCTTTGGATTTATGCCTGAACAAACAAACATAACTCTTGAAGGGTTTTGTTTTTGTTGTTTCCTTAACATAGTGGAGCTAAAAATGTGTGTTTAAGGTACCATCTGGAATTGGAAATCCCAGCAGTTCCACTTAGATGGATGTTTCTCTAGAACTTATTCACATTTTGGGATAGTACATTATTTTTTGAGGTGAATGGACATTCGTGGGGAGAGTTTACCTCCTTCATCAGATAATCCTCTTTCCCACATTGGGAAGGGTTCTGGTGCTTGCTATCTAGCGTCCTGGAGAGCCTGAGCAGATACTGTGCGTCTGCCTCTACGGAAGCAGTAACTACGCTTCGGCAAAGTAAGACAAAGTTCCTAAATTCTCTTAAGGATAGTCTCACTGGCAGAGAACAGATATCTTACTAGTCTGTTGTTCTCATCAGGTACTATAAAGAACCACATGCAAATACCACTGTCTTTTCTGAAGGAAAATTATTTATTTACTAACTTCACAAAGATTCTTTGAGAACGCAACAAAGAACAGCTCTTAGAATCTACTGAGCAGGGAGAGAATTAGGATTTCTGATCCTCCTGAGACTGTGGTTCTTAAGAATCACTTATGTGCCAGAATCATCAGGAGAGTTTTCTCAGTCTCAGATTGCTAGACCCCTCCCTCAGAGTCCGATTCAGTGGGTGTGTTGGAGGGTTCAAGAATTTGCATTTCCAGTACGTTTCTGATGGTCTGTGGATCGCACGTGGAGAACTACTGCTCTGAGAAAAACTTCCCAAAAGAAGGAATTTAGTGAAAGCATGTTAATTTAAATATTTAACATGGAGTTGTTTCTCATGAAGTAGGCAAACTAAATCTTTAGATAAGATTTTAACATTAAGAACAGATCAATATGGGCAGTTGCAGTCTTGCTCTCCAAGTTCCTGTCTCCCTCCCCACGATGCCTGCCTGCCCAGATGGCCTCCCAGACCCGCAAAGGAGCCGAGCCCAGCGGGGGGCGCCGCCTGGGCCCCGAGGGCAAGAGGCTACAGCAGGAGCCGATGACCCTCATGATGTCTGGTGACACAGGAATTTCTGCCTTCCCTGAATCAAGCTTTTCACATGGGTGGGGCCATCCATGGAGCCCCTGGCCCGATTTCACAAAGACCTGAGGTACACACTCTCCCTGGAGTTCCCCAGGGGGCTACCCTTATAACGTGCCCACGGTGAAGTTCCTCACAGCCTGCCACCACCCCAGCGTGGACACCCAGGGGAACATCTGCCTGGACATCCTGAAGGACAGGTGGTCTCTCCTGTATGATGTCAGGACCATCCTGCTGTTCGTCCAGAGCCTGCTAGGAGAACCCAACAGTGCTAGCCCTTTGAACACACATGCTGCTGAGCTCTGGAAAAACCCCACAGTGTTTAAGAAGTATCTTCAAGAAACCTACTCAAAGCAGGTCTCCAGCCAAGATCCCTGACTGTCCAGCCTCTCTTCTTGTGTTATCTTTTTATTTTCTTCATTTCTGTCTAGGACTCTGTATCTTAAGCTATCGTGTCATTTTTGTTTTGTTTCTGTTTTTTAAATTAAGTCTGGTTGAGCCCTTGTGATGAATATATTAAATAAATACACTGGTTTTTTTTTTTAAAAACAAAACAAAAAAACAGATCAGTATGAATAAAACAGTATCACATGCTATAGGTGAAATCTGACGTGTTGCATGCTGTGAACAGCACAGGTATTTATAATGGATTTTTCTGGTTTTATATGCTTGACAGGCTCTACTCATGAGAATTAGTAAGCAAACATTTGAGAGCTACACCATATAGGAATGTAAATGAATACACATAAATTCCATTGCACGTTAGAAGCACAGTGGCATTAAATAACACCCTGTCCAATTCTTTATTTTATAAATACCAAAAGAATGATCTCTAACAGTTTTTTTCCTATTAAATTCTTTTTTTTTTTTTTTTAAGATTTTATTTATTTATTTGACAGAGAGATGGAGGGAGAGAGAGAGAGCACAAGCAGGGGGAGCGGCACGCAGAGGCAGAAGCAGGCTCCCTGCTGAGCAAGGAGCCCGATGTGGGACTCGATCCCAAGACCTTGGGATCCTGACCTGAGCCGAAGGCAGATGCTTAACCAGCTGAGCCACCCAGGTGCCCCCTATTAAATTCTTCAGTGTCCATTTTCTTTTGAATAATTAATAATTTGTGGGAAAAAAAATACATATAGTCCAAATTCATAATTAAACTATCTCTTGTGGTTAAGGAACTTAAAATACCATGGGAATTTAAAATATAAGGTCGAGAGACTAAAATTGAGAGTGAACCCATGAAGGTCCTATAAATAATTTTATATTTACTAAAAAAATGGAGACTGTTCTTCAAAAGGGAGTATTAAAATCGTAATAGTGTCTCATTTTCAGAGGCATGGTTTAGTCCCCCATTTGCATGTTCACCTTCCCTCTGGTGTTAGGACTTGAAGTTGTTGACTCCAAGCATACTGTGATGCTTTTGATAAAAAAGGCTATTAGTGACCTTTTATTTTATTTTTATTTTTTTAAAGATTTTATTTATTTGACACAGACACAGCAAGAGAGGGAACACAATCAGGGGGAGTGGGAGAGGGAGAAGCAGGCTTCCCGCTGAGCGGGGAGCCCGATGTGGGGCTCTATCCCAGGACCCTGGGACCATGACCTGAGCCGAGGGCAGACGCTTAACAACTGAGCCACCCAGGCATCCCTATTAGTGACCTTTTAAAACTCAGTTCTGTGTGGCTTGTATGGCCACCCTCCATTGGCCCGCTTACCAATGGCCAGGCTGGCTTTTCTCAAGCCCCCCTTCGAGTGTACCAAATTATGTATGGCTTTAGCTAGCTCTACTAGGAAAGCTGCATGCAGAGTCTGCAGGAGCAGAGTCCTGACACCTGGTGGCAACCATTTTCCAACTTCTTCCCTCCTGTGGCTCCAAGGTTTTATTCTCCTTCTGTTTCTTTTATTTTTCACAAGGCTGCATGGCCAAATTCTCTATTTTTACCCAGGCTTTTATTTTAACCCCCCTTTTCTAATTATCTTTTACAGGAGTGATTTAACATCTTTCTTATGAAAGCTAAAATCTTCATGGTTTAGCAAAGGATAATGGGTGTTCTCTGGGGAGAGTAAGAATTTCATGGGTGGGGAGGTTTTACTGCATCTACAGAACATGTTCCTCCTGACACATTTTTTTCTTATTTTACACATTGAAGGGAAGAATGTGCAGTCAGCCAAATAGCAACTTATATCCATTTCAATCAAGGAGGGGAGTTTGTTCTGAATTATAGTCAATTTATTTGTGTGACTCCTTTGAGTGTTTTTATTCCTCTTTCCCCATAAATTCTGTTTTTATACACAACCGATGTGGAGTTCTGTTTTCATAATTTTACTTACTTATTTACTTTAGCGAGCCGCTTTGCCATAGTCAGAAACTGAAGTATTAGGCCACATAAACTTTTTTCTGAAGCTCTCACAATCTTTGGCCATTGTTACATCTCCTTGTACAAATAATTGTTATCCTACTTTTGGTTGAGGTGGAGAGATTGAGAAATTACCTAAAGTCCTTCTAAGTGGCTCAGAGATCAATCAGTAGCTGTACTTCCTATCACCTAGGACAACCCTTAGCTTTCACATTCCTGTAACAAGCCATTCCCCAGGCTTCAGGCCTTAGAGCTCTATTTCTTTTCTTTTCTTTTACAGATTTTATTTTTATTTATTTGACCCAGAGAGAGAGAGCACAAGCAGGGGGAGCTGCAGAGGGAGAGGGAGAAGCAGACTCCCCGCTGAGCAGGGGGCCCGGTGCAGGGCTCGATGCCAGGACCCTAGGATCATGACCGGAGCCCAAGGCAGATGCTCTATTTCTAAGTACTTTCATTCTCAGAAGAGCTTATGACAGTTTGAACTGTCACCTTTATGACCGGTGGTGACTTGCACTTTGGGCAGAGCACTAACTTGAGTCATTAAATGTCTCGGGCTGGTGTGGTAGCTTCTTAAGTAATAGTGATAGCAGCAACCGGCCCAGTGCCCAATAGCACCACAACTTCTTTCTTCCTTACTTGTCATGTAGATAGTAACTTGCCTGCAGTGATAGGAACACTCCTTCCTAGGGAAATGTCTGTTGATGGTACTTACGATGAAATGAAGTCGAAGAAGAAGATGAGCTTTCCTAGCCTGAGAATCAGAAGTTTTATTGTAAGAAAAATCATCCTATATGACCTCACTTACTTCTTCAAGCATTTTGCCCAGGATGTTAATGGTCTTATGGGGACTGAAGAAAAAGAAGGCTTTTATGACAGACTTCTTGAAAAACATACTGTAGCAATTTCTTTGGGATTCCACTAGATTGAAAAATTTCTTTATTGCAATATTTATAATGTTTAATGTATTGATATGTGTATTTAATTTCTTTTTGTATCTTCTGTTATTGAGGCATAATTGACGTGTCATATTGGTTTATGGTGTACAACATAATGATTATATATTGCAAAATGTTCACAGTAAGATCTAGTTAACATCCACCACCACACACAGTTACAAATTTTTTTTTCTTGTGATGAGAACTTCTAAGACCTGCTTCTCTTAGCAACTTTCATTTTTTTTTTTTTTTTATTTTCGGTTAGCCACTGTATGGTACATCATTGGTTTTTGATGTAGTGTTCAACAGTTCATTAGTCGCCTGTAACATCCAGTGCTCATCACCACACGCACCCTCCTTAATACCCATCCCCCACCCCCTCCCTTCTGTAACCCTCAGTTTATTTCCTTGAGTCGATAGTCTCTCATGGTTTGTCTCCCTCTCTGATTTCTTCCCGTTCAGTTTTCCCTCCCTTCCCCTGTGGTCCTCCGTGCTATTCCTTATGTTCTACATATGAGTGAAACCATATGATAATTGTCTTTCTTTGCTTGACTTATTTCATTTAGCATAATCCCTTCCAGTTCCATCCACGTTGATGCAAATGGTGGGTGTTCATCCTTTCTGATGGCTGAGTAATAGTCCATTGTATATATGAACCACATCTTCTTTATCCATTTATCTGTTGAAGGGCATCTTGGCTCCTTCCATAGTTTGGCTATTGTGGACATTGCTACTGTGAACATTGTGGTGCAGGTGCCCCTTCTTTTCACTACATCTGTATCTTTGGGGTAAATACCTAATAGTGCAATTGCTGGGTCGTAGGGTAGCTCTATTTTTAACATCTTGAGGAATCTCCATACTGTTTTCTAGAGTGGCTGTACCAGCTTGCATTCCCACCAGCAGTGTAAGAGAGTTTCTTAGCAACTTTCAAATATGCATCACCATGCTGTATATTACATCCCAGGACTTATTTATTTTATAACTGGAACTGTGTACCTTTTGACCACCTTCACTATTTTGCTTACCCCCAGCCCCTGCCACTAGTTTTGGTTTTATTTTTTAAATTCCATAAGATCATACAGTATTTGCCTTTATCAGTCTGCTTATTTCACTTAGTATAATGCCATCAATATCCATCTGTGTTGTTACAGATGGCAAATTTTCCTTTTTTATGGCTGAATAATATTCCATTGTGATATATACCACATTTTCTTTATCCATTCATCCATTAGTGCACACTTAGGTTGCTTCCATGTCTTGACTATTATAAATAATGCTGCAAGAAACGTAGGGGTCGGGGCGCCTGGGTGGCTCAGTTGTTAAATGTCTGCCTTAGGCTCAGGTCATGATCCCAGGGTCCTGGGATCAAGCCCCGCATCGGGCTCCCTGCTCCACGGGGGGCCTGCTTCTCCCTCTCCCACTCCCCCTGCTTGTGTTCCCTCTCTCGCTGTGTCTCTCTCTGTCAAATAAATAAATAAAAATCTTTAAAAAAAAAAAAAAAAGAAAAAAGAAATGTAGGGGTGCATATACCTTTTTGAATTAGTGTTTTCATTTCCTTTGGATAAGTATCCAGAAGTGGAATTGCTGGATCATATGATAGTTCTGTTTTTATTTTTTTGAGGAACCTCCATACTATTTTCTATAACATCTGCATCTATTTACATTCCCACCAGCTGCACAAGTGTTCCCTTTTTCTCCACATCCTTACCAACCTTGTTATTTCTACTCTTTTTGATAATAGCCATTCTGACTGTATGAGGTGGTATCTCATTGTGATTTTTTAAAAAAATATTTTATTTATTTATTTGACAGAAAGAGACAGTGAGAGAGGGAACACAAGCAGGGGGAGTGGGAGAGGGAGAAGCAGGCCTCCCGCTGAGCAGGGAGCCTGATGTGGGGCTCAGTTCCAGGACCCTGGGATCATGACCTGAGCCGAAGGCAGACGCTTAACAACTGAGCCACCCAGGCGCCCCTCATTGTGGTTTTCATTTACATTTCCTTAATGATTAATAATGTTGAGCATCTTTTCGTGTTTTTCTTTTTTTTTTATTTTTTTTTATTTTTAAAGATTTTATTTATTTATTTGAGAGAGAGAGAATGAGAGAGAGCACATGAGAGGGGGGGAGGGTCAGAGGGAGAAGCAGACTCCCTGCCGAGCAGGGAGCCCGATGCGGGACTCAATCCAGGGACTCCAGGATCATGGCCTGAGCCGAAGGCAGTCGCTTAACCAACTGAGCCACCCAGGCGCCCACTTTTCGTGTTTTTCTTGGCCATCTGTGTGTCTTCTTTGGAAAAATGTCTTTTCGGATCCTCTGCCCATTTCTTAGTAAGATTTTTTTTTTTTTTTTTTTTTGCTATTGAGTTGTAGGAGTTCCTTCCTTAAACCCTTTATCAGATACAACATTTGCAAATATTTAATACCATTCAGTGGGTTTGCTTTTTGTTTTGTTGATGGTTTCCTTTGCTGTGAAGAAACTTTTTAATTTGATGTAGTCCCATTTGTTTATTTTTGGTTTTGTTGCCTTTGCTTTTGGTGTTAGTTCCAAAAAATCATCACTAAGATTGATGTCAGGAAGCTTTCTGCTGTGTTTTCTTCTAGGAGTCTTATGGTTTTGGGTCTTATGTGCAAAGCTTATTCCATCTTGAGTTATTTTTTTAATGTATGATCTAAGACAGTGGTCCAATTTCATTCTTTTGCATGTGGCTGGCCAGTTTTCCCAGCACCACTTATTGAAGAGACTGTCCTTTCCTCATTGTATATTCTTGTTACCTTTGCCATAAATTAATTGACCGTATATGTGTGGATTTATTTCTGGGGTCTGAATTCTGTTTCATTGATCTCTGTGTCTGTTTTTTTGCCAGTGTACTGTTTTGATTACTGTAGCTTTGTAATATGGTTTAAATAAGACCATGACGTATCCTGTTTTGTTCTTCTTTTTCAAGATTGCTTTGGCTATTCATGGTCTTTGTGATTCCATACAAATTTTAGGATTATTTGTTCTATTTCTGTGAAAAATTCCACTGGAATTTGGATGGAGATTGTGTTGATTCTAGACATTGCTTTCCATTTATTTGTGTCTTTTTCATGAAAGTTTCTTTCATCAATAGTTTTCAGTGGATAATTCTTTCACCTTGGTTAAATTTATTCCTAGGTATTTTATTCTGTTTGATGCAATCATAAATGGGACTGTTTTTTTAATTTCTCTAATATAGTTTGTTATTAGTATATAGAGACACAGCTGATCTTGTATATTGATTTTGTATCTTGAAACTTCACTAAATTCATTTATTCTAATAGTTTTATGGTGGAGTCTTTAGGGTTTTGTATATATAGGATTATGTCATCTATATATAGTGATGGTTTTACTTCTTTTCCGTCTTGGATGCTTTTTTTTTTTTCTTGCCTAATTTCTCTGGCTAGGTCTTCTAGTATTATGTTGAATAAAAGTGGTGAGAGTTGGCATCCTTGTTGTGTTCTAATCTTAGAGGAAAAGCTTTCAGCTTTTCAGCATTGAGTATGAGGTTAGCTATGGGCTTATCATGGATAGCCTTTATTATGTTGAGGTACATTCCCTCTATACCCACTTTTTTGAGAGTTTTTAAAATCATAAATCAATAATTTTGTTATATGCTTTTTCTGCATCTGTTGAGATAATCATATGATTTTTATTCTTCATTTTGTTAATGTGGTATATCACATTGATTTGTGGATGTTAAACCGTCCTTACATCCCTGGAATAAATCCCACTTGATCATGTTGTATAACCCTTTTAATGTATTGTTGAATTTGGTTTGCTAATATTTTGTTGAGGATTTTTGCATCTATGTTCATTAGGAATACAGACCTGTAATTTTCTTTTCTTGTGATGTCCTTGTCTGGTTTTGGTACTGGGTCATGCTGGCCTTGTAAAATGACTTTGGAGATACATTCTCCCCTTCTATTTTTGGAAGAGTTTGAAGAGGATTGGTATTCATTTTTCTTTAAATGTTTGGTAGTATTCACCAGTGAAGCCATCTGGTCCTGCACTTTTGTTTGTTGGGAGGTTTTTGATTACTGATTCAATCTCCTTATTAGTTTTGTTGTGTTTAGATTTCTATTTCTTCTTGATTCATTCTTGGTATGTTTTAGGTTTCTAAGAATATACCTATTTCTTCTAGGTTGTCCAATTTGTTAGTATATAATTGTTCATAGTAGTCTCTTCTGATCCTTTGTATTTCTGTGGTATTAGCACTGATGTCTCTCTCCTCTTTCATTTATTTTATTCATTTGAGTCCTCTTGCTTTCCTGGTAAGTCTATTTTGTTTATCTTTTCAAAAAAACCAGCTCTTCTTTTCATTGATCTTTTCTGTTGCCTTTTTTTTTTGGTCTGTATTTATTTTTGCTCTGCTCTTTGTTATTTCTCTCCTACTAATTTTGGGCTGTTTGTTCTTCTTTTTCTAGTTCCTTGATGTATAAATTAGGTTGTTTGAGATATTTCTTGTTTGTTAATGTAGTCATTTATTGTTATGAATTTCCCTCTTAGAACTGCTTTTGCTGCATTCTGTAAGTTTTGATATATTTCCATTTTCATTCATCAAGGTATTTTTTTATTTTTCTTTTGATTTCCTCTTTGACTCATTGTTCAGTATCATGTTGTTTAATCTCCACATACTTGTGAATTTTCCAGTTTCCTTTCTGTAATTGATTTCTGGTGTCTTACCATTGTGGTCAGAAAAGATGCTTGATATGATTTTAATCTTCTTAAATTTATTAAGACTTGTTTTGTGGCCTAACCTGTGATCTGCTCTGGATAATGTTCCATGTGTGCTTGAGAATGGGTTCTGTTACTTTTGGATAGAATGTTCTGTATATGTCTTTTAAGTCCATCTGGTCTAATGTATTGTTTAAGGCCACTGTTTCCTCATTTTCTATCTGGATGATTTATCCGTTGATGAAAGTGGGGTATTAAAGTCCTTTGCTATTATTTTTTTTATTTTTTTTTTTTTTAAAGATTTTATTTATTTATTTGAGAGAGAATGAGAGACAGATAGCAAGAGAGGGAAGAGGGTCAGAGGGAGAAGCAGACCCCCGGCTGAGCAGGGAGCCCGATGTGGGACTCGATCCCGGGACTCCAGGATCATGACCTGAGCTGAAGGCAGTCGCTTAACCAACTGAGCCACCCAGGCGCCCTCCTTTGCTATTATTATATTGCTATATATTTCTCCCTTTAGATCTAATATTTGCTTTTATATTTGCATTAATACTTGCTTTATATCTGTAGGTGCTCCTGTGTTGGGTGCATAAATATTTGCAAATATTATATCCCCTTGTTGGATTGACCCCTTTATTATTTATAATGACCTTTTTTGTCTCATTACTGTCTTAACTAATATCAGAAAAAAAAAGACTTTTATCTACCCCACCTTTCCTTTGGTTGCCATTTTCATGGAATGTCTTTTTCTATCCCTTCACTTTCAGTGTGTGTGTGTTCTTACATCTGAAGTCTCTTGTAGAAGGCATACAGATAGGTCTTGGTTTTTATCTATTCAGCCACTCTGTCTTTTATTGGATAATTTAGTCCCTTTTCATTTAAAGTATTTATTGATAAGTATGTACTAATTGTCATTTTGTTAATTTGTTCTGGTTGTTTAGTAGTTCTTTTTCCCTTCTCTTGCCCTTTTCCTTTGTGATTTGATGATTTTCTGTAGTGTTATGTTTAGATTCCTTTAGCTTTTGTGTGTCTACTGTGGGTTTCTGCTTTGTGGGTACCATCAGGCTTACATAAAACAACTTACGTTGATAAGTCTATTTTAAGTTGATAATGACTTAAATTTGCACACATTCTAAAGCTGACTTCTTTACCACACCCTTTTTATGTTTTTCATGTCACAGTTTATACCTTTTTATCTTGTGTGTCCCTTAACTAATTATTGTTACAGTTATTTTATTCCTTTTGTCTTTTAACCTCCATTCTAGCTTTATAAAGCTACCTTTACTATATATTTACCTCTGCCAATGAAATTCATACTTTTGTATGTTTTCCTGCAACTAATTAGTGCCCTTTCTTTTTACCTTAAGAAAGTCCCTTTAACCTTTCTTGTAAGGTTGGTTTAATGGTGACAAACTTTAACTTTTGTCTGGAAAACTCTTTTATCTCTCCTTCAGTTCTGAATGGTAACTGGGTAGTATAGTTTTGATTGGACTTTTTTTTTTTCTTTCAACACTTTGAATATATCATGCCAGTTCCTCTGCAAAGTTTTTGCTGAAAAATCTGCTGATAGTCTTATGGGGCTTCCCTTGTATGTAACAAGTTCTTTTTCTCTTGCTGCTTTTAAGATTTTTTTTCTTTGTTTTTAACTTTTGACACTTTAATTATAATGTGTTTTGGTGTGGGTCTCTTTGAGTTAATCTTTTTTGGAACTCTGTGGGCTTCTTGGATTTGGACATCTGTTTCCCTCCCATTTTCGGCCCTTAGTTCTTGAAATAAATTTTCTGCCTCTTTCTCTTTTTGCCTCTGAGACTCCTATACTGCAAATGTTGATCAGCTTGATATTGTCTCACGAGTCCCTTAAGCTATCTCCACTCTCTTCATTTTTCTTTTTGCTGCTGTGATTGAATGAATTCCTGTGCTCTATCCTCAAGTTCACTGATCCTTTTTCCTTCATCTAGTCTTTTTTCCCATCATCTTCTCTAATTTTTTCCCTCTAGTCTGCTGTTGAGCCGCTCTATTGTATTTTTCAGTTCAGTTACTGTGTTCTTCAGCTCTGTGACTTCTGTTTGGTACTGACTTATATTTTCTTTCTCTTCGAAGTTCACACTTTGTTCATGCTTTTCCTGAGCTTGGTGAGCATCTTTATGAATATTATTTTAAACTCTTAATAGGTAAGTTACTTATTTCCATTACAATAAGGTCTTTTTTCTGATGTTTTATCTTGTTCTTTCCTTTAGAATGTACTTCTGTGTTTGTTCATTTTCCTTGACACTCTGTTGGTTTTTATGCTTTGGATAAAATATCCAAATATCCACCTATCCCAGTCTTGAGGGAGTAGCCTTGTGTAGGAAATGAATTTTATTGTCCAATCCAGCCCTAGCTCAAATTTTTGTTATTGTACAAGCAGCCTACTTCATCTTTAGTGGCTCCTAGTAGTTGAGGCTGTGCCAAAACCTGTCATTATGCCAAATGGAGAGCCTCAGTCGGCACCTAGATTCAGGCTGTTTGGAAGCCAGATTCTTAGCAACATTTAAAGTATGCAAATATACTTCTTTCAGGGGAAGACTGGGAGGAGGGTGTATCTGCTGCCTCTGCACCAAAACCTGGGGTTATAGCCAGTTAAGAGCTGTTTCTTTGTTTGCTACCATTCTGTTGAGCCCACGAACACAAGCCCTGCTGGCCACCAGGGCCAGGCTGTCAAGGGATGTGCCCGCCGGAAAGAAGCCAGGAAAGCAGGGGTACCAGATGTAGATACAAGCTCCTTTCTTGGACATCCCGGTGAACTGAGGTGGGGCGGAGGGAGAGCTTGAAGATGGTGCAATGCTAGCCTTCCGGGTCTCTGGAGGGGATTGTAGTCAGCCCCTAGAAGTGTATTTAATGGACAAGCCTCCCCTCAGGGCACAGCTATGAAGACAAGCCAATCGTCCTCTTTCACAGAGAGACCTGGCAATGCCTTTCAGTCTGCTGCCTCTCTGTTGTGTCTTGAGTGGGGGAAAGCTGGTTAAGAACTGTTTCTCCATTACAGTCTTTTTTTTTTTTTTTTTAAGATTTTATTTAATTGACAGAGACACACAGCGAGAGAAGGAACACAAGCAGGGGGAGTGGGAGAGGGAGAAGCAGGCTCTCCGCCGAGCAGGGAGCCCGATGCAGGGCTCGATCCCAGGACCCTGGGATCATGACCTGAGCCGAAGGCAGCCGCTTAACTGACTGAGCCACCCAGGCGCCCCTCTCCATTACAGTCTTATGGGACTTGTGAACATAAATCCTCTGGCCCCAGAGCCAGGCTGTCAAGGGGTGTCTGCTGGGCAGCACCTGCAAAAACCAGGGAATCGGACATGTGCACAAGCTGCCTTTGGGGAGATAGCAGCAACCTGGAGTGAGGCAGAGGGAGAGTGTGAAGAAAGGGACTGGCCCTGGAGGCCTCTGGAGAGGATTCGAGTTCGCCCTTAGATGCGTGTTTCATTAGAAGCCTGCCCCTCGGCCTCCAGCTCTAAGGATAAGCAAATAGTCCTCTCTCGCAGAAAGACTGTTTCATTCTGCCCCTCCTCTGCCCTTGGGCAGTAGGTGGTTAAGAACTGCTTCTCTGTTACAGTCCCAGGGGACCTGCCTCCACGAGCCACTCCAGCCAGGCAATCAATGGGCATCTCCTGGGCGGCAGCTGCAGAAACCAGGGTGCCAGACATTTGCACAAGCTTCTTTCTGGGACATGCTGGTGACCTGGAGTGAGGCGGGGGGTGGTGAGCATGGAGAAGGTTGGTACTCACCAGCCTCAGTCTTCAGAGATTATTTCAGTGTACCCCTAGATGTTTGTTAAATTAGGTGTCTACCCTCAGGCTGAAGCTTTAAGATAAGCAAATAGGCTTCTTTCACAGAAAGACTGGGATGGGCAACCCCGTGGGAACCTTTTAAGAACTATTTGTCAGATTGCTACAGCCTTGTGGGTCTTGTGGATGTAAGTCCCATTGGCTTGTGAAGCTAGATGTTTTGGGGGCTTATCTCTCAGGTGCATTCTTAAAAGTTGGGGTGCTCATGTGGGATTCAAATCCTTTGGTCCTGAGGCTGAACCCCGGGGTTTTGAGTTCCCTCCTGATTGTAGGTTTAGAAACTGTTAGGTATGTTGTTGATTTGGTGTGTCTGTGGGAGGAGGTGTGTTCAGGATCCTGTGTCACCATCTTGAACCAGAACCCTCTCTAATTTCATAGATGCCAAGAGAGGGCATATGGTTTGTGGTCACAGAATACTTCCCCCCTGGGACATCACAGGAACCAACATTATTTACATGCATACAGGCAGAATTCTGAGATGGCTCCCAGGATTCCCACCTCCTGGTGTATACACACCTTCTCTGTTATCCAAACACAAATTTAGGTGTTGCTTTGGAGGGATTTTAATTAGATAAAAAAAATCAGGTGATTTAAGAAAGAGGGGTATTCACTTGGTCTTGACCTAATCAGGTGATCCCTTAGAAGGGCCTGGGCTTCTGACAAGATCAAGGCATGAGAGGGATCCATTCTGAGGAAGATTCTCTTTGTTGGTTTTGAAGATGAAGGGGAGCACGTGGCAAGGACTGCAGGTGGCCCGTAGGAGTTGAGAGTGGCCCCTAGCTGACAGATTACATTGAGGCCTCTATCCTACAACTGCAAGGAAATAAATTTTGTCACAACTACTTGAACTTGGAAGTGCTCCAGATGAGATTGTAGTCCAGTGGATGTGCATGCTAATGTTAGCCTTATAAGACTTTGAGCGGAGAACCCAGCCCTTCTGACGTGTAGAACTGTGAGCTAATATTATTTTAAGCTTCTAAGTTTGTACTAATTTATGACAGCAGCAATAGAAAACTAAAACAATGGAATATTTTGCTTCACAAAGTTGCAGTTATTATTGTTAAATATTTATTGATGTTAAATCCACATTACACCAGCACAACAATCCAAAAAGTAGTATGATAGTACTTTTTTTTTATAAATACAACATAAAAGGTGGCAAGTAATGCTACTTAATCCCAAACCCAGCAAATTAGCAAACAGTCACATTCAGAAAAATCTGGCAAGTAAGATATGACGTTAAGTCCATAATTCTACGATATAGATAGGTCCACGAAAGACTTTGTATTGTATCTTAAATTCCGTATTAGCAACGCATATAAGTGTGGTCAAAGAAACTTGCACCACTCTGCAAAGAACATCTGCCACCCAGTGATCAAGCCTATTAATCATTTAAAACTTGGTTGGTGTTCTTAGAAAGAAGTAGAAAGCTGTACATGTGAAGTAGTAATATGAAATATATGGGGTGGTACACAGATATAAAATTATTTTAAAAAATACTACGTATTGAATTAACTGAGCTAAGACAGTTCAACATTTTTATTATAAATAATGAAAGATATATGTGTTTTGCGTAAGGAATACAGTGTTTTCTTTTCATAGCAAAGTACCATTAAAACCTCATGTTTTATAACATAATATCTGGCCAAATTGTTTTTTTTCTCCTTTTTAAAAGTTTATCGGTTCCGACTTAAAACCATCAAGTCTGGTCAGAATCATGTCAGTCTAGCTGTTGCAAGATCATATGCATTCAAAAATCAGTCTTTGCAGAGATGCCTTTACAAACTATCCGGAACCCAGCACCTTCTTAAGGCAAGGTTGCATGGCAGCACGGAAGTGAACTCATATTTTCCATTCACCATATCACGGTGCCATTGGAAAAAAAATTATGGCACAAACCTGTTTTTGTCTCAACCAAGTCTCCACTTCCCTCCAGTAGACTAGCTCCTACAGGCAGTTTCTCATTGATGCCAATCTTGCAGTCTCAGTCCATTTTCCACTTGCTCGACACAGCTAACCTCTTCAGCGACTACACAGACTTCAGACACACTGAAACTTCCACAGCACATGTGCTCCAATCTCCCAGCTGACCCTAGATCCCCTGACTTTTGAATGGCAGTGTATTTTCACCTACACTTTAGGTTACTTTTGAGGAAAACCAAAGAAAAGCCTGGCCTTCGCCACGTCTCCTGCCCCTTCTACTTTTATCTAAATGAGTACAAGTGTGCTGGTAGCATTTTCCTTCATTCTTCCTACTCCTTCCAGACCCCTCTTTCCTCTGGATACCATACGCCTTGGTCATTTGGGTGATTTGGATGTCTTCTGTGGAATGGACTGTAATACAGTTTTGCTTTATTCGGAATACTTTATATTATTTATATTTAAATTAGCCTTTTAATATGGTTTGTAAGTAAGCTTCCTACCAAGGTAGCATGAAAAGAAAATACTACACATATAGAAAAAGGTGGTTAAGAACTAAGGTATTAACCTTGTTAGATAACAACTCTCGATACTAATAAAATTTAAGGCAAGTAATTCCTTCCTTGTGATTTAATATAAAACAATTTTGCAAAAACAAGGCATTTACTTGGATTTGTCATTTCCTCTTCCTTTTCATCCCTATATACTGCACTTGGTTCACTGTAGCTGTCTGAACACACTGCCCACTTAGAATCGTTTTAGTATTATTTGTGGTACATTTGCCTCCTGTTAAGCATTCCACACTGTCATGCTGTGTAGCACCTACAGCTAGTGTTTAAGGCACTTTGGAGAATACAAATTCTGGTTTGGAGAATACCTTTGAACAGTTGATTTCCATTAGCATTTTGGCATTTCAGATCGCTTTCATCACAGAAATTCCACAAGTTCTAAGTTGGATGATGAATGTAAATTTTCTGTGCAATGTGTACATTTCTATGAGCATCACCTACTTAAACTCTAAGTTTGGTATATCAAGTAAGAAAAATATTATTTTGGTGTTTATTTCTTATAGTCAAAGGTATGTTTTCCCATTACATAATGTGAAAAAGGAATATGTTGGTCAAGGCAATGGCTGTTTCAGTGTTTGAGCGTTAACAAGAATGTTGGATTACAGGTCCTCACTTTCTACCAAGCCGGCATTCAGTGTCAGGTGAGATGGGCTGGCTTCAGGTTGGAACGCTGCTTTAATGTCTAGTCCCTGGTCTGAAAGTGCTGCGTAGCGACTGGCTGAGGGCCGTACTTTTTTTGGCTTGGTGCTCTGTGGCTGCTGATGCCACTGGGCTACAATAAAGAAGGAAAAAAATAAGATTAAAAAAACCCCCAAGATGTCACCGGAAAGCATTTAAATGTTTCAAGTAAATAGAGAATGTCTTATATATATACCAGGCACATGTTCTTTGGCATGTTAGAAATCCTAAAATGTAAGCACAGTTTTGCATTTTCCTTATGTGTTGCAGATTTACTGTCTGTCCAGGGTAGTGGGACTAAAACAGCTAGGTAGTAAAGAAGTGTAGTTTCTTTTAAAGCAAATACTGCAGCACAGGAAATCCTTCAAAACAGTCTCTCAGCTTCCTAATTCTCACCTCTCCCTCTCTTTAAAAAACATCTTCAAAGCACAAAATGTACACATGTCATAATTACAGTAGTTAGGTATTTGGGATGGATGTTTCAGCACTAATCAATTGAAAAGAAGTGGGCAGTTGGGAAGGTTGAGGTCACTCAATACTTGAAGAACCTTACAAAATTATTTCCTGTTCAGCAAGAGGTGAAATTGAAATCAGTTCTTAATTTTTTCTGGTGGTTTTTTTTTATGTCAATAGATCACATAATGCTACTGTACTAGTCTGTGAATTCAACAGAAAGAAGTTTCTTTAAATTTAAGATGCATGTACACAAATATACATACACAAACACACAAACCTATTGCTGAGCTGCTTAAGGGATATTAAAGAGAAAAGCGCTAAGCCACAGAAAGGATGCATTCCAGGATCAATGGTACACACATTTAGAAAGTGCATTAAGACACTGTGATAGGATTATAATATAGCAAGAAATGTTAAAAGGCAGTCATTTGCAAAACACAGTAACAAGAAAATGTGAAAAACGTGGTTATGCCTTTGCCTACTGTTAACTCCAAGGGATGCTTGAGTAAGGAAGCCACAACTGACTAGCCAACATAAGAGAAATCAACATGCATATTTTGCTAATAATGCAAAGTTCCTGAATGATACTTGGGTATTTGTTCTCCTGGTGTAGTTCACTATTAATGTTGAGAAACTATAAATAGAAAGAGAAAGAGCAATATGAAATTTGGGGCAAATAAAACACTGCAGTTGTTTATAAGCTTATATAAAAGTAATGTGATTTGCTGTCCAGATGTCTACTTTTTCATGATTTAATGAATAACTGCAATGAGATGAGATGAAGTGGCACTCACTGTAAACATCCAGCCTGGCAGTACAGGACACAATCCCGGCTTCATTCTTGGCTGACACTGTATACCACCCAGCGTCTTCTTTTGTGGCCCCCTGAATGAGCAGGCAGATGTAGCCATGATTATCCTGGTGCATGCTGGAGAAACGGATAAAGTCATTAGGGTTCTAAATTTTTAAAAAGTGGCTTTGGACATGAAGCATCATTTTTAATTAGATCATTAGAAACAGAATTGTGCAAGTAGCAGATAATAGGGTCATACTTATTCTGGAAAGGCTGCTAGCCCCATTAAAGTTAATGGGAGAGAAGAAGAGGTATCAAGAGGTTGAATAAATGTGTGCGCTTAATTTTTAGTGGAGGATCAGCCTTTACAAAACCCACTGAATAATTTCTGTATCACCACTGAAGCAAATGAATTCATCTTTTCTTCTAGATGTAAACACTTAAAAAAAATCACCATGAAATTAAGTTAAAATGTGCTTCATCACATACCATTAGAGCTTCCTTCCAGAGGCTTAATTATACATGAGGGTAAAGAGTGATTTTTGTCCTCAACACCATCAATAGCATGACTCTTACGCAAATTTATGTGCTATATAAAGTGCATCTTTTTATGTATCCTTAGGACCTATTGAACAGAGGTGGACTAAGTCATCGTACGTTCTCACCTCACTCGGTCAGTGCTGTGAGTGAGTGATTCATTTTCTTTCTTCCAAAATATCTGAGGCGGTGGCACTCCTGAAACACGGCATTCCAGTCGCACTGGGTACCCATCAGCAACTCCTGTGTTTTGCAGCTTCTCGATAAACACGGGGGGTTTGTGTGCTTCTTTAGCTAAGGAAACAGCAGATGAATTATCGATCAGTGATATATACAAAGATAGCCCTATAAAGAATTCTGAAGCTTTTATGGAAACATTGTTTAAATGGATCTTTTATTTTATGATGCCATTTTTCACTTCAGGTGGTAAGATGCTTGTCCTCTCTCCCAAGAAAGGTTCCTATGCTTCATTCCACTCATTTATTTCATCAATTAATTCAAGTCTGACAGGCCCACACAGTCCACTGGCCATCTGCTCCACAGAATGCCTGACAGGCTGCGTGACACTCCTGAGTCATTGCTAGCATCTGGGATGGCTTCACTACTAATGATGTCACCAAGCACTCACAGCCTTTACCAACCACTGCCACCTAGTGACTCTGAGGAGAACAAGTATTTCTAGGAATCTGATCCACTCAAATGCCCTCTTTGCTGTCCGAAATGTTTGCTATGGAGATTCTGAAGATTTGTAAGTCTTGGCTTAAGTGAGACATACCATAGGACTTAAAGGAGGAAAAGAGTGGGGGGACATCTTTATCTAAATTTGGCAGCTTTAAATTGTTACTTATAAACTAGGAATGTACATCCTATAAATTACAAATTCCAATCTGTATTCTTTGAAGGAAGCTATAAAAAGATGACTTATTACCCTGAAGGAAGGAAGCCATAAAAGAGACTTTGTTACTTAGTCTGAAAAAATCAGAACTATTTGTTAATAACTCTCTGAATATTACTATCTGATGGGAAATGGTTTTCATAGATCTGTGGTGGAAACAATTTCAGAGAAAGAATAAAGTTTGTTTTCTTCTAAGCCACCAATAATGCATTTGAGAATACATGTCTCTATCCACCACCCTCTCCTTTGGAGTGACAGGTATATCAAAGCAAAACAGGGGAGAAACAAACAGGTGAAGAGGATAAAAACTGTACCTGAAAATTTCAAATACCTAAGACTCTCTAAGACTTTGAATGATGTTGAGGGTTATACTTTTATTGTATTTCACATGGTTTCCTGACCCAGGCTATTTCGGAGGAAGTAGGAACAGACCTCAATTAATATTCTTTCTGGATCCCAGTTTTGAGAAGAGCATAAAAGGTGTAAGATGAACCTTAATGTCAAAGCAATCTCCAGTAGAATCACATCCACCATTTTGGAGCACTGCTATGCAGGGTACAATTTAATCCTTATAAAATGACAGTCCTTAGAAAGACTCTGTCACGCCTTACGGCCCCTATTTTATGTATGAGGGAAGCGAGCTGCAGAGATGTTCTATATTTGCCAAAGGACGTAGCTGATCCATGACAGCTGGGCTTGGAACTGAGAGCTGATGCCAAAGATGTGAGGCTTCTACTTACAGTGCCCTCTGCCCACCTTTCCCATGCAAGTGCTCACTGAGCACAGACCAAGATGCCTGTGTCTCTTAAGACCTTCCTGTCTCACTCCTGAAAGGGCAGACAGGATCCAAGGGAACATGCAACAGCAGAATCTGAACAGTTTTAGCTGGAGGAGGGATGTTTAGAGGGTTGGATGAAATTGATCCTAGTTGTGTAGGAATATCAAATACCTGATGTAAAATTTGAAAGCATGGTTAACACACAGCATGACAGCCTGCGTATTTCTGACATTTTTGTGTGAAAAACGTCCTGGTACTTTTATTAGAATCATTATCCAGGACTTTAGCCAGGACCTCCTCGACTTTATTCTCACGGCTGCTCTATTTCTTGAAAGAGCTCAGTGGCTCACAGTGTGGGGAAGAGCACTCCGAGTCAACAGACTATGTGAGTCTGGCCTCTGGCCCTCAGTTCACTAAATAGGGCCCTGGGAAAGTCACTTACTCTAACTTCCACACCTGTAAAATGAAAATTTGCTCCAATTATCTTTGAGGGTGTTTGTGAGGACCAGCTGAGATAATGTAAATGAAGCACTTTGCAAACAGGTATGAGAAATAAACATTCTTTTTAAAAAGAGAACAGATAACAGACTCTTACTTATGCTCAGCTCCTAAGGATATTATAAACCTTCCTTATCTAAGGGTAAGACTTTATATAATATTATGTAATTTTACGAAATTTACCTAAAAGTATAATTCATTAAAAAAAAGCAAATCTGAATTTGACCATGACATTGGAGGTAGATGATAATGTTTCACATTTTTGAATTTTGACACCAGTGCACATTACTTTAAAAAGTGGGTAGAACTTTTGAGCATGAGCAAATTCTTAGATGTATGAGCAAATTCTTATATTTCAAGTTTGGTTCTGGAATCTATGATACCATTGCTCTTTTTCTCTGTATCACTGGAGGCCAACACACACATGAGGAATAGAACGACCCAGAACAGCTCTAAACTCCCCTCTTGGCCAGGCTAATGGGAGACAGGAAACATAAATAATGATAGCTACACTGAAAAAAATTTATGTCCCTGATTTGCTAATAAGCCTTATGTCCTAATTGGCTATTTTGATGATACAATCTATTTTTTCAGCAGTTTTGATTTATTTTCCATATTGGTTAGTAATGCAGGATTACTTTACATTTTTGAATCTGATAATTCATTCTGAGAGAAAAATTTCACAGACTTGCTTACCAGCAACCACAAGCTCCAGGCTGAATGAGTTTTGTCCTGCTCGGTTGGTGGCTATACACGTGTAGATGCCGGCATCTCGTGAGGTGACTGGCTCTATGATCAGCGAGTGTACCCCGTTCTCACGCACAAGCATCTTGTGAGCACTGTCGGGGCGTATAGGTTTTCCATCTAGTTGCCAGCTTAGATCTGGGGTTGGTAACCCACTGACCTAAACCAGAAAGGAGCATATAAATTTCTGTAATACTGAAACAAGACGAAATCAGTAACAGCTAGGAAACCACCATGAATTCCTCCTTCGGTAGTACAAGAGATGGCTTTTGGTGTCAGCTCATGTTGCTCTTTTGCTTCAGCCTTTCAATGGCTTCCTAAGCAAGCATGGCCTCACTTCTAAACATCTCTTGTAGAGCAACCTAGAGAAAAGTAAAGTGGGGATTTTAAAAATTTCTCTTCTTGTCTTACCTCACCAGGGTCCTAAAGATGACTGGGCTGATGTCAGCACAGGGCCCTGAGCTCTTTGGAAAGGTATCCAAACGCAGTAACAATAGCACATACTCAGCTGTCATGTATACACTATAAAGCTTGTTTTCAAAGGGTTGCCGTAGCTCTGGAGACATCAGTTAATGCATCCATCAGCACACGGAGCTATTACTACTATCTTATAATCCTTGAAACGAAGTAACAAGACCAATAGGAAATTACCCAGAAGCCATCTCTACAAATCAGCATCCCAATGGAAACATAAAATCCTGAGACCAGGACAGTTGTGTTGACCAGAGATCAGATAAAAGCACATTTAATTGCTAATAGCACGTTGTGCTGTGAAGGGTAGGGATGGTTGCCATCTGTCAGCTCTTTATAGTTTTGCCTTTGATTGTGAAAGGGAAGAAAAGCATGGTTAAGGATAGCTTTTTTCTTACCGCCACCCCAAATTTACTAGTGGGAATTGCATACAAAAAGATGTCGGTTGGACTGTAAAGTAATTCTTTTGAAAACCTCACTCTGCCAAATTCCATTCTTGCTGTGTGATATTCATTTATATTACCTACAAGATGCCTCTCTCCATACATGTAACAAAGGTCTAGAGAATTTAAGGGAGAAAAAATAAGTAAACTTTGGAAGACAGCAGTAGTTGGCTTGGCTATTGGGACGGTCTGCCTCTCTGTCCTCCTCTCTGTGTACTGGCTTCCCCCCAGCCCCACATTCACTGCTCTCCCTGCTTGGAGACCCCTAGAGGTGGTATGGAGGAAAAGGGAATGCACACCTCTGGTCGGGCTCCAGGCCTTCCCCAGGTTTGGAAGTAAAGTGGCACTGCTTGTTGCCATCTTGCTCGGTTAGACCCTGAACAAGGCCATGGTGTGTGTAGTAGGAGCATCACTCAGCCCCCCTAAGTCACAGTGCATCTATGCCATGGACAGAGTTAATCACATTAAGGCAAAGGGAAAACGCCCCGTTCTTCTACCCCTATTTGAATCCCAGCCCTTCTGGTTGTGTAAAGAAAAGTCTGATTTCAGGAATCTAAGGTCATTGTAAGCAGGTCATAACTTGAACAGAAGTATGCTCTCAGCTGATATGGAAATGGGAGGAGGCAGATGAGCAGATTTGTTACTAGTGGAGTTGGATTAGTTATTTTCCCTTAGCACTTAGTACCAAGTCAAGGGTAGTGAGCATCTGGGATACCTAAAGGGTTTAAAAGGCAGGGGAGTGCTTTTTTGGGGGAAAATCTGTCTGTTGCTTTAGTGATAGGCTTATTTTCATGATTTTTTTCCTTCTTAAAGCTTAAATGTGTTCCCTTCTTGTGTTCCCTCTCTCGCTGTGTCTCTCTCTGTCAAATCAAATCAGTATTTATTTGACAGAGACACAGCGAGAGAGGGAACACAAGAAGGGGGAGTGGGAGAGCGAGAAGCAGGCTCCCCGCTGAGCAAGGAACCTGACCCGGGGCTTGATCCCAGAACCCCGGGATCATGACCCAAGCCAAAGGCAGCTGCTTAACCAACTGAGCCACCCAGGCACCCCAAGAGTACTTTTTTTTTTTGACAGAGAGAGACAGCTAGAGAGGGAACACAAGCAGGGGGAGTGGGAGAGGGAGAAGCAGGCTCCTGGCCGAGCAGAGAGCCTGATGCGGGGTTCGATCCCAGGACCCTGGGATCATGACCTGAGCTGAAGGCAGACGCTTAACGACTGAGCCACCCAGGCGCCCCCCAAGAGTACTTTTTTAAAATACATTTCTATAAACCCAGATTTAATCCTCCAAGTGTCTTATATTTGTGTTCTGCAATCCCAGAGAGAAACAGCAGAGGGAGCTCAAATTTTAAAAACCATATCCATATTTAAGAACTAACTAAAATTTATGATCAATAAATAACGGGGCAAAAAAACAAAACAATCAAAAAAAATTTCACAGCAGTGGTTATTAAACATTTCTGGCCTCAAGCTCCTTTTAGAAATTGATGAAAGCTATATCATACACATAATTTTGTATGCAATTTCAGAACTCACACCTAATGAAACCTGCCTACCACCCAGAGGCCCTGGGTTAAGCAGCCCTGCTGTGAAATGGGTAAGAGAAGGATGCCACTCTAACTGCTCTTAGAAAGGGGAGGAATGAAAGAGTAGCTACATGGCTACAAAATTTATATGAAAAAAGAATGAAGATAAATGAATTATTAGGACATGACAGATTTAACACATTTATCACTTCAACAAAATGGGAAACTTAAAGGGAAAAAAACCTCCCAGTGACTGTATACAGAATGGTATGTGGGGTTCTAAATAAAGAACATATTTAATAAAAATTTAAAAGGAAAAGAATGACAGAACAGTATATAAACATCCAGTATATGTCACTCCTTTTTTTTTTCCTGTAGGCTGGAAACATTTTAAAGATGTACACCTTACATAATTTCCCTAAAAGGAACTCAAGAGAAATGGCAGTAAGGGGGGGGGAAGGGAGGCAAGAGATTTGCAGGCAGTAACAAACTCTTACTTTACAATCCATTCTGCAGAGTTTTCCTTCTTGAACGGTTAGATCTCCAGGAGCCTGCAAGAAGTGAGGTCTAAAGAATCGCTCTTGAATTGGTTCATTTTCATCTCCACTGTCCCTTGATCTAGAACGAGGCCTTAAGACAAGACAGATAATAAACAGAAAGATGGAAGGAAAGGCAAGAACAAAGGGGTAGGAGGAGGGAGGAAGACAGAAGTTATTTTCAGGCTCTTGATTTTTTTAATAATACATGGAGTAATAATATAATTTCTTTACATGATTACGACTCCTAAAGTTTACACATAAAGTCAGAAAAGTCAGCAAAATCTTGTTTCATTTGAAAAGTTTATTATGAATTTAATAGTCTGCTTATTTCAGAACTTAAATAATTCTGCTATCCTACTCCTTAAAGCTAATATAAATCATAAAAGGAAATGGGAAAAAATGAAGTACTCTATATTAACCTGTTTTTTCCTAAATAAATATTTTTGAAAGCTGTATGAGAAGTAGCGGTGGCTGTTGCTCATTTATTACCAAATCTTTTCCAACAGAAAGTGTAACTTCCCACTGTGATTTGAAATTTATAGGAAATTAAAATTTCTTATTTTGTAAAAATTTCATCTTTCTAATCAAAATTTCTTTTCATATAAACGAGGAAAATAAATTATATTTTTTAGCTTTAAATTAAAATTGTGCAAATCTCCCAGATTTTGTGCATCTCTCTTGCTTTTGAGTATGTTGCTGGAGGCACCTTTCAGAGCAACACCAATTTAAAGTAATTGCAGGGAAGATATAAGGAAGGAACAAGGTATTGAACATAAATTCTGTCACTAATCACTAGAAGAGAAGTTTAAAAACATTTAACTAGAAAAAGAGTAAAACAAATGAAAGATCAGTCTAACAGGCTAGTAATTGCCAGCTTTTTTATGTAGTTTACTGTTCAAGTACAGATCTAATTTCTGAGCAGAATGCTTTTCTAGGAGACACTGACACATGGAAAAGCTTGAATGTATTGAAGACACAAGAAAAGCGGAAGAAAATAATGCAAGAGACTGGATCTGCTACTCAATACGTTGTTTAGAGCCATACACACAGGCCTAGGTTCTTGTGAACAAACAAGTTAAGAATATTAAACCCCCATGTGTTTAGGTATCAGAATTGTCTTCCACAGTCTTGAGCAGAGGGCTCTGTGCATCCAGTCACATGAGGTGTAGACAGAGCACTTGTTTGGTGTCTTCCTAGTGCAAACTAGCTGATTTTAAGAAATGTAGTGGCAGTAATCTGTCATGGCTAGTCTAGACAGCTGCTGGTTGGAGAAGTTTGGTTTTGAATCTTTCTGTACCATTCACTAGATTTTCATGTTAACGTGCCTGCCATTTAAAGGTGCTGAGTCTTGATTTCTTCAGATACAAACTGGGCCCTATTTAACAAATTAGTGATAGTGTATCTAACTGGGCTTAGCGACCTTAGCGACCGTTCCTTTCCCTTTTCTGAATTGCAACGGAGCAGAATAATCAAGGAGCCAGGCAATGTATACGCCTTGAGACCGTATTCGCATTCTTCTGTCTTCCGACTATGTTCACTGTTTTGTGGTCACACCATGATTCTAACAGTGTTGAATTTATAGTAATAACTGAAAACAGTAACACCTACAGGAAGGAACATGTGAAATACCTTCTGACATGAGGATGGCCTGAGGGAGAGCGGGGACTGCGACCTCTTTGGTTGACAGCCTGTACCATTAGGCGTCCAGTACAACTGATGCGGCCCTGGCAGAGACATCAGGAAAAGACGTGATTTTCCATGCAAAACAGCTAACCATTAAGCACCATGTTTATTGTCCTGTTCTCCATAAGACATTATTTAACAGACCGACATGCCATATTCGTATTGACACCAGTCCCCCTCAGAAATGTACTTTCCCTGAGTTAAACTCCTCGCTAAACTCTGTATTAATTAAAGAACTGGGTGACTAGGTCTTCCTTTGAACTACTCAAAAAGCTTTACTGTTTTATCTAGAATGGTATTTAAAATGACAATCCTGACTGAATTAATTATAATCTGCTATGGTCTCCCTAACACATGATGTTGAATTGTAAGACACAGCAGAAGGACATTGATTGTCTTGCGAAAATTCCATTTTCATGCTCAAATATCTATTCGTTGTAGCTAATTCTGAAATCAAACAAGATGATTTTAGTTTTCTGACAGATCTTTTTAGGAATAGATATATATTAAATGTTAGTAGTATTCCTTCTAAAAACCATATATTAAAAGGGATACCAGCATGATGAAATGAGCATTATATGAGAGGTACGCACGGGGATGACAAGGAGAGTGACTATAGGCTACCATGTTCCCATGAAATGAGCATAATTGTGATTTAAAAACCGGAAGCAGTGAGATACCTAAAATATGTGGGTTGTATGATATGGGCCTATCTAATGAAAAGCTATCTTTTAATCTCTCAAGTTTTATCTCTTAAATTTATCTCTCAAATTGAAAAACTGATATAAGTGCTGTCCTAGAACAGACAAAAGTAATACTTAGAGGACTCAGATGACATGAATAAATCACCATTCTTACTTTGGTTTTTTGTTTTAGCCCCTTTTTTTTTTCCCTATTACATCTAGAGTAGCAAAATAGATGATTTTCTCCTCTTATATCCCAGGAGAATGTGAGCAGTTGTACTTCTAAATTCTGATGATGGTGAGGGAACAGCGAGAGGAAAAATGAGAAGCAGATAATGAATGATTAGACTTAGGGATTTCTAGCTCACAGTGAATGAGCCGCCCTCAGGTGCACTTCGTAGTCCAAATTTACCACTGACCCTCATTTTGCCAAGTTTCCAGTATAGACAGGTAACAGAAGCACAAGTGTTCTATATGTTTGGAGGAACTGCTGAGTTCCACCTGAGAATGAACTGGGGTGAGGGAGCACGGTGGTGGAGGGGACACAGAGAAACTCCCATAGCAGGATTCAGTGAAGGGCAGGAATCCAGTCAGCAGGAGGACCATCCAGGTCTCCCCCAGACGGGACTTCTTTGGGGCCTTGACCACTCAGAAAAGGCAAAGACACATAGTACTGTAATGCAGACAGAATTGGGAACTATCAAACAGAAAGAGGGGGTCGTAAAGAAACAAAACTGAAGTAGTCTTATCCCATTAGATATGTAACCTCCTCTAGCAGTCACAGTATTTTCTATTGAGATCATATTTAAACACTGCCTTTCTTGAAAATTTCCAAGGAGACATGAAGTGGATAACATTATGAGGGGGATTATTTCTAACTCAGATTTGTTCTATTTAAAGTTCAGGCCACACGATGGAAATTCTCTCATGCTAAGCTCTTGGCAAACAACTTGGAAGTCCCCCTAAGCTAGCCTGAAATCTGAAAATGAATTTCATCTAACCCCTCCAAATCTATGCCTGCTACAAAAAATCTAGACATGACTTGCTTAGGAGACCCCCGTTAAAATTACCCAACTGATGCATCATCGCAGCTGCTTTAAAAGTGAACATATAAGATCCATGATTCTTTTGGGGGCTAAAGACAGGGGAATTTTATGTTTTGTTTTACACAAACAGCTTCAAAATTGTAGTGATATGGGATATGGCTTCCTTACTATTTGCTGCACTACTTAAGCAAATCATTTTAATCTGGATAGATTAAAATAGATCTATATAATTTGGATAGACTCTTCCTTGTGGTTTAAAACCCAGAGGATCCACAAGGGAAGTTAACATCAACTAATCATTTATGTGGTTAGAAAAAGATGTAAGTTAAATTCAGCCTTTAACCTTGAATTTGGGGAAGCAGATAAAAAAATTTTCTCTAACCTGGATTTGAGTTTTGACTTTCCTAACACTGGGCAAATAACCATATTTGTTCAAGCCTTTGTTTCTTCTTCTGTAAAAACCAGGGCACGATATATCTGTCTCACACAGATGTTGTAAAGATTAAATGACACAACCTAAGATGATCTTTACCTTCCAAATATCAAATAGATCTTGATATCATAAATTATCACTATTAGTCATTGCGGGTATTGTTTTTCTAGACATTATGTATGCACAGACTGCATCAAGATGATTTTTAGGGGTCCGGACACCTTTGTTCAAAGACTCCAATAAATTTCTCCAAGTGGTTATACTTTGCGTGAGTACGCCCTTACCTCCTTTTTTTCATTCCTTCAAATGCCTCTTTTAACGATGGTCTCCCCTGCCCCTCAGTGCTTTTTTAATTTTAATTTTTTAATTATGTTAATCACCATACATAGCATCATTAGTTTTGATGTACTGTTCCATGATTCATTGTCTGCCTATAACACCCAGTGCTCCATGCAGAACGTGCCTCTTTAATACCCATCATCAAGCTAACCCACCCTCCCATCCCCCTCCCCTCTAGAACCCTCAGTTTGTTTCTCAGAGTCCATAGTCTCTCATGGTTCGTCTCCCCCTCTGATTTCCCCCCCTTCTTTTTCCCTTCCTACTATCTTTTTTTAACATATAATGTATTATTTGTTTCAGAGGTACAGGTCTGTGATTCATCAGTCTTACACAATTCACAGTGCTCACCATAGCACATAGCCTCCCCAGTGTCTATCACCAGCCACCCCATGCCTCATGGTGGGAAGACCTAAATGTGAGACAGGAGTCCATCAAAATCCTAAAGGAGAACACAGGCAGCAACCTCTTCAACCTCAGCCACAGCAACTTCTTCCCTCAGTGCTCTTAACACTGGAATGAGCCCTAGTTACCTTTGTATGACCCTCCTTAGATCTGGAGTCAGTCTAGGTTTGTAAACCAGGCCTGTCCCTTATAAATGAGTGACATTAGACAGGTAACTTAACCTCCTAAGTGAGTTTCCTTATCTATAAAATAGAACCATATAGTTAATCAATCTTGCATGGTGGGTTCTTACGAAGATTAAATGAGTTAATAGGTGTAAAGCACTTAGTCTTGTGTTTTGCACATAGTAAACACTCAAAATGTTAAGTCATTATAGCACTGAATATGGATATAATTATAATAATGACCAGATGGATATGAAGCATCCCTTAGAATTATTTTAAAAACAATTTTTTTTTCATATGCAGTGGGGTTTTCTTTCCTTCCTTCCTTTTTCCTTCCTCCCTCCCTCCCTCCCTCCCTTTCTTTCCTTTTGTATTAGGATATAATTTACTCCAAAGGAAAAATGTATGCTATTACTTGAAAGGTGCCAGGCACACTGGTATATTCAACATGTTCATTTATGTAATGGCTGCATTTGACGTGTAAGATAAAAGATGTCCTACTCAACTCTAACCATTTGACTCCTGCTTAGTTTAGATAAACCCTGACTCCTCTTCCCTCTCCAAAAAATAAGGTCAACAGGTTGGCATACTACTCTCTAAAGATTACACATTTCTACAATGTTTTCAAGATTTTTACTGCTACTGCTTAGAAACATATACACAAATACTGGCGCAGAATATCTTTACCCAAATTTAAGAAAAAGGAGTATGTCACCATTTGTCACCTTTTTAACTCCTACACCATGTTTCACTTCTGAACATAAAAGGGAATGGCATGATCTTCAGGAGGCAGAATTATGAGTTTGATAATACAGTGATATTGGCCAAATATATATATTACTAACCAATAAATGACCAGGAGCATTTAGAAAGCAACCAAACTAACAAGTTGTATAATTTTGACATTTTTATTTGGGGAAAAAACCCCAGAATTCAATGAAACACTTTTGAAAAGATATACGCAATTCAAAGTTCAGATTTTTAAGTTTGGACGTCTTATTTACGAAGGTCATACAAAATTTTAATCATACTAATATGCCAGTTAACCCTAGTAATCGTCGTGACTTCTAGGCTCTGATGCACATTAGTGCTGTTTGTTGCCTTTGCTTTTAACTTTCTCATTTCTATCGACTTTATTATTAACACATGAAGGAATAATGGAAGTGAATGTTTAAATGAGCCAGGAAACCTTCTAATGCTAAAACAAAACACAAGCAAACCCACTTCTTAAATTTAATTCAGCTGTGTGTTACTTTTCTATTCCAAACAAATCTACAGAGTTTAAAGCTATAGAACAAGCAATAAGTTTGAATTCTTAATGCGATTATGTATTAAACATCCAGCTTGTAAAGATTATTTATGCCTCACTCAAGGCCAATTATTTATATAATATGGAAATAACATTTATATTTCCTAGCTTATGAAATTTAACTGTGGCACACAGGTCTTTATAAAAGCTTGCCACTTGTATACATAATGCAATTTGAGGAAACATCAAGTTGCAAAACAGCCCTTCCAAACTCCAAGTGCAGCACAGAGTAACTTAGCAACACAACAAAACAAAGTAAAACATTCATGTTTAGATTTAGTTGTGTCTTAAAGATAGGATTAGAGTCTAAAACTGCATTTGTGATCCTCATTTTGGCATCATGTTTGGTGTAGCACTGCATAATCACTCATTATTTCACTCAACTATGTGATTGCTTTGGTCTCTCATGAATTGCCCTAGCAGCATACACTGAGTGTGATACACAGTGTCCAGTATATGTTTAGAGCTGTGTGTTCATCCCAAGTAGAATTTGGATGCAGTCAACAATATCTAACGTGTTTCTTATTCCCCAAAGATGAACCCAGGTGGAAAAATATTCTATAAAATATTTTGCTGAACTTTAGTATTTCTCTCTTTCCTTGGTTCTCACCCTTTCTCTTGGCTGCTCTCTGTGATTACTTTCCACTGCTCCGGGAAGCTCTGCTGTCTGTGTTTCATTACTGAGCTCATTTTTCCACTCCAGCCTTTTCCTCTTTCCCTTGGTTATTTCACATCATGTATACTACAGTGTACCAGAAAAATCAGATGTCGTTGTCTCCCTTTCAAACCAAATGTATTTAAAGTGTGAAAAAAGTTTAAGGTAACCAGATGGAATCGGGGAATCAACTTAAGTTTTCTTTTGACTATATGCTTTTGGGATTAATGTATACTAAAAAATTCAGCTTTCGGGGTGTCTGGGTGGTTCAGTCCTTAAGCGTCTGCCTTCGGCTCAGGTCATGATCCCAGGGTCCTGGAATCGAGCCCCGCTTTGGGCATCGGGCTCCCTGCTCGGCGGGAAGCCTGCTTCTCCCTCTCCCACTCCCCCTGCTTGTGTTCCCTCTCTCACTGTGTCTCTGTCAAAATAAATAAAACCTTAAAAAAAAAAAAAATTCAGCTTTGACTTTTCAAAATTTTCTCAGTGCCTTATATCATGCTTCTTTTAAATCATGTTTTTTTTTAAAGATTTTATTTATGAGAGAGGGAGAGGGCACGCATGCGCATGAGCGAGTACTAGTGGGGGGAGGGGCAAAGGGGGGAGAAGCAGGCTTCCCGCTGAGCAGGGAGCCCAATGTGGGGCTCGATCCCAGGACCCTGAGATCATGACCTGAGCCATCCAGGTGCCCCTCAAATCATGTTTTAATTCACAAATTACAAGAATGGCAAAATACCTTAACATATAATAACATAAAGTAGAGATTAAAACTGTTAAACATTTCTGTTATGGTATTCCTATAAGCAACAAAGGATAACCTATATCAAGGATTAAGTAAAAAAATGGTCTGCTGTTTGTCATGGTTTAAATACCTCTTTGTCTTTCTAATGGGTAGTGAAGTCTGTCCAGTTCCTAGGTGACAGCTCACAAAACGTACATCTGGTATATCTGCACATACCTGCTACTGAAGACGCCAGGAAAGAGCGGGAGTTCTATTCTTGAAATTAAAATCAACCAGGCAACATGCTGAGACTTGGAATAGCAATTAATACCAAGTACCCTAAATATAAAAATTCTTTCACAGCAATTTCCATCTGAGGTCTACATGCCCACTTTTGGGATTTCCTCAGATTCTCTTCACAAGTTTCCCCTCCTGTGCCTGCCTTTGCTCATTTAGGTAGAAAAGGAGACATAATTTAGTCTTACCCCCTTTAATTAGAATACGGGCTGGATCAGTTAACCTTGAGGGGCAGCTGGAATTCTAGGTTTTGGAACTGCTTTGGTTTCTGTGCCCTCTGGAGTTCTTGGACTCTTTTGCTGCCTCTGACAGACCAGAGCAGTCATACTCCTGTTTGCTGAAATCACATGGGATATTCTGTTCTGGGCCGGGCTCTTGGCTACCTGACATAAACTTGTCCACTTCTCTTTCTTTGTCTTCTCTTCAAAGGGTAGAGGCCAAGAACGAGAGAGGGTTAACTTTGGGACATGTCCTGGGATCCAGGACGTGTCCTGAATTCACTGGGGACTGGAACGAGGGCCTTGACAGCTCTCTTTTGGGCCTTCCCTTGGCCCTGAGTGTGCTGGGAGCAGAGCAACTTCCCAGCTTCATGTGTGGCTCCTGTCAGCTGCGCTGGGGGTGCGGCCCGTCGCGAGCCCACGGCTCCCCACGGTGCCCCCCGCCCAGGCCCACAGCTGTGGCAGTTGTGGCAAAGCCACATCCGCTGCCTGGCGCACTCCTTTCCCATGGGGGTGGTAAAAAGGAAAAGCCAGGAGGTCAGAGGACCACACACCGGCAACATGTTGGGGAGAAACTCCATCCCAAACTGACTTGCTTGCTCCAGCAGTAGGACTGGAATGTCTAGAAACAGAACCATACTTTACACCCTAATTCCACAGGCTTCCGCCCACTTTCAGGGCTGCTGCTTTAAGACAGGGTTATTAGTGTCTCTGAATTAAAATAACGAAAATAACGAGCTTTTACTGAAAGCCTGTTCCGTGCCACGTGGACGGAATGCATGACTTAAATCCGTATGATTATTCTCGTTTCATAGAAGAGGAAAGAGAGGTTAGGTGACTTGCTAAAGGTCACATGAGTGGTGAGGGGCAGAGGCAGAAATTCAACTCAGATCTGTCTGATGCCAAAGTTCATGCTCTTAACCCCTGAACTCCATGTGTACACTTAGGCTTTTCAGTAGCACCAGCACCATTCTGCATTTCTGGTCTTTGTTGTGTCATTTCATTTTTTTATTTCTTTCCCTTCCTCCTCTTCTGTGTTCCTAAGGGGATCTTCAGCAGCCCTCCGTCTAGTGACTTCATCATAACCTGTCAGTAGTTTAATGCTTGGAGGCTGGCATGTAGTCTCCAACTCTGCTCATGGCCAGGAGAGTCCCTCCCCGTTTAGATTTTCCACATGTAAAACTATATTAGTGTAATTTGAAGAAGACTAGAAGCAGACTCATAATTGCAATTTTACATTTATGTTCTTTGTTCTAGAAAACCACAGACTCCAATAACGGTTTAAAACATTCACTAGGAAAAATGCCTCAAAATTAACATCAGGACCAGGACCCGCAAGTGCTTAAGGAACACAGTTAATTCAATCTCTTATAATACATTTCAACCTTCTAGGGGAGAGAGGGATAAAGGACCTAGCATGAAGAAAAATTCTGGATTTTTTCTGAGTTCTCCGCTATTATTTTAATAGGCAGAAAACTGAAAATTGAAATTTGTTAATAGTCAAGGAAACATACTGAAATTATAAGAAGAAAAAAGTAAGTTCCACTTCTTTTCCCTCAAATCCTCCAAACATGAACACAAAGTATTACAATGTAACTTTTAGTTAAAGTTGTGCTTTTGACCTTTTTCAAGGTGACGGTCATGTTATTCACTGATTGAAAAATTAGAACCTCAAGAAAATGCATATTTAATATGGAAACTGTGACTTCTGCTGACTTTGTAAAATTACCCTGTCATACATTGAGCTCTGCAGGTACAAAATCACTTCTTACTCATTTTTGCATCCTTCCTACCCAGCACAGTGCCGAAAACATACCTGACACTCAGAAAAGAACTTGCAGGCTTGACTTAGGAACCTGATACCCAGTAGCTGCCTATTAAATTCTAAATAGTCAGCTGATTTTTTGACCCTAAATCTAAGGGCAAAAACAAGAGAACACATTTGGATGGAAACTAATCCTGAATGCCATACATAGATGCTGCCAAAATTATAATTTGTCTACATTTATATACTTAAATTCCATTGAATTAAATAAGTGTATGTATTTCTTTAAATTTAAATATTTTACTTTTTGAGGATTTTTTTACTACAGCATATTTATGTATGCCACTCACTATCCTTTTCTCCTTTTTTTTCCTTCAAGAACTTAATCCTATCTGAAATGATATTATTTATGTATGTGTTTACTGGCTTATTTTCTACCTCAGGACTTTGTTCTGGCCACCACTGCAACCCCACCACCGGCATAAGAAATGTACCTTTCAGGCACTGATTAAGATTTGTAGGATGAATACACATCTGCACTGGAATTATTCATGTGAAAAACACCTGATGGAATAAGTAAATACTAATGAAATAAAGAATTTTTCTATCCTCCGAACCAAAATGGATGTAGAATTTGGGGAGATAGTTTCAAGTCAAAGAAATGATTCCACCTTTTAATTAAACAGTTCCTTTCTCCAAATAAATGCCTGTAAGTGCTACGCACAGAACTGAAGCCAGACCTATACCCTTAATCTTTACCTGAGGGTTTGCAGCCATAATTGTGTAATTGCCGTCATCATCTAGGGTGGAGGCCGTGGTGTGGAGAGAGCAGGTCCCGTCAAGATCTCTTTGAATGGTGTAGTGATCATTCTTTGGAGAGATCTGCTTCCCATCTTTAAACCAATAGATCTGTGAGAGGAAACAGTGATGGAAGATTAAGGATGTGTGTAGTACCTCTCTATTAGGGGAACTGGTAAATACTAACTGTGTGGCCTGCAGAGCTGATCAGAGTTTTCATGTTAAAATGTTAAACAGAACATCTTAATAGGAAATTGACTTTTGAGTGAAAAAACTAGGTAACAAACAGGTTTAATTCTATTTTAGTTTTTAAAAATTATGTATCTTTTAAAAATTTTAAAATGTATATAAGTATTCACATTATTCACATATTTTTTACATATTATATGGACGGATCTATATTGAACGTGGACAGTGGTTAGTTCTGGGGTGGCTCTACAGGCATTTTTCTTTTTGCTTCTATTTTCACATGTACTGAATGAAATGCACTGAAGGAAAATGTGTTACTTGTAAAGCAAAGGGAAGAAGGTAAAAAGGTTATTTTAGAGAATAACAGTTGAACTCTAACCATTCCGCTGAATTGTGTTAGACCAAACGGCAGTGAGGAAGGAGCAACAGTTAGGGGTTGGTGATGGGTGAGCCCTACTGCTTTAACTCTGGGCCAAGGAGCAGATGCTCAAAGGGGGCGCCTAGGTGGCTCAGCTGGTTAAGGAGATGCCTTTGGCTCAGGTCAGGATCCCGGGGTCCTGGGATTGAGTCCCGCATCGGGCTCCCTCCTCTGCGGGGAGCCTGCTTCTCCCTCTGCCTGCCGCTCCCGCTGCTTGTGCTCTCTCTCTCTCTGTGTCAAATAAATAAAGTCTTTTAAAAAAATTTAAAAAAAGTTTGTCCACTCTCCCCACTGTTAAAGAAAACACAGTAGTATTTAAACTTACAATAATTTTCCATAATATTTTAACTTGGTTTGATAGAAAATTAAATGTGAAGAATAAAGTAAAAATAAATCTGGACTAAATAACACATTTTGAAATGGTCAAACTACCTCTTTCACAGGTCCTACCACCTTCCCTGATCTTTAAATAAAATCACTGGTCCGCGGATCCCCTATGATTTAGTTATTATTTCTGACAGCGGAGACATGGGGCCATAATGATGAATCACAGGGCCACCGGCCCTCACGTGACTGAGATGCTGAACCAATGCCTGCATCAACCCACCTCCAGACTTAATGGTTAGGGAACTAAACAAATCCCCCTTTCTAAAGCTGCAACAAGTTCTTTGTTGTCAGCTGTTGTTCCTGGCATCCTAAAGCATTCCTAGCTCATTCCTAACAGAAGAAACCTACTTTAGAACCTTCAGTTTTTAAAATGAACTTCTTCCTTAATGTAAATCCATATGCAAATTGAGACCACAACTGGCACTCAAATTCAGCTCTCTATGAAAGCCTCTGAATCTGAAAAATCTCTTTGAAACTTATATTTTAAGAAAGGAACAGCTAGAAGTGTATAGCACTAAATAAGCACATGAATAATTGGGATCTGACTGCTGAAACTTTTCCAACCCCTATTTTTTCAATTAGCTCTGAATTTACAGACTATATTATTAATCTCCAGAATCTAAAAATGGATCAACTAGACTCATAACTCTCAGTTCTAAAAATTAGATAAAGCATGATACTTCATAACTATCATTCTCTTCTTGGTGGTTTTACGTTTTCTGATGGAACAAAGAAGCTGTGATTAGTATACAATTTCTTCCTTTTGCATTCTTGCCACTATGCCAGGTCTTCAGACTTGTTTCTTTCCTTTAATCATACTTCTCACCTTCACTGTACTTGGAATACGACTTTCAAATGAGAATTAAGAAGAAGTAGTTCCAACAATTTTACTAAGACTGCTAATCAGAGGGAAGGGGAGAGTACAAGAGATGAAAACAGGGTGAATTAGAAATTCTTTCCCATCTTCTCATGTTTCCATATGGAACAAGCATGTCAAGGGCAGAATACAATTAAAAAAAAAATAACCAAAAAAAAGGATGTATTTTTTTAAACATGATGAATATCCCATACTTTAACAGTCCTAACGTAATTTGTATACCATGTGTGGAAGAAAAAGAACCGCAGTGAGGACAGGAGGGAGGAAGGGGAAGAAGGAAGGAAAGGTGAAAGAAGACAATAAAAATTCTTAAAAAATTAAGCCTCTTAAAGTTGTGAAACATTTAAATTCCTACTAGAAAAGCAGAGTTATGTTAAACACAATAGCTCATCTTTCAGGTGAACATAGCGTTCTTTAAAACAAGAATTAGTGATCTTAGAACTTAATGACCTTAAGCCTTGAGTAAGATTTAAAAATAACAAGGGATCTTTGTGAAGATTTTGGAAGCTTAACATACAATTTCTTGTTGAGTTTCATTCATAAGCTGCACATTTATTTTTAGTACATGAACTTGTTATGTTTGTGAATACAGAGCAATTATCCAAATTATGCCAAGAATAAAGAAGTTTTCTCATTATAAAAGTCTCATCTTATTAGAAGGTAGATATGCATTTGAAAACTTAAGGCTATTTTCTTTGCTTTTTCTCTGTGATACCACTGTTAAGCTTTTAATTTCAGTGAGTGTATTTTTCATTTCGATATGCTTATTTTACAAATTTGCTTGGGCTTTGGTACTGTCCTGTTAAGTTTCTATTTCTTTTATTTATTTTTATTTTTTAAAAAGATTGTATTTATTTGAGAGAGAGAGAGAGAGAGTGAGCAAGCATGAGTGGGGTGAGGGGCAGAGGGAGAAGCAGAATCCCCACTGAGCAGGAAGCCCGGCGCAGGATTCGATCTTAGGACTCTGGGATCATGACCTGAGCTGAAGGCAGACACTTAACCCACGGAACCACCCAGGTGCCCCCAGATTCTCTTTCTTTTAAAATTGTTTCAATCATTTTAAACATAGTTATTTTATAGTTTGCTTAAGGCCGTTCAATAGTGTGCAATACTTGAGTTTCTATTTTCTTGTTTCTTTTGCTATTGATTCTCCTTATCGTTGTTTCCCATATGGTTTGTAAGTTTTTACTGTGAATTTCTTCTTCCTCCCTCTTAACCTACCGAAGTTTGATATGCCCCAAATTGTGAGAGTGTTCTCTAGGGCAGTTTTTGCTTGCGTCTGCCAGAAACAAGGATTTTAATCATCCTGGACTAAATTTCATATTAATTTTGCAGCTTTTGGCTTCATATCATGTGAAAGTCTAAATGTGGAGTTTCCATTTCTCATGGGCACCTTTTTTATTCTTTTCTTCCAAGTTCCAGGGAAAAGTGTAATTCTGTTTATTGCTTTCTGGACTAGTGAGCAATTATTCTCGCCTCCCTTTACAGACTGGGTAACTCTTTATCCAGCTGTTTCCATGTGTCTGTAGGAAGAGGGCTTCCATCTAGGTCAGCCTAGTCCTCTTGAGTATCAGAAGTTCCTATGAATATCCTTTCTCAACAGTATTCTGGCCCCTAGCCCCTTTGTAAATACAGGAAGCTTTGGTTTTGTAGATGAAAGATCTGAAGTTTTTATAATCCATGGTAAGCACTGCTTCTCTATATGATACACAGCATGGGGTTCGTGTTCAAGCCTGGCCGCTCACCAGCTCCCTGACCTTGGACAAGTTAATCAAACCTCACTGAGCTCAGTTCTGTCACCTGCAATTTGGGAGTGACACTGATAACATCACGTGAGTAAATGCTGTAGGTATACGAAAAGCTCTTGTCGATTGTTACTCTCTTATTCTATTCTTCAAACCCAAACTCTACTCTTCTACTCTTTTTGGTTTCTAATGCCTCCTGAGGAAGGCCCTGAACTTAAATAGTACTTCGAACATTTTACATCATGGGTCCTGAGAAAGGCAGTCTGTATCTCTTCCTCCTATGATACACACTGTATTTTGGAAGCTAAACTTCCACAGAAAACAGAACTCTTAAAAAGCTATGTTTTCAGCTTACCTTTGGCTTTGGATTCCCAGTCACCCTGCATGTGAAAGTTACAGGCATTCCCTCAAAGATCTTGTAATGTTTCAGCTTCATCTCAAAGAACGGTGCCACTCCATTTTCCACAGGCACGTCCCCATACTGAATGTCATCACCTGATTCATCCACAGGAGACCTTTCTAGCCTGTACTCGATTTCACTGATGAGTCTCTGTTCACAGCTGGAGACTTTGTATTCCTGTATCAGGCGGAAAAAGGTCATGTTAGCAACCTCAGTCCCGTGTGGTCCCACGTGTCTCAGGAGTCTTATTCTCCTCTCCAATGAGGCACTTAGAAGACAGTGATCTTTTTACCAGAGACTTAAAAACAAGTCTGAACCCAACTCAATTCCATATAAAACAAAAAACATCTGGAAGTAAGTATATATGATATTTCAAATTGTCTTCAGGTCTTATCATCCTCCGCCCCCCAAAAAACTATGAAGATGAATTTCTTTCTCTTTTCTCTTGGGGGGTGTGGGGAAAGAAAGAAAAAGGCAACAGCTTTGTATTCCTAAACTGTTCATAAAAATAAAATACAATGGAACACCGGTTTCTTTCTGTAGGTGAAAGCTGTGCAGGGCAGTGCCACGCTTCAGAAAGGTGACAGTGTGCGTGGCTAGCATCTGCAGGGTTACAGAGCATTTCATCAAGCGGATAACGGAAAACATGACATTTTTTTTCACTCCTAATAATCCTCAGCCACATAGCCTCTGAACTCCTCCTCAGCTTTGCAGCTAGTAGGAACTACTCTCCACCCTCTTTAAACGAAAAATGGAATTGACAGTCCAGTCAAAATTCTGATTAAAAAGACAAAAGCAGAGTAGCCATCAACATCCTATGGTGATGAAGGGGGATCCTACAGTTCACTTGCTTACAAAAAGCACAATGGAAACAAGGCAGCCCATTATAAAATACTGACTTTAGTAACAAATAAAAGATGTTTTAACTAGGTTTTCTCATAAAGAAGCTACCCCACCTTTGAAAAACTGTTGTCTTGGGGGAAGAAATACAAGAGTATGAGTAAAACTGCAAAAAATACAGTTGTTTTGTTTTAATTACTATCAAATTAATCAGTTTAAGAATCAGCGTGTTTCCCCCCAGAAAGGTGTAACAAATGAGAAACTTTTAACAATTTACAGTTCAGAGTATTCAATGGTGACAGAATCAAATTCAAGTTTGTAATATATGACAAAAAGCACACTACAGTAATTCTGTTCATCTGATATTAAAACAGACACTGGTCATAGTATTTGTAATTAATACGTGGCAGTCAAGATAGATACACAGGTAAACAAGGAAGAACACAAGAAACAGATACAGTGAAAGACCGGAAGGAGAAGAAAGGTGAAAAGCTTAACCTTTTGACCGTCCAGAGGACTCCCTACAGAAGCATGAGGAGACCCAATTTCCTGTAATGGTAGAAAAAAAGAAGTGAAGACTAATAACAGAAATAAGAATCTAGCAAGATTTCTAGTTTTAAGTGAAATTTTTGTGGTAGCAATATTTAACACCGAAAAATCTTCAGATACTGAAGGCAGAGCTGTTTCTCAACATCTATGAGAGTTTACTTGATCCTTTAAACGTTTTAAAAAGCTTTCTTTAATCTTGAGACTACATCTGGAAACTCCAAGCAGAAGCAGTGGAGATTATAAAACAGCTTACATCAAATCCGTGAAGGGACTTTTTTTTGGCGGCAGCGGGGGAACAAAAATAGCAATTTAGGTTTTCTGCTGATTAGTGATTTCTAACTGTATATGTGAAGGAAAAGAAAGACATCATTTTTTCTATACACAGATATTTTACTTTGACTAGATGTTAAGAACATAACTGGAAATATTCACTACCTATTTCACACAGTTTTAGTGAAAATATGTTTCTCCCCAGAGACGGTTTTGCATTAAAGCACAGGATGGGAAAATCAGAACGATACTTGCAAGGAGACTAAACTGATCAGTAAGAAAATAAAAAGAACAGGTATCACTGACTGAAATAACTCTTATCAGTCACGTAACACACCTGTCTGGCACACGCTATGTGCTCAGTAATTATTAGCTATGAGCTTGACTGGTGATATTAATACTGCTTTTCTTTGACTTGCCCTCTACTTCCCACAGAACTGAGCCCAAGAACAGTGTCCATAAAGAGGATGGGGAGAGGGGACAGAATAATTACTATTTTTCTAATTAGTCCAGAGGAACACAGTACCTGATTAGCTGTTTCCTCTTCTGGCTCCTGAATATTAAAGACAGCTGCACTGTCAGCACCTAGCAGTCGACGAGCCATTCTCTCTTCATAGGTGAGCCTCTAAGCAAAGTAGTCACAAAAATTACAAAGTTAGAAAATTCACAATTACATACTGCCTCACGATAAGGAATTTTAAAAAATGAGTTTTGGTGTTTTCTGTAACTATTTTCTCTCAACATTCAGATGCCTGTATGTAAAAGGGGTCTGTTTCTTTCCCTTCCTTCTGGTGTTCTGTCACCTCCCCTTCCGGTCTTAGTGGCTTAATCCAGTGTTGGGGGCCACCAACTGGTACAGCCCAAATTCAAGGTGAGTATAATAACCAAACAAGGCAGAAGCCACACAGAAAATAGCTGTCATATCCTCATCCTTCATGACACATACAGAGAAAAAAGATATTCAAATAGCAAAAATTTTTTTAAAGGAAATGTTCTTTCCATAGCCATCCACAAGCTTCAAACCAGCCTAGTGGGCTCCCAGCCTCTGGTAAGGGAAGTTTTAGACCGGCGGGCAGCGGGGGTCCCCTCTGCTTGGGGTTCTCACCTCTACGGACATTTTCTAGGCTGCTGTGTAGCAGGTGAATGTAGGCCAATGTAAGGGTCCACAAAGAATGGTTGCACATGGCTGAATTAGCAAAAGGACTGCTAAAGATACTTGCCAAAGCTAATATCCATAATTCGAGATTCTGCTCAGAGGCGGACTGCTTGCTTGCCCATCAGGCAAAGTGGCAACGTTTTTGCATCTAGCAGCCGGGACTCTAGATTTGGCCAAAACATATTTGTGGAGCCATTCTTACACAGAAGAAATGCCAATGTTTTTGTTCTGTCTGTTGGGCTGTTTCCTGCCTTTGAGTTTTGGTTCTAAAATGCCTTAGAATTACAGGTCTGGGAAGAACTTTCAGAGACCCTCTGTCCCATAAACAAGTGTTTGATTCAAAATAGAGAATAATTAATAAGGCAGAATCTTAAAAAAAATACAGAAGTTATTTCCGTAAACTTCCCAACTTCTGAACATAGATGCAAATTCTATTGGAAACTCTCTAATCAGGAAAATATGTTGAATAAATTTACAAATTCCAGTAATTGCTGGTTCTAGTCCCAGCTGAAACCGGGAAGTGAAACAAGTCAGTGCCAAATGACAAACAGTCCTAAAGTTCGTATTATTTCATTTACTAAAGAAGGGGTGGGGATAACACAAGGTAGGTGTTTGGTGCATGGACTGTCTCAGTCCAAGTATGTTATTATTTAAATTAATTTTCTCACATCTGTTAAAGAATCACTGAATTCAATTTTCAAAAAGAGTTTTAAATACCTGCTCTCTTAAAAGCCTTCCTAATGTTTTCATGGAGAACTGCGTCAACATCAAAGGTAGGACTGGAGTAATGTCCACCCTTTTCCTTATAAGCAGAAATATCAATTTGATACCTAGTCCTTTGCCAGAATGCACCTGCTACCAGTAAAAGCCAAATTTACTTCAGTTTTGTTTCTAAACCACTAGGCCATGTGGATGTCCAAGCCCTGTCCACAGAAGCCAAAAATAAGTAACAGAATAATATGCAACACTAGGAAAAAGTTGTCCTTTTAAACTCTCAAATGTGGAAATCTATGGAACTTGTTGTGAATGTTGTTTGCTGCTAAACAGATCGATAAACATATAATATACATAGTATGCTATAACAACTTCTTAAGTCTCTTTAACCAAGAGAATCTTAGTCCATAAGGAATATTTAAACAGAGACCAAAAAACCCCCAAAAAACTGGAGAAATGCCTCTACTTGGCTTGAGTTCCCATAAGTATTTGTTTTAATCTTTCAAAGGCTTTAGTTGACAGAGCCAGGGGAAACTTCCAGAGTATGCACATTTACACATGCAATTACTTATTTCAGGGAGAAAAATATTTTCCCTTTGTTAAAATCTTCTATTCTCAGTGAAATGAATGACCAACACAAGATCTCATTAGAATTTTAATCTTCCTGAACTCAGATTAGGATGCCCTAATAATTAAAAGCAGCATTCAGCACCCCTCCTCTACCCTCCTCCTTTCCAATCAAACATGCTGTTCTCACATTTTTATTTATCAATGTGTGAGAATTAAAATTCCTAGAAAACATATTTAACATAGAGTGCTTTCTACTCTGAAAAAGGTATCTGAGAGGAAGCTTTTATACAAAGAGGCCCTTTTCTTCTTCTACTTAAGAGCCGGACCAATTTTTCTGGTGATAATTCCAAAATAAAGCCACCAAAGGCTCCTTTTCTTCACCTGGGAAATCTTATTTGTGAGACTTGTTCTTCCTGTCCCCTTAAAAATACTCGGATGTAGTAAGAGGAAGGGTTAGTAAAAAACGAGAAACAACTGGTGAGGAAACATTTAAGTCCAATGGTGAAAACATCTTCTACACATATATTGTTTACCAGATCTGTACAGACAGCAGAACAATACTGTGAAACAAGCGTTACTCTTTCAGATTACCGAATCAGTATCTACTAATGGTCTACTAGAACAGTACTGGACTTCAGGGGTCATTTCCTCAGTAAAGATAGTCTTTGTGTAGAAGGAGTACATGCCAGTGAATCCACATTCTCCTTTTGGTACTTGTGGTAGATATAGATCATTCCAGAGCATACCTTCCCCCTCCTACCCAGCCCAGATTTGTTCCCTTTTCTTTGTAATGCTGCAATTCCTCATTTGTTTTACTCCCCACCTTAAAATCAGCCCTTCCTCTTTATCTCCAACTTGCTAACTTCACTCCAAGACTGCAGGAAAGAGTGGAGGCCAAGTAGAGGGAAGCCTTTCCACTTTTCTCCCTTTTCCCCAGATTCAGGCCATAATGCTAAGAAGAACACAGATTTAGGGGTAATGAAATCAATTTTATGACAAAGTACAAGAACCAAAGTGAAGGAAGAGCTCTCTGATGTGGGCAGCTAATATTCCAAGTTCAGGCCCCAAATCCATCTCTGTGTACCGGCTGGCCATTGTTCAGGAGGTCCTCCTTGAAGCGAAGTTTTCGTTCCAGGTCTTGAATGACAGCATCCTTTGTGCCTTGAATCTCCTCATCAGAAGCTATTCTAGCAGTTCTATTGGCCTTCTTTGGAAATCCCCTGCAGGACAAAAGCACAAGGCAGTGGAGTCACTTGTCAGGCACATAAATCCAAGTCAAACATTCAAGTCCAACAAAGACAGTACAATGTGTCAATGTCAGTGCCCACTCTTCTCTAATGCTATGTCTATTCCAGTTAATTATGGAAAGAACCATGGAAGCCGGTTTCGCTGTTTGGGTAACACTAACTGGAACCAGTTTTCAGAGAAAGTGGACATACTTTAGGGAGTGTGTCTCAGTGGTTAGAGAAATGCCAAGAATAGGGAAGGCTTGTGTTTTAGTCCCAGGGAGGCAGCAATGTAAAGTGAAAACACAATGTGATTTGTAATCACAGCTGGGTTTAAAATCTGGCTCTGCCTGGTATTAGGTTTGTGACTTTGGGCAAGTTTCTTAACATTTCCTATAAATAAGTATAAACATATATACCATAGATGGCTATTGAGAAGATTTGAGAGAGAACATATTTCTTTCATACTTTCGTAAGTTCAGTCCTTCTGATCCTTTGCAATCAATTTATTCAACAACAGTGTCTAGCTCATTCTAAGCAAATATTGTTTATCTTCCCTTCTATCCTGACTTGATTAGAAGAGGAGGCCTATGTTATAAAAGGTCTAGTTTATGCTAAAGGGTCCTAGAAGGTCTGCAGGTCCTGCTATGCCTGGTACCCCCCAACACCCCAAGCCTCCTAAACCTCCTGGAGAGCCTGGGGCTCTTAAATAAGTGACACCTCAGAACTTTTCTTTCCCAGGGCAGCAACAATGCCCTGGGCCACGTGAGCCAGGGGTCACTGGGTACTGGATGCTTGATGGGTGGGCAATCACTTTTGTTGGTGCCTTAAGCAATTTGCTTCCTACTTCCCTTCCTTTTCCCTCATAGGGCTGTGGGTAAAGATTCAAGAGAAATAGAATATACTATACGGTAGTGAAAATGAATGACCTGTAGCTACTCATATCGCCCAAGCTGAATTTCAAAGATGTAATGTCGAGTTTAAAAAAGCCAAGTTAAAGAATACATAAAACATGCTTCCATTTATCAACAGACAAAAGCTAAGCAGTCTTCTGCCAGGGTAGGGGTTCTCAAAGGGTGGTCCTTGGACCAGCGGCACCCACATCACCTGAGAAACTGTTAGGAATGCAGATTTTTGGACTCACTCTTGACCTACTGAATCAGAAACTCGGGTTAGGGTCCAGCAATCTGTGTTTTAACAAGTCCTCTAGGTGATTCTGATACATAAAAAAAGTTTGAGAAATAAACTTAGGGAAACATACATATATAAACCATTAAGACAAGAGAAGGATTAACTCAGATATTCAGGGTAGTGGTTATCTCTCGGGGGGGGGCAGTTGTGGATGTGACTGGGGAGGGTGACATAGGGAGCCCTCAAAGGTACTAGAAACAGGCATGATTTTTATTATTATTCTTTTAAACTATACATATACCTTGTATATGCTTCCTTATTTATACGTTTTATAATAAGACATTTTTAAGTTAAAAGAAAGGTTTACTGCAAATGTGTCAAGGCACCATGTGCTGGATACCATGTCACTGATAAGGTAGAAAGCCCTAGTAAGGCTGAGGATGTAAATTAACACCAAGGTTCACCAAACTCTCTGCTCACCATTTCACCCAAAAATGCCCGGAACAAGACAGTCACTACATTGGCAAGAGAAAACAGAGTATCCTGTAACCGCGGTGCACTCCGCCCTCAGCAGTAATACCGTGGAGTCCCGAGGCCTGTGCCCCTCCCGTCCGTTCCCGTTTCCTTGCTGAACCTCCCCTGATTTTGTGGGATGTTCACCCTCCAATGTGCTCAGAGAAGGTGACCCCCTCCCCAAACTCAGGGGTGACTGACCTAAGTTGAGTGGTGTCAATCCTGTGGACAGTGGTTTATGTGGCTAGAGGCATGTGATGGAGCCTGGCTGCTGAGATGGGGGCAATGGGGAGGGGCTCTAGTTAAACATTTCTCACCTCTACAAGCAACACGCAGGAAGAAATGCCCCCTGCCCTTTTACTGGCTACCACTGTGTCAAAATGCCCCAAACTGCCCCACTCACACCGAGCACAAGGGGAGAACCCGCAACATGCTGATGGTGGCAGCTTGGAAAGACAGAGACCCCGGAGCCCTGATGATGTTTCTGGGACACGGGGGCCCTACCCGTGGAGTCGCCTGCCCCCACACTTGTTATGTAGATCAATAAACCAGGAGCATTTAATCTATTGGTAGTTGAGTCTTCTGATGCCTATCGCAGAAAATACCCTGACAGCTTTTCCAGGTTCGTCCTTTTCTAGTCGTAGGGCAAATGGAGGGGGTTAAACACTGGTATTAAAGGAAAGATTGTGATATCGTATCCTACTGCCTGGGAATTGATCTTGGTTTTTAAGGCGTGGGGCAGTGAAGCTGTGACACATGAACAGCAAGAGCCACAGGAATCATGACTTCTAACCTCAATTTTTAGAACCATACAATCCTTCAATGAAAATGTGTATTCTGTGCCAGCCTTTCTGGGCCCAGCGCCTCTGGCCCTTAGGACAGATGTGGTCAGCCTGCAGGCTTCAGTTTAATGTCCCCTCGGAAAGGAGGACCCTGACCAAGTCTACCCATTAGTTATTTATATCATGTTTCTTTTCTTCATAGCACTCATCAAACTTTATTAATATATGTTCTTGTTAATGGTCTCTCTCGCACCCTGCCTCTCTAGTTAATCACAGTGCTTGTCAAACAGCAGACCCGAAAATAATATTCATGGAGTAAGTGAATGGATGTACTATCTATCTTCACTTCCTTTTTTTTTTTTAAAGATTTTATTTACTGGGGACACCTGGGTGGCTCAGTTGGTTGAACATCTGCCTTTGGCTCAGGTCATGATCTCCGGGTCCTGGGACCAGGCCCCAAGTCGGGCTCCCTGCTCAGCGGGGAGTTTGCTTCTCCCTCTCCTCTGCCCCTTTCCCCCTGCTTGGGCTCTCTCTTTCTCCAAATAAGTAAGTAAATAAAATCTTTTTTAAAAAGATTTTTAAAATCTTTATTTTATTAATAATTATTTAAATTATTAAAATTAATTAAATAATTAATTTTATTAATTAAAAATTAAATTTTAAAAAAATCTTTTTAAAAATTTTACTTGAGAGAGGAAGAGCAGGGCTGGGAAGGGTGGGCGGGGAGGGAAAAAGGCAGAGGGAGAAACAGACTCCCCACTGAACAGGGAGCCCGACTCAGGGTGATCCCAGGACCCTGGGATCATGACCTGAGCCGAAGGCAGATGCTCAACCGACTGAGCCACCCAGGTGCCCCTCTATCTTCACTTCTGATCTCTCTCTACCTTCCCCCCTCAGGCAATAAAAATTGTCCCAAAGCCATCTATATTCAAACCACATGTAAAAAGTCAGGCTCAGAACACATACAAATTACACAGTTTTGGAAATAAAGTTCTGTGCTGCTTCTGACTAAAGCCTTAACATCTGCAAACTAGAGGTACGTTCTGAAGTCACCTAAAAGGTAAAATGAAAGCCAGCTCTGTGTTACATCACATATTATTGGGAACACATGGGTTCCCATTATTATTTTAAACTTGACAACATAAATGAGCTGCACAACTATGTGATGACATGCAGCACTGATGATAGAAGCTTCACTGTGTCCCTGCGGGCACAATACACTGAGAGCCGTGTTCTCTGCACAAATAAGAAAGAAAGGGGCAAAGCGTGGCTATCAAGGCCCGAACAGATCACCTAAACAACAGAAACAGAGAATTGGTCTTTTAAAAGACAGCCACAAGTCGTCTTGAACAAGTACACACCTGTCTGTTCACGACAGAATAAGTCCTGGGGCTTACAAAGCATTTCTCAGTATACCGGACTCTGTAGGGAACTTAGGCATGACTGCTCTGGGACATTTCATAGAGACGCCATTCACCCTGGTTTGGATTCTTGCCACCCAGGTATTTTGTTTCAGAGAGTACAATTAAAATTACTCTTTGACCCAAATAAAAACCCTGATCATTCTGTTTCTTTTAACAAGGGGATTCCCTAAACACAGCAAGATCCCAAGCATTAGAGGAGCATTTACTTCATCTGTTTCCTGCTATTTTAAAGACATTATTTTCTCTTACAGAATTTAAGGTACATATTTACTTGGTTCTGAACAACTAACACTGAGATCAAATCAATCAGTTGAAAGATTTTTAAATGTCTAACAGTCACTGCACAAATACTTATTGAGTATCTAGTACGGCACAGTGCTGGGCAAACACATCAATACAAATTCTGTTAAGCCTGTAACTCCAGAGTTGGTTTGTAAGATGAGTGACTATGTCACCTGATGACTTCTTGGAATTCTGTGCAGTAGAAATTCTGTGCATAAAAGTTAAAAACAGTAATACAACAAAAGCGTTATCACTGTAGCCTAAAAAGTATTCTACGTGACAAGGAGAAGATAGTCAAATCCTGCAGGGTGGTCTTTGATTTTGGAGGGGTTGATAATCCAGTTGGAGAATAAATGAAGGAACAAGCCATGTTGTAGTAATTCTAGGTGCAATGGGAGCTAAAGAAGTCGAAGAGAGTGCTGGCTAGCATGACTGCAGAAGACTCCAAGAAAGAGGTAGAATCTGGGATCCTGGAAGATGATGAGGATGCAGATGAGGAGAGATGGGAGAGGAAGGAATTCAGACTCAGCAGTTATAAAGGTGCAGAAGGGATAATCTCTTATTTTTTATTGCTTAAAACACTGTGGTTTGGGCTAGTTACTAATGGCTACATGCCTCTATTACCTCCTCTGTAAAGTGTAAAATGTGGGTATTAATAGCATATACCTCATAGGATTATTAGGAAAATGACACGAGCTAAGACATATTAAGCACTTGGATCCGTGCCTGGCATACTAAGGGTGGCTCTGGAGAGGCCAATGGGAACTGTCCAGTATGGAAGTGAATCAGGGAGACGAAACTGGCTGAGGGGAACAGAATGAAAGCGGGAAAGGAGTTTAAAAAGAAGCGAAGAACTCTTGACTGGTTTCCAAAAGGGTGCAAATAACCTTTATTGATTGGCTTCTCAGTGTTCAACTCTGTTCTAGGTGCTCGGAATACAATGTTGAACAAAACTAAGTTACTGTATTTAGAAAAAATATATTCTATGGTGGGGATGATAGAGATAGGAAATAAAAGGGTGGAAGGAGGGACATAGCAGGAGGGTGGTTAAGTGCTATGAAGGGACGGGAGTGTGAGGGGATGACTATATTACACAGTGTGGTCAATCACAAGTCTGAGGAGGTGACATTACCTCTGAGGCCCAAGTGACAGTATGAAGACCTACAGGGACAGCTAGGCGGTGCAAAGGTCACTCGGTCTGAATGAATCTGGCAGGGTCACCAGGGCATTGTGATCCCTGAGGAAAGAGGTATAGGATACAGTACTTCTCACCCTTGTTTTAATATGGAATCTTTTTTTTCAGAGAGTATCTCATTTGGATTAACATAATTCAAAAAACACTTTAAGCAACTGTGTTAAAACTGAGCAAAGAGTTTAGAGTTCGTATATAACGTATATAATGTTAAAGTAGAAACCAAAGTGGAGTATTCTTTCGTGGTGGAGGCAACAGAAAAGAAAAACAGTTTTAAGTTTTCGAGACAAAGTTTTGGCAATTGAGTTTGTTTTCCTATAAAACTAATTCTTTGTTGGAATTTAATGTAAAATGGCTCTGGCTGGTTCTCCCAAATGGCACCACTTTTGATAAATGAAGAGCAACAACTCATTAGGAAATTTTAAAAAGAGTACTTGGTGACAAAGAGATGATCTCCTTTCGTGATGGTTTGTACAATTAAAAATAAAAATGCTTAAATGCTTATTCAAAGTAAACTGTTACTAAAACCAGAACTCTTCACAAAAACCCATATTCAGAAGCAGATCTTAACTAGTAAACAATTCATACAAACCTCCCACTGAATATAAATACTTCAGTGTAAACACAGGTGAGCCCAACTCTGCAAAAAATATTACTGATCTGTTTACTCTAGCTTCAACCATAAGTCACTTACCATTTTAAAATAATATTCATGTGGTTGGGGGGTAAAAACATCTTAAACATATACACATGCATCTGGAAGATTTTATCTTCCACCACCACCAAATCCTAGAAGGTTTTCTTTTTTTCTTGGCTACTGAATAATCTTGAAAGTGTCCTGCCCTTGATATACTATTCTAGGTCAATTTTATCAGTGTACTCCAGAAACTCAGATCTCCAGAGTACAACACTGATTTAAGAGATAGCCTATCTAGCAACCAAAGAATTTTTCTAACTACTGAAAGTCCTCTTATTCTCCTCTCATATTCAGTGATAGCTAATAGTAACCAAATTCCACAAAATTTCACAGTAAGCAGAATCATTAACATGTTGGCATTTAGGAATCCCTCATATTCAAGAATGTAATATGTGAATTAATACATAAAAGAGCCCAAGATACACAAACTGAGTTTTTGTATATCAATTCTATTTTTTCTAACTGAAGCCAAAGCTGTTAGAGTACAACTGGATAACCTGAGCTCATACCTAAAGGAAAATAGATGCCTTTATAAATACATTCAGTTCTCACATTATCCTTTGGCTTCTCTAGAGAATAAACTCACACACGTGTGTGCACCGTACCACTACTTGGTACAGAGCCATCCAAGATGAGCAGGTCTGATTCTGATCTGTTCCTGGGGTAGACATTTCAACGGAATCATCATCAGTCACAGCAGACCCCGAGAGCTCACTTGCTAATTTGCCAGAAAATAGCTGCCTGGGATTGGATGCAACATTCTGGGCAATCCTCTAAGATCCTAGTGAACCCAATAACAAGACCCTGGGGAGGCCCGAAACCCCTTCAGGCCTCTGCCTCTGATGAGGAACGACGAGGCCCCCCACCTACCTATTTCCTGCAAGATGGGAGAAAGACAGGAATACTGAGATAATGTCTGCACAGTCCAATGCAGCTTTTGTCTTTTCTGTTAGTTACTATCTAACCACTGTCTTGACTTGAGAACTGGCTAAAGTACAAATAAATCTTTAAGAACTTCTCCTTAAGATTTAGAGGATTCTGTTTTGTTGGTTTGCAGCTATTTTCTTTCATCAAGAAACAGCAGACATCAGATTTGTCGGAGATCAACCTGGGTAATACACCCAGGCTAAGCACGTGACTCCCTTTTTGCTCAGGCTTATTCCAGAACCCTGGGAAATCCCTTTGCCTCTTGCCATGCTCACCTTGAATGCAGAGAGATGATAAGTGTCCCCACCTACCTGTTTCTTATAAATCAGGGAGAAAGAGAGGGACAATGAGATAATGTCTGTGAAGAGCTGAGTGCCTACAGAATAAAAGCTCTCATGAATACATCCATATAAAAGCTCTTATTGACACATGCTTTTCCTTTTGACAAACATGGGATAACATTTCAAACCAAAGGCCTACTTATACAGAAGAGGCAATTCAGAGTATAAAACACTGTAGCACTGTGGTTCTGTGGCACTCCCTTATGAGAACAGAGTCTAAGAATGTGAAGGTGGACAAATACTCCAGTGCCAACCGGTGCCCATCTGGTTCTCAGGGATAGTTCTGATCTGATTCACCCAGACACACTACTGCTGCACTCTTCTAGGGGGCACTCCCAAATCCCCTGGATTCCCACCATCTCGGAGGAGATCTACTGCGTAGAGGAACAGGGTGACCGAAACGGAAGCTGTAAACCTAACTATCAGCAATTGTGAGGTGAGCAGGATACATGAATTTTATTGAAATGCAAACAGGCTTCTTTCTAAGGCACATTTTCTCCTCACTGGCCCCATCTGAAAGATTTAGTCAGCTTCACATTTGTGTCTGTCCACAGCTTTAAGAAGCTGCTAGTGACCCCGGTCACGCTGGGGAAGAATGTAGCTGCCTGAAGGAAGCAAGGCACTGGAGGAACTGGATGTGCAGAAGTTCCCCAAACCATAATCAACCAACAACCAAATAGTGTTGCTGTGAGTCTGAGTGCGGCCCACTGTCATTGGCCTTCTTGGCCTTGTGCTATAACCCTGGCATCCATGGCCTTTGTTCCCTGACTGTCTGACTTCTGCTACCCAGACATGTGAGAAATAGAACCTTACCTTCATGGACTATTTAAAAACTTAGTGCATGACCAGCCTACCCTTTTCCGGATTAAAATGAGGACAATGCTAAACATACAAACAGAATAAAACAACTAGTATGCCACTGATGATTAAGAAAACTGAGATAAGTGACACTTATATTTAAGATTTTGATAAAACAAGGCAGGCAAAAAAAAAAAAAAAAAAAAACCACCCAAAAAACAACTTACCATATTTCTACTTACTGAGTCATGTGTAATCAATCTATTTACTGGTACTTGACAAATATGGCAAAACCATTCAACCAGATAAATTACACATATAAGTGGAATGAATTTGCTATCATAATTACAAATTCACAGTGAAATATAAATGAAAGTAATTTAAAAGATTCATTTGACGGGGCGCCTGGGTGGCTCAGTTGGTTAAGCCACTGCCTTCGGCTCAGGTCATGATCCTGGAGTCCTGGGATCGAGTCCCGCATCGGGCTCCCTGCTCGGCAGGGAGTCTGCTTCTCCCTCTGACCTTCCTCCCTCTCATGCTCTCTGTCTCTCATTCTCTCTGTCTCAAATAAATAAATAAAATCTTTAAAAAAAAAAAAAAAAGATTCATTTGACAACAGTTTGCCAATGCCTACAAGTTCAAGGATGCCATAATTTGTAGTCATGGCATCCCAAACAGGGACATTCGGTCTTTGGCAAATCATTTGGATTACTATGATGGAAAAATAGCTATCTTTTCATTTTTAATTCAGAACGCAAATGAGGGATCCCATAATATACCAGAGGAGAAACATGTTCCAAAAGTCACATGTATCAAACCAGAAGAATGAATTCTTGAAGTATGTGTGATTTAGCAAATGGAAAATTCCTTGGAGACAAAAGGGTAACCATATAATGATGGCCTATTGGACTGGCATAGAGATAAAAATCTGCAGCCTATATGGCCATTTACCTTTGGTGTCACAGTGTCTATCTTTGGGTACAGTTTTCCATAGTTTCCACAAAACTAGCATGACTTCATTCATTTTTAAGAAATGGCAGGAGCTGCTAGATTCTTTAGTGGTAACAATTTTAAAGTATTTTACTCCATAAAATTAATAACTATGATAGGTAAGAGACAAATGCTTCTATTACTTGAGGTAAGCTCTTAGAACTGCATATATTCTTAAGAGAATTTCAAAGATCAGAAAAAACTTTCTACTTAAGATAATAAAAGGCATGACGACCCAACACCTTTGATAGTCTAGTCTTTGTTCAGTAGGAGAAATATTACACAGATAAGTGCTTATCTTCCTGGGAGGCAAGATTTGGTACCATTTCCTAGTAAGAGGGACAAAACAGTGTCATGCAGTAAACTCCCACTTCTTGAATCTAACAGTTAGCTTCTTTGTGGCAAGAGAATACTTCATTTCCTAGCAGCCAAATAAAAGAAAACCAACAAATAGGGGAGAAAAAAGTTTTCTCAGCCAAGTTGAGTCACTCAACTTCCAGTAGAAGCCCGTTATTACATTACTATATAAACTCACCTCCTTTATTCTACTTATTTATGTATTCATTTGAGCTTTTTCCAATAAAGATTTGAGAAGAAGCCAGATTCAAATATAGAATTCATGTAATCAACATTTAGAAAGTGCCTATCGAAACAAGACATTGCTAACAGAAGCTCAATACATCTTGTCAAAGTCAAGCATAGCAATGCTCATCTCTAAGGTAGTATAGTACATCCCCAAGTGGGAAACCTTTTCATATGAATGAAAAGAACCTAAATTCTTAGGTCTTTTCATTTTATTCTTTAGTAGAATTTCTTTCTTTTCTCTCTGAACAATATTTGGATTCTGGGAGACTCTGAAGTAGGGTTTCAGAGTTTATTTCGGAGATACAGGAATTTGGCTTGACTCTTGCTGATGCGTACTTGTTTTTGAACTCTTCAGTAAAATGAGTATGTGCTAGCTTTTAGTCATCAATAATATGTGCCAAACACCTATATGATAGATTTCTTTTCAAGGCTTTAATGCACTTTTGTAGATGTCATCTTATGTCTCCTCATAGATTTTTCTATTTAAAGACTTTAGACAGCTGCCACATCATCGTTGTGACATAAGGAAAGACAAGTACTTAGATAATCTGCAAACAGAAAAACTGAGACCGAGGATCCAGGTAGTTTACCTAGAGATTACAGGGACAGAACTGGTACATCATTTCTTCACTAGATTGCACCCGTCCTCACTTACTTGTATGGATAACACGAAGACATTTACGTGTCTTTTTTCCTTCTGCTCAATTACTACATATATGTAAAGGCTTACTTTTTAGTTCTGTTAATTTAGATATTTCGAAAACATAAGGTGTTTACTTAATAACCAAGCCCCTCCACAGTTATAAAATTGTAATACTGAGCTGAGAGATTAAAATACGTGGTTCGTTGGTAAGAGCATGGATTTGGAGTCAGACAGGCATGAATTCAAATCTCCGTTGAGTGGTACTGTGACCCTGAGCAAATTCTTTACCTACTGGAATCCTCAGCTGTAAGTGGGGCAGTGATACCTCTTAGGAGTGTATCAAATGAGGTCACATACATGAATTGCTTAGCACGATGCTCTATGTGGTAGCTAACGCCACTATCAGCAAAACTGTTGAGAGCCCTGCATAGATTTTGGGTAGTTTCTGACGAGTCTTCTACTGTTTAACGCAGAAGATTAAGTACTGATCTTGGTAACGGTAAAGGAGCTGAGCAAAAATAGTCTGGTAAAGCTGCCGTGACAAGAATCTAAACACTGGACGGAAGGAAAGACGCGAAAATGGTAGAGCGCTACCACTGGGTTGTGGATTAGCGGGCGCACCAGGGTAGGGGTGTGTGGGGCGGGCAAGCGGGGGGGGGGGGCGTGCAGCCGTCACTCACGCGGGGGTGACGCCCTTGGGCAGGCCCAGGGCGTTGACGGCCACCGACGGTGGCTGCGAGGGCAGCAGGGCGCTGAGGAAGGCCGCGGGCGTCTGGCTGTGGCCGAAGCGGGCCGTGGGCGAGGCGCACAGGGCGGCCGGGGCCGCGCTGGGGAGCGGTGGTGGCGGCGGCGGCAGCGGGAACACGTCGGGCACCGGGAAGGCCGTCGTGGGGCTGAAGACGGGGGGCGGCGGCGGCGGGGGCGACGGCGAGGACGCACACCACGGAGCCTCGGCCTCGGCGCCGAAGGGCTGCGCGAAGGGCTGCGCGAAGGGCGGCGCGGGCGCGCGGCCGAACTGCTTCAGGGTCGGGGACATGGGCGACGGGAGGCTGGAGGAGCTGGGGCTGGAGGCCGGCGTGCCGTGGCCCGACGCGGGGCCGAGGTTCTGGGCCGCGATGAACTGCTTGGGGCGCGCGTAGTTGAAGGAGCCAGAGGACTGCATGGCGGGCGCGGAGCGGGAGGCGAGTGCGCTCATGGGCTCCGCGGAGGCGGGCGACGCGCAGGCCGCGAGCTCGGGGGAGGCGGGCGGCGGCGGGAAGGGCGGCGAGGGGGGCGCGCTGCGCGGGGCGCCGGCGGGCGGGGGGTGCCGCGCACTGGCCTCCTGCTCGAGTCGGATTTGGTTCTGGAGTTGCTGGATTTTCAGAGGGTCCCTGGAGAGAGCAGGGGGGAGAGAGAGAGAGAAAAGCGACACCTTCAGAGAGGGAACTAGAAGGAATGTTTATTTGGGGCAGTGAGGTTAACCTGTGGACGGAACTTCCGATGTACGCCAGCTCCAAACTACGACCTGGTCTGAATAAGGCACAAGTTGTGTTGCCCGTTATTAATTCTGGACCAAGCGCTAAGCCAATTAAGTATAATCACTTACCGCAAGGTCTAATTTAAGTTTTACCTAAGATGATCCAAATCAGTTTACAAAATCCAGTGATGGAAATTTTGTCTGACTTCCAGGAACCATATTTCATTTTAACAGAACCAGAAATATGAAGAGAAAAACTTTTGACATGAGTTCTCAGTCCTCTCATTTGTCAAATTTTTGGAAGAGAAGTCTATCATAAAGAGAAAGTTGAAAGAGAAGTCAAGTTATTTTTGGAAGATCTAGGTTAGTCCAATTGGCCTACTTTCGGGCTGTCAACTCTGCATTCAGTAAATATCACAGGGTGATTTTGGGGGGGGGGATATCTACTTTAATTTCTGCATTTGTTGCCTACAAAAACATATGCAGAATTTACTGTCACCAAAATTTTAGTAAACCCTGAATTGCCAATTATTTATACAAACCTTAATACACACTGATATTTTGTACCATGTCTAAAATACACAAATGACACCTATCTTTAGTATGTAGGTGTTCAATAAGCAATAACAACTTTAAAATAATAATGCAGTTTTAATTCCTCAAGTACTTTCCATTGAGAAGAGATAGTTTGAATTTTAATTTTTACAAAAGTTGAGTTAGTTTTTAGCTAATTGCTAGCTGCTTACTGTTTTATTCAATCAAACTTTCCTGGTTAGCTGAATTTTACATCCAAGATACTTTCCTTTATTCAGTCACCAATGCCTGTCAAAAGAAACTTCAACAGAAGGTGGCAGTATAACAAGCAGCTAGATCAGCCATGGATAGGCAAAGCCCTACTAACTTTAACCCTTTTAAAACTCAAAAATAACCCCAAAACTTCCTTATCCCTAAGTATTTAATTTTCAAAATCAAGCTTTCAGAAACTCAAAGCAATGAAAGGAATTGAAGCTGCTGATCAAAGTAAAAAACAAAAAACACCAAAAAGATTTAGCTCTCTTAGCAAGTATGTAGGAACATCCTGTGTCTTCCATCCCCTTCTGTAATTATCCAGTAAAGTAATTACACTTAAATCCACAAAAAGAACAAGAAATGCTTCTTGGGAACCGAAAAGTATAAATTAGATGGTTCTATTATGTATATGAAGTATGCAGATGGCTCTATATGCTTAATCTGTGCAGAGCATCAAAGATTTCAACAAAGAACTTTGTGGGGTCAGTCCTATGGGACTCAATTGGAGCGTTTTAAAAGCAGCCATGCCACTGCTAGGATTCACCAGATGCTGAAGTTCCCGACGTCAGTGTGGTTTGGGTCCACTGTCCAGCACATGTGCTCCTGCATTCGTGTACTTAGAACTGGCCCCAGAATAGAATTCATAAAAACCACCCAACACAGCTCTAAAACCCATCATCTAGCACTTTCATCCTGAATCCCCAAATGTTCCTTTCCGAGCTTCCTGCCTGTTCTATCACCTTACTTCCTACCTAATGCATCCTAGTCCTTGAATGTTCATCATGAACATTCAGGGCACCCGTGCACCTGGGTTGGGAGTGGTCTGGGTGGCCCTCCTCAGAGGCACTGCTCCCCTAACTCTGGCCAGCTGGGCTCACCATGGCCTCAGCTGTGTTTTAAGGTATTTTGAGTTAGGCCTGGCATCAGCAAATAGCCATGTTTAGTGGCTCTGGCGAGGTTGCTGCAGACTCCTATCATTCCCTATATGTGTGGCGAGGACTCCTCTGCCCCACGATTAGGGAGTGGCTCCTGAGAAGCCAGTCTTCAAAGAAGCCAGGGCAGGCAAGCCCAGACCACCACTGTATTCTAACTTTCCCGGGGGTCAAGCCTACTCATCTGGCCATTAAGAACCACCACCAAGTTTGTTAACCCATGTGGGCTTAAAGCTGCTGAGATGCTACTTTTCATAATAAGTGACAATTCAAGAAAGTCTTAATGTAGCATTTCACAAGAAATGAACAGGCATTCTAGTGATTTAGTTACTAGTAGATAACTGCAGTGAAGAACTTTGCTAGGGTTTCTACTCACCCATTTTGCACTGGGTGAAGAATGAAATACACAGAGAACTGGAGAGGTGGGAAGGGAGAGTAAAACAGTTATTTTGAATCATGAAGTGTCTGGCTTGATTTCTGGCAGATCATAATATTTTAAAGAATACTTGAGTTAAATGGATCTGACACCTGGATTCTGAGATGATGAAATGCACAATTCTAAGTCATTTTCTCCATCCTCGTTACATTATTTTTATAAAAGTTCATTTTCACAGAGATAAAAAGGCAAAGGGAATGAAAGGTACCAGAAGAGCCTTTGGAAATTACTTAAATGTTATAAAAATTCCTCACTTTTCTGGTTTCCCCATTTTTTCCGGCTGTCTTTTTTCTGGAAATGAAACTGCATTGAACCTCTTGGAAATACTGTGTCAAGGCTGAAAAGTTAAGGCGTCTGGACAGCCCTAGTTGCAAGGACGACACTTTAATCGGCATATTAAAGTCTGGTTTTGCACAACTACTCCCTCAACCACCACCCCCAGCCTTTTTCCCTCCCTCCACCACAACCCCAATTCAAAAAGTCTTAAGAAATTTCCTACTCTTACCCCTCCTTCAATTCTATTTTTTTTTTTAAGATTTTATTTATTTATTCATGAGAGACAGAGAGAGAGAGGCAGAGGGAGAAGCAGGCTCCCCGTGGAGCAGGGAGCCTGATGCGGGACTCGATCCCAGGACCCTGGGATCATGACCTGAGCCGAAGGCAGACGCTTAACCATCTGAACCACCCAGGCGCCCCACCCCTCCTTCAATTCTAAAGGCTTCAATATTTAAGGAAATGAGATGTCTGGACTTTTTGTTACACACCTGTCACAGCCCATTTACAAATGGGGAAACTTCAAGCAACATGCTCAAGGTCACAGAGCACGTTACCTGCTGAGCCAGGTTAGATCTGTGTTTGTGTCTGGTTTCTTTAACAGCACCAGGCATGTCAACATGGAAGAACCCTCACCACCTCCAATGTGATTTAAAAAAAAAAAAAAAAAATTCTGTGGTCATCTTTCCAAGAACTTTCTCCACTCATGCCTCCACACAGCCAGAGCATGAGGGCCTTAAGGATCGGAATCATCAAAGTTTTAAATTTTTACATATTTAAGAATACATTTAAGAATATCTGACTTCAAACTTGATTCTTTTTACGGTGAAATGGTACAAAGATGAGATCTTGGCAGCTCAGAAAGGGAATATACTAACCTTATGTTACAGAAAATCAAGAGCCTTCCTCCCCCCACACCAATGGTTTGGACACAGATTTTAACTAAAACTATTTTACAGACAATTGGATGGGGCAAAGGTTTAGATCTGACAGGGATAGAGACAGATGCAGAACCCAGTTTATTTTCCACGTCAGTAATCTGTCTTGCCACTAGATTAAAGCTGCCTTGGAAAAACGTACCCAACCAAGGGACAGTGTGGTACAGGAGAGTAAGGCTAGACTCAAGTTGGATGGCACTGACTGGGAACCGAGCTCCACCAGCTACTAACTGTGGGGTCACTAACAGTGATTAACAGTGCCTGGTTCACATCGTGAGCTCAAGAAACATTCCACGGCAGGAGAGAAGCACCACATCAGCTAGGGTTACTGTACAAAATGAACCCTAAAAAAATGGAGATAATGTCCTACTTAGTGCAAGGGGATTTTCCTCTTTATCTGTTCCCACCGCAAGTGGTGGTCCTTCTTATACTCATAAAACCACAGCAAAGGCAGGAGATGAGAGACAGCACGAGTCATGCACCTGGCACTGGCTTGTCTCATTTTCAACAATCCTGGGAGGTTGGTATTTTCATCCCCATTTAAAAAACTCCCCATAGATCAGTGAGATCAAGTAATTTGTCTAAGGGCAGAACCTGGATGTGAAGGGCTGGTTGGCTCGAAAGCCTTGCATTCATTCTCTCCAAAGTGCTCAATAAACAAGAAAAAAAAAAGGTTTATTAAAATGTTAGCTTATTATTACTACATATCACTTTTTCTCTGGGGAACTGCAGCCCAAGCTCAAAATAAATGATGTGAAAGTAAACTTCTGGAAAACAACTTTTATGTAAATTGGAAATTCCCAGTACGTCTCTCTGGAGCAATGTCTGGATTGCAAGAAGTAATTTATCCTTTGCTCCTATTAATAAAGATTGAGTATTTATAATTGTCTGGAGAAACTCTTGGGATCTTGAAGCTGGAAAACATTTGTGCTTTCAGAATAAATATGCTGTTGATTTATATATTTTCTTTCATTTTTTATTGTGTGATACAGAAGCCACTGTATGATGAAGAGGTGCAAGACAGCACCCTCTGAACCAAGAGCTCTGCTGGTCCTATTTATAAGCACTTTGAAGGCAAGGACGATGACCTCCAGCATCCTCGCAACACTAACCCCTAACCCGACATCCTCACAACACACAACCAAACACCACACTGGAGGACACACACTGTCAGTGACAGAAACCGGGTTAATTTCTGGCTGCAATTTCTATACCCGTCTCAGTTCATCAGGTACATTCAAGTAGAGTAGGCCTACGATAGGAGGGCCCCATACTGGACTGGGGAATTCTAAGCATTTTCAAATGAAGGTAGATAAGTGAATTAGGGAATAAACTGGGTGTTTCCACAACACTGGCTGGGATTAGCTCAGTATCAGATGTATTCGAGAACTCAATATATTAACTCTGGGAACTTATAAAATAGAATATAAAACTCCTACAAGGGCTTCAGTTCAGGGAGTGCTGATTATGTTCCATCTACTTTATTATATTAGTACTTCAACTGTCTTGTTCTTGTTTCTATTACTCATACTTTATGTCTTCGTATCACATAAACTAGGTCCACCTGGTGAGGGTCAGTATCTAACAACTTGCTCTGTTTAGCACTAACTTATTCCTGCCCCCTTGGTAAAAGGTACATAAATCACAATCTTGAGAACAATCATTTACACAATTAAACTGAGTTAATGTAAGCCAAATGAGAATGTACTACACTGGGTTTTGGGGAGGTGGTAAGTGCAAAAATAGCTAAGAATTTAAATACATTCTCCCTAAGGTTGGGGGAGAGGACAGGGATAAAAGATTTGGATTTTCTACAAAGTACCATCAACAAGAGAATGTGAAAATCAAATTAAAATTGACCACTGCTTAGGAATGTGTGTTTAACATATATTACAAAATGACATAGGTTTCTTTATAAAAACCACATTCTTTGATCTTTAATTTATTCTGAGCCTCTTGTAAATCATCCCGACTCTCTGGATAGAGCCAGGATGAAACAATTAATTACATAGAAGGGTTCAGGGAAGAAGTGACCTGAGTGAAATCAGCACACGACTTGGGTCTCTTTTAGAAAAGACTCGTCCTTTCCACTTAGAATAAGAACTGCATTTGGCTCTGCTACAGAAAAACAGGAGCTCTTTATGTCTTCATATATAAAGTTGATGTCTATTTGAAGTCATCTCATGTACCATGAGAAAGAGAGAGAGCAACTGCTAACCAATTCATAATCCTCCTGGGAGCGTCTCTGGACTATCAGAGGATGGCTGTGTCTCTCATGTAGCTCAGGGAATAAGGACCGAGAGGCCGGGCTGGTGTCCTAACAAGGGCCAACACTGACCTGAGCTGTTCCTCAGAACGTGAATTCTGCAGCCGGCTTCCCGGACAGAGGATTCTCCTTTAAGAGGTTTGTGGAGGTGCAACTCTCTGTGGCATAATGGGGTACATAAATGGTCGTTTGGCTTTGTGAAGGCTGCAGGATGTGGTCCAAAGCATTTATAGTCCTACCAAAAGGACTGTACCCCGACTAAACTGTATGTGATAAGGCACAGACTCTGATGGTGTTTGCAATCCTAATGAGTAAGCCTGATGAATCCGAATGAGGTCGAACACTGGCGTCTCAGCCCTCAGCCGTTTTTAAGGGAGGAATGTGAGGTCAGGTTCTAAAAGCATCAATTCCACATCACAGTTAAATGCCTTAAATAATTTTCATTTCTGTTGCTGCACAGGCTAGTGGAAACAGCAGGAAGATATCAGCTGCTGATTCGTAGAAAAACAGAGTGAACATAGCGGACATTAACAGGAATTAATGTGGACTGTTCCCAATTGAAAATGTTTGGTATTACTTATTTTTAAAAAAAATTTTTTTATTTTATGAGGCAACATCAGTGATACCATTGAAACACCAAAGAAAAATCTCCCTTGGAGACAGATGCTGAGGAACTTTCAGGTCTTAAGCATTAAATTTTTCTGAGATTTTAAAGAATCGGGGGAATAAAAGGTGGACAAATACTTAACTGTAGGTCTTATAACGAGACAAAAAATTTATGGCATATTTTAAGGTTTCATATGGTTAATCTTTCCTCAAATTCTGTACCTACTCACCAAATGGCTTTAATATACTCGGAGAACAAAACAGCGATTCTCACTTCTCTACCCCTTCCAAACGTTTTATCTTCAACATCTGTTTGTGCTCGCATGTGAGAAGCTCAGTAAGTGTTTGCTGAATTTAAGTAAAATCCTCAGATTTCTCGAACGTACAAACTAGCTGTTCCGTCACGCGATACGGCACGCAGACACACACCACTGCATTGTTCTGAGGGAGGAGGGGCACCTTGCAGATAAAACCGCTATCACACAGGCTATTTACAAGCAAGAACACAGAGTCAACCGGAGAAATGGCCAAATAGTTCAACTCCAATTCAGCCACCAGCTATTTATGACTTTGGATAATTGGCTTATCCTATCAGGGACCCAGTTCCTCAACTTGAAAATGGGAATTTATAATGTAGTATGTGTAAGGTCCTAATAAACTTTCAGATTTTATGAACCTTACTCTTTAGTCCAGTTACATGCAAACATTATAAAGAAACTGACTGGTGCTCGCTTCGGCAGCACATATACTATAAAGAAACTGACTGTAAAAGGAACTCATGAACGACTAACCAAGTCCAAGGTGTTTATTCGTATACATATATCAATCCTATGCATATGCTGTTTTCACATCCATTGAAACTGTTTTTCAAAAACGAGTATGTTATTTCCTGGTAAACAGAAATAGATTTTGAAGGCGTTAGAGAAGCAAACTAAAATCACTCCACAAATGACTCTTATAAAATCTCATAAAAGGAAGGATACTTTTCTTATGTAAACAATCATCACCTCATCAGTTAACATTAATTGCATTTTTTTTCTTAATGTAGATAAATTCTACAGATCAATCCTGTCCATAAGTTAAGAAAAATAGCTTTGGGGTTTTGTGTGTCTCAGAACAGCTCCTGTGGGAATTGGGTTGGATGCGGTTCTGCTAGAATGTTCCCCTTACAGTACCGTGAACTGATTCAGTGGCTGTGGAACCACTCACCATTCTGTTAATAGGCCTTTACCCTCTTTCCACCACAAAACCTTTTTGTCCTTTGGCCTGATTTTGTAAACCTCCTACAAATTAAGGTGTTTCCTTGACCATAAAGATCCGGTTACATCATACTCTGGATCTGTAATTTGGGAGTGTCAGTCCTGTCTCCTCCTCACTCTTGCTCCCTCTGCAAGAATGAGACAACGCCAAGTACCCAATCCCTCCTTCTTGAAGCACTCTTCTCGCTGCCATCATCTTACTGCCACCACTGTCCTTGTTCTCCTGCCTCTGATACTGTGCCCTTCCCTCACAGCTTCTTCTCTGGCCTTCTAACTATGGGTATCCCCCCAACATCAGAACTTCCCGATCACTCCCTAATCCATCTCTGACCCAGACCCCAGTCCTGAATTCCAGTTCTGTTGCCCAGTTCATAGAACATAAACTCATCACACCTAAGACAGGGTGCCCTTCTCCCCTAATAACGCATGATAATTCAGATTCCCACAATTTGGCCCCAAGCAGCCCTAACTTCTTCTAACTCCTGCTCTATCTCACATCTTCATCCTTCCAAATTAGTCTCATTGTCCCCCAGACTCACGCTGGGTTTTCCTCCTTAGCCTTCTTGCATGTCCTGCCCTCTCTGGGAAGGCCCACCGCCACCAATTTCTCTCCATCCCCCGAGGCTGTCTTCAGCCTTTTGTGCTCCTTTCAACGTCTCTCTTTCCTTGGAGTCCTCCCCGGTAACATCTAGCAGTTCTTTCTTTCCCCTGCAAGCCGCACCAGTCCTCAAGGCTGGTACGGCACTGTCAGGGCTTGGCGGTCACATCCTCCACCCACACCCACGAGCCAGATCTTCTAGAACCAGGTGTGGCTTCTCTGTGCTCTCCTGGTGATTACTGCAATGTTTGGCTCGTAGATGTCGCTATCCGCGAGGAGCTCACCAGGCATCGTTCTGGGCGGAATATGGGAAAGGTGAAACAATCAGAGCTCTTACGAGGACGACAGGCCTTACACTCTGGTTTTTTAGTATCCAAAATACGAAACTCCCATCCCCCAAAAGGCAGTGTTCGTGAAGCTGGCAGCACAGTTCCCCATTTGGCATCTATGCGCACTCCATCATGTTCCAGGCAGCAGAAGCCTGTACCAGTGCCCATTTTCCATTTTATTTGGTTATCAGTCAGAAGCGCCTCGAGTTCATGTTTACCTTGAGGAAAAGGGTCTCAGGGATATTTGGAGAACTTGGTGAGAACTTTAGTCATCTCTAGGCATTTCTTTTCTTTAGAAGGGCCCATTCTGCCCATTGCTGCCATGTTCTTTTTCAAAGCATAGATTACATCCTGAGATAACGAAGTCGGTCCCTGTACAGAAAGAGGAAATGGCTCCCTGTGTGTCCATTGTGTAGCAGGTCATAAAGACCTAATAGCGCAGTGCGAACAAAACTGCACTGGACGACCGTGCTGGGGCTGGAATCTGAGGCACTGATGCCATCTGCCCACAACTTCACGCTGATATCTGGACTTGTTTTTCAGGTGTTGTGGAAGGACTGTGGGGAGCTGCTGCTGGCTGATCCTAAGTTAAAGAATGTGTAGGTAGAGGCCATGCTTTCTTTCTGGAAGGAGAATGAGGCCCTTGGTTGGTGACATGGTGGTAAGCATTCATAAAAGCAAGTTATGACTCACTAGCTGGTGGAGAATTGGATGAGTTCCTTCTTCTTCTTCCTTTTTTTTTTCCTTTTTTTTGACAGAGCCAGAGCGGGAGGGGCAGAGGGAGAGAAAGAGAGAGAATCTTAAGCAGACTGCACTGAGCACGGAGCCCCATGTGGGGCTCTCTATCTCACGACTCTGAGGTCATGACCTGAGCCAAAATCAAGAGTCGGATGCTTAACTGACTGAGCCACCCAGGCGCCCTGGAGTAAGTTCCTTCTTAAATTCCTGAAACTCCAAGAGGAGTGGACATCTGCTTTTATTATTATCTACCATTCTTCCCTTCATCTGATAAAAGCAATTCATCCCTTCCTTTACAGACCAGCTTCTACTCTATTCCTTGTGGGTCTGCCAGTCATAATCCCCCAACCCTTGGTCACAGGGTGAGCATGTGACCCAGGACTGGCCAATCATTGTTGGCTTCACCAAATCATTCCAAGATAAATATATGATCTAGGTCAGGCCCGGCCAATCAGGATTTTTCATACTGAAGACGAGAGGGAAATGTATCTCTTTGTCCTTTGACAGACAACTAAAAGGACAGAATCCCTCAGAGGTGCTGGCTGCCATGGAAGAGCCTACAGAAAGGAAGCCAATATATAAAAAGAAGCCACACTGGGAGATAAAAGACAGGAGAGGTAAAACTGGGATGCTATCTATCTTAGCACCTAGATCCAGATAGCCCTCACATCAGTTTTATCTGTGAATTCCATGTACAAAATAACTGCTCCTCTCCGCCCACCCCCCCCTTTTTTTTTTTTGCTTAAGTTAGTTCAATGCTCTAACACTTTAAAGGAAGTAACCTTGGAGACCAACCAGTCCAATTTCCTTATTTTACAGATATGAAAATAGAAACATAGAGAGATTAACTACACAAAGTTATCAGCTGGTCAGTGCCAAAGGCCTGACAACAGCATCTTGCTGGTAAGAATAATATTAAAAATTAATAGCGGGGCGCCTGGGTGGCTCAGTTGGTTAAGCAACCGACTCTGGATTTCAGCTCAGGCTGTGATCTCAGGGTCATGAGACTGAGCTGTGCGTCCGGCTCCACGCTCAGCAGAGTCTGCTTGAGATTCTCTTCTTCTCCCTCTGCCCCTCCCCCCCCCACACTCTCTCTCAAATAAAATCTTTATTTATTTACTTATTTGTTTAAAGATTTTATTTATTTATTTGAGAGAGAGAGACACAGCGAAAGAGGGAACACAAGCAGGGGGAGTGGGAGAGGGAGAAGCAGGCTTCCCGCGGAGCAGGGAGCCCGATGCGGGGCTCGATCCCAGGACCCTGGGACCATGACCTGAGCCGAAGGCAGACGCTTAACGATTGAGCCACTCGGGCGCCCCAGTTTGACTATTTTTTAACCTTGTGCATATAAGGCACCAATTCCAACGTCTTATATGAAGATTCTTGAAAAAAGTCAAAAATGCATTTTGGCAAGCTCAAGAGATGTGGCTTAGCAGCCTGCACTAAAGGACTTGTGACCAGGGAAAAGAACTGTTAAATTTTAAATGGCTTTGACCTTTCTTAGCTTATGACCAACTGACCTTGACATTCCTTAGAAGCCGAAGGATGAGCTGCAACAATGACTGATGGTCCCGCTCAGGAGGCAGATCTAGTCCTTGCAGCAGTAACTGAAGTTTACCCAAATGTGTCTTGGGAAGAACCATAATAAATGAGGTTCCCTCCCTACTAAAACCACTAAAATAATTCTTAGATAGAACAGCCCAATTCCTGAATGTAATTACTCTTTAAAAAAATGAGAGAAATGTATCATAGCTACATGAAGTTTCAACGTGGTTATATATGACTGTATATAGTCGAGAGGCATTTATCTACCATTCTATTGAATGGAGTGTTCTATAATATGATATTTATGACATCTCAGTATGATAAAAACCCTGCAACATCTTGAAATGCCTTTTGAAAGAAGAAAACTTTATAGTATATACACCTATAGTACTGAGCTTGTTTTACTATACTTCATTAATCTTTTCCAAAACATGTAAATAATGAAGCTTACTGCACATGACGCTGGGTTTTACGATTAGATTTTAAAAACAAATTTTATACATTAGGTGGTCCTTCATTTAGGGAAGTCGTATATATACCTGCATGTGATTATTCTTTTTAAAATTCAAAACAAATAATGGAAAAAGCTACTTGAGTATAAATATCTGTATAATGATGTAAACAGGAGATTTCACAGAACGATAGATGGAAGGAACCTGGATCATCCTGAACGACAGAGTAACAAGTAAATCTGTCGAAGTATCCCACAGGAGACCACTGACAGAGCTCCAGTTAGTAACTAGGGTTTTTCCTTTAAGCCTCTCAAGTGAAGAAGACACCAAGGTACAAACCTCTTTCACTAAAAGGCTTTCACTAACAATTAAACCAAAAAGTCATTTCTAACAAGAATACAGATAAATAGTCCAAAGAACAAAGGAAAGATATGCTGTAAATCAGTCAGGTTCCAACAAGGGCTCCTTCTTCCCGGAAAAGGAAGGAGTGGGCCCTTGCTTAAGAATCACATGGAGCTGTTTGTCCAACAGTTTTATGTCCTCACACAGTTACAACATTCATGTGTGTGTATGTGTGCATAGACCCATACATCGGACTAGACATAGTACCAGCATAATGTGCATTTTCAAGTTTAAATGTGATAAAATTATTGTCTAAGGACAACAGTCCTATGTAAAAATTATAGAATAATTACACTTTTACTCCTTAGCAACCTCACCTGGCTCAGCCACCCATCTCTTTTCTCCTGTAGTTCTCTCCAGTACAAATCTGAGGTTTGGATCTCTCTTTCTGACTCCTCAGATCATCCCTCAAACGGTCCCAAACTTGAAAAGGAAGAAGGAATAGCACCCCTCATATATAAATCATTCATGCACTTCAATGGTCTGAAAGAACCTTAGACATATGGGCTCCCTTGCTAATTAGTGCATTTTCAAACCATTAGTCATTATTGCCTCAGCACTTACCTAGAGAGGCTAGCCCCAGCTCTGGTACAGGACAGAGAAGGTGTGGGTGACCTCAGATTGACTCACTGCACCCAAATAAAAGCATTAAATAGACCCACTCCCCCTGGGAAGGCAATTTGGTGGCAGGATGTCACTCCTTACTGAGGGATTTGGCAGAGCGCCTATGCATCGTGCTTTCCCTAAGGAATTCTGGTAATTGCCAATTTATCCATAACCTTTCATTTCCAGTGAAGTTTTAGTATCCCCACCTTCTCCTGAAGATAGAAAGTTTGTCTTTATAGCCCCTTTTCATTCAGCTGATCTAATACTCAGTTTAAATTTACCCTGAAAAACGGCCTATAACATTTTTAGTTTCTTACCCATAACAAAATACTGCCATCAAGTTTTGATTATGAAATTGGTTGGAAAAACAAGGCAACGGCATAATCTTTTTGACCAACAGAATTTAACTTTTTTGGCTTAGAGAATTAAAGTACAAGGATAATGATAGCTTCTGAAAAATGAGTAGAGTAGTCATAACAAAATTTTTTCTTTTTAAAATTGAACTTGTAATTATAACCAGTAACTGCAGACCTTTCTATACAATATTCCTTTTTATCTCTTTTGGAATTAAATTCTTTAAAGTGCACATGATAAAAATGCAAAAACAAATCCTACTCCATTTCCATATGCAAAGAAAAAAGAAACTTGACCCACAACTCCTACCTTATATAAAAAGTAACTCATATGAATCTTCAAGTTGACTATGAACCTAAACTATAAAATTTCAAGAAGAAAACATAGGAAAATCTCTGTGACCATATGTAAGGCAAAGATTTCTTAGGTATGACACCAAAAGTGTGTTCCATAAAAGGAAAAAACCTGCTAAGTTGGACTTCTTCAAATTAAAAACTCATACCCTTCAAAAAGCAAAAGATACAAAATGACACCATAAAAAGTATGGCTTCATTCTATACCTTCTTCCTCCCAATTCAGTTTTCAGCCCCAGCATCAACTAAATACTGTTAACCATGCCTTGTGTTCCCTCCCAAGCTAGGCTATACATAAAAAACACATAGGTATACACTATATGGTAGTTATGTTGCTCTTCATAACAAGATTTTTTTTAAAAACACAAAACTTTCATATTCAACACATTTATTATTCAGTTAGTCCCATACTCTTGACAACATTCACAGGTCATGCACAAATAGCTGAGACCAAATTATTTGGAAGTAATTAGTTTTGAAGTTTACTTGAGCAAATATGGAAAGGGAACAGATAAAAAAAATTAATTTGCTTGCCTCAGTTAAAACAAACACAAAAATATTTCCTAAATTATCGGTCTCTCTGTGTATTCTTCAGCCATACTTCATATTTTAGCTATGTCAGCTGTTATATCCTGGGGGAGAGATGTTGTCATCTGGGGCCTGGTCCTAAAATATTATTTGAAGTACATAGAAACCAGTTTCTTCAGCTGTTTCCATTTTTTGGGTACTGGTGTTTTTCAATAATGAAATTCTCTTTTAAAGAAAAATGAGAATCTCTTGAGTCACTTTGATAATTAGAGGAAGTATCTGCCTAGGCTGAACTAAAAACATTTTTCACACTACACAGCCCAATTCACTTCCTAAATGACTCATGTAATACTCAAGTGAGCAAGAAGAGGACTCCCACCTCGCTCTAATTCATTATCCTGTTCTATTTCTTCACAGCATTTACCATGAAATTACTACATTCACGTATCTCTTTTTATACTTTCCGCCTAAACGCCCAGCCCTCCAGCCCTGGGAGGTCAGGGCCTTGAGGGAGGGGGCACTTGTTCTGTCCAGTTGTACGTGGCTGTGGTTCAGGATCTGAAGTGGGCCCTGACGCACACTAGGTACTCAACAGATACTTCTCCACTGAATGAACTCCATTTCTATTACTGGGATTAGCTTATTCCTGTCCTATAGTTTGTAAATTCATCTCCAGCTGTGAAAAGATGGAGATGACCCTTTAGAATACTTCACACGATTTCTGCTACATTGATTTAGACTGTAAAGGTTTGTGCATACCTAATTTATTCCCGCTAGACCTGTGCTGTCTCAAAAGGGTAGCCACGAGCCACATGTGGCTACTGAACACTGGGAACGTGGCTGGTCCAAACTGAGATGTGCTGAATGTTTAAAAAACACACCAGATTCTGATTTAGTTCAAAAAGAGTGTAAAAATGATCTCATTAACATGTATATATTACTTACATGTTGAAACAATATTTTTCATATATTGGGTAAAATAAAATATATTAAAATTAACCTCACTTATTTCTTCTTTCTTTTTAATACGACTACCAATAAACTAAAACTGTGTATGTGGTCTGTATCTATAGTTCATATTGTATTGCTACTAGACAGCGCTCCCCACAGGCCTGGTTCTAAAAGTTCCAGGCAATTTTGTGCTCCTGTGAATTGTGTAAGACTGATGAATCACAGACCTGTACCTCTGAAACAAATAATACATTATATGATAAAAAAAAAAGAAGATAGTAGGAAGGGAAAATGAAGGGGGGGAAATAGGAGGGGGAGATGAACCATGAGAGACTATGGACTCTGAGAAACAAACTGAGGGTTCTAGAGGGGAGGAGGGTGGAGGGATGGGTTAACCTGGTGATGGGTATTAAAGAGGGCACGTACTTCATGGAGCACTGGGTGTTATACGCAAACAATGAATCATGGAACACTACATCAAAAACTAATGATGTACTGTATGGTGATTAACATAACATAATAAAATTTTAAAAAAAGTTCTAGGCAAAAGCAAAAATGATAGAACATGTCAACAAAAGAGGGGAATGACCAAGTTACGAGCCAAGGTTTTATGTTTAAACAAGGCTGCAGATTTTTTTCTTCAGTTTATAAAAATGTTTAAATAAAAGTCTTAATGCCCAAGTACAAAAACAATAGCCTACTGCCTTAAAATGCACAGATTATGATTATATTTAGAGTACGCTTAGTAGATGGGAGGGAGTCTAGATTGAAAATGGCCAGACAGTGGGCAGGACACGGCTCTCCAACAAGTATTATGTTATTTCTAAAAGACTACAGTCACCTTCTATTGCCTCCTTGTTAAAGTCCATTCTGGAAAGTCAACAGTCTTCTCAACCATAGTATTATCATTAAGTATCTATCTTTTGACTCAAAAAACAGCATCTCACAGAAAACCTGCCAAGTTAAAGAGAGACTGCAACAGATACTGTCTTCATCCTCAAAGGAGAAGATGAAATGTCAAAGTATTAATTTATGCTTGATCAAACTTTATAAAAACAAGATGCCTGGAAAAACAGCTTATAGTAGTACACTGATGAGTACATAACTTAAAAAAAAAAGCTCTCTGGTATTACTTACTGAGTTTGGCTAAATATAGTTAGCAGCCCTCATGCTTCGTAGCACATTTTCCCCTGGAATTCAGCTAATATAAATAAAACAAACGGAGGGAACCTGGCCCCCCTCCATGAACATTACATCATTCTTCCTTATTAGGAAAACTTCTTCAAACCTGACATTTTGCTCTAAACAATTAGTGTTTAATCCTCAATGAGCAACTCTAGATGGAGAACCGCTCTAATCAGAGGGCTGTTATATGTCAGGAGAAATGTGGGTGACATATAGGCTCATTTTAACAATGGTATTTTAATTCTCTAAACAGTAGCACCATTATGGAAAGCATTAAAGAGGAACGTTTAATGTTCCCCAAAGAAGGTACATTTAAGAAAGCACATTTCATGTTCCTCAAATTTTTGCTTTCCATATATTTTCTGATATATGCATATGTTGTGGTGAACAGAGAGAGAAGTCGAATTTATCACAATTGCAATATTGGTTCTAACCAAAGATTTTTGTATCTGATTCCTCTTCTGAAACATCCCTCAGGGTGATGTTTACCTATGTTACACAACTTTGGATTACCTTTTTTGCTCTGAGACATTACCATATTAACATGATAACCCAGCAACAACAGCAAAAATGAACAAGTGGGATTTTATTGAACTAAAAAGCTTCTGCAGCAAAGGAAACTGTCAATGAGATGAAAGGAGGGAACCTGTTGTGATAGGAGAAAATATTTGCAAAATCATGTATCTGATAAGGGGTTAATATCCATACTGAAGAAAGAACTCATGTAAATCAATTCCAAGAAAGACAAATAATCCAATTAAAAAAATGACAGAGGAACCAAACAGACATCTTCCCAAAGAAGACATCCAGATGGCCAACAGACACATGAAAAGACGCTCAACCTGACTAATCGTGAGGTAAATGCAAATCAAAACCACAAAGAGATATCACCTCACACCTGTCAGGATAGCTATCATCAAAAACACAAGAGACAAGTGTTGGCCAGGATGGGAAAAAAGGGAACCCTGGCGCCCTGTTGGTAGGAATGTAAATTGGTGCAGCCAGTGGTGCAATGGGAAACAGTATGGAGGTTCCTCAAAATATTAGAAATAGAACTACCACATAATCCAGCAATTTCACTTCTGGATATCTATCCACACGAAATGAAATTGCTATCTCAAACACCCTCATGTTCACTGCAGCATTACTTACAGTAGCCAAGACATGGAAACAACCTAAGTGTCCATCAATGGATGAAAGGATAAAGAAGAGGTGGTGTATATATATTATATACAATGACAATTATTCAGTCACAAAAAAAGGAAATGGTGTTGTGACAACATGGATGGACCTGGAGGGCATTATGCTAGGTGAAATGAGCCAGACGGAAAAGACAAAAACTGTATGATCTTATTTACATGTGGAATCTTAAAAAACTGAACTCACGGAAATAGAGAGCATATTGGTGGTTGCTAAGGGTAGGAGTGAGGAATGTGTAAAGGGGGTGCAAACTTTCAGTTAGAAGTAAATCTAGGGATATAATGTACAGCATGGTGACTATAGTTAACAGTACTGTATTGTATATTTAAAAGTTGCTAAGAGAATAGATCTTAAAAGTTTTCATCACAAGAAAATGTAACCATGTGAGGTGATGGATGTTAACTAAACACACTGAGGTGATCATTTTGCAATACTACATATATCAATTCATTATGTTGTCTACCTTAAACTAATACAATGCTATATGTCAATTATATCTCAATAAAACTGGAAAAGAAATTATATTTTAATGTTACATAATAACTTCTTTGCAAAAACAAAAATCATGTCAATGGATCTAGACTTATTGGTATGAAAGGTAAGATTTATTAAGATGTGTACAATAAAAACCGATCAGAGCAAACCCTTCCTTAAACAATTACCTTTCCATGAATATAAATAGGATAGTTCATCAGTTTGCCGATTCTACCTGATATTTGACCTTTCTTTCATCTTGATGTTAAGGACTATTTTTATGAGAAATATGAGAGAGTTGAAAAAAAGGGTTCTAAATCTGAAGTTCATAATGGTGCAATGGGGCTGACAGAGCTCATATCACAGTATAAAATGATCAATTTATATATAAACAACCCTGAGATGCAACGGATCGTGAAGGTAACGTGCTAGAGTGAACACGAAGCCTTCTTTTATAGTGCGCTCCTTTCGGCAGGCAGTAAATCACAAATCGCTCACTTATTTTTCATTTTCACTTTGGTTCACTAACAGAATCCGATTCCTCACACGTTCACGAAAATGTGGAGGGTGAGGAATGGCTTTCAGAGGAGGGCAGGCAGGAGGGAAGGCAGGCTGGCCTAGAATAGAAGGGAGGATGGTTCTAACACTTCCAAGTTTATACTCCTAAATCCAGCCCTATTACAGGACTTTTTTATTTTTTCAAAGGAAAGAAAAACAAGTACACCTGAGTCTCTTGCGCTCCATAAAATTTAAATTGGACTGGGGATGGTCGTCGTTGTTTCCCAGCACTGGCAGACTGGGAAACAGATTCCATTTAGGAACTCAAAGAACTTTCCAGTCTAACAGGCCCTGCCATCTTCTGGGAGTTTTATCCACACACTTCTTACTGATTTAGGAATTAAAGGTAGTGGTGTACTTCTCAGGAGTGTAAACTCTGGAGTTAAATTGCCTGTATTGAAGTTAGTGCCTGAGTGTCCCTGATCACTTAACCTTTCTGAGTCCATTTCCTCTTCCTTCCATGGGGGTTATGATAGCACTTACCTCCCAGCCTGTGAAGATGAAATGACTTATTTACACATGAAGTGTTTCGAGCAAACTTGAGCAAACCCTCAAGAACTGTTAGTAATTACTATTCAGGATGACCATATAATTCAGTGTCCAAATGTGGACCCTTGGCTCTCGGACAACGGGTCAACTGACAGTACTGGGAGAATCAGAACTTGTAGTCATCCCAGTAATGTTACCTCATGTCAAGGTCACATAATGTAGAGACAGACTAATTCATAAATTTAACAAGAATCTGTGCATCAGTGGGTACTAGACAGTACAAGATTAGATGGAATAAGAATGCCTTACGGGGCGCCTGGGTGGCGCAGTCGGTTAAGTGGCAGACTCTTGGTTTTGGCTCAGGTCATGATCTAGGGGTTGTGAGATCAAGCCCGATGCCCCCGTCGAACCCCACATTGGGCTCCGAGCTCAGCGCACAGTCTCTTTAAGACTCTCTTTCTTTCTCTCCCTCCACCCACCCCCATGCTCTCTAATAAAGAAAAAAATCTTAAAAAAAATTTTTTTTTAATTACATTTAGTGATTTTTATTAACGCATTTTCCCCCAAAGATTTATTTATTTATTTTAGAGATAAGAGTTGGGGTGGGGGGAGAGAGAGAGAGAGAGAAAGTGTGTGGTAAGGGAGATGAGTAGAGGGAGAGAGAGAATCTCAAGCAGACTCCTGCTGAGTGTGAAGCCTGATGCAGGCTCGATCCTAAGACCCTGGGATCATGACCTGGCCGAACTCAAGAGTCGGATGCTCAATGGACTGAGCCACCCAGGTGCCCCATATTCCAAATATATTGTAAACTTGAGTCTAAATCATTTCAGCAATGTTTTCATTCTTCCTCACAGCCCCTTTTCGTAGACATCAGGGAATCTGGGAGCAGGAGAAGAGAGTAACATGAAGTAAAAAGATAAACAACAGTGTAATTGTCTTTGCCATGGATCCAGTCCGTGCTCAGCACAAAGACAGACCCAACTGCAGTTCCACAAGTGAGTGGGTTGCTTCCCTCCTGACCTAGGGAACTGTCCCCCTGTCCACTGTCATTGTAGAAACAGAGAAAACACATCTGTTAAATATGAGCTTTAGTGGAAAAAATTCAGCTGGCATTCTCTTTTCCTCTCTGTCGTCTTGTTTTAATAGCTCTCTTATGTAAGTTCTTTACTATATATAGTTGAGAATGGGGAGCTGTGATGTGACCTGTTCAGAGGCAGTCAGCCTCGGGCCACTTCTTCTCCCTCGTGCCCAAGGGCAGCTGGTCCTGAGTTTCATCTGGAGCAGCCAGGACGCAGAAACCCAGGCTCGTGTGGACTCTGCTACTGGCCTGCTGCTGCCTCTTCTTGGAGCTTCAGCTCCCCACCTATACGACTGGCACAAGGCCTATTTCTGACCTAACTCTCTGGGGGTGCCTGTGGAACCTCCGAGAACATCTGGGAAACATTATTTTGGCTTAGTCAACAATGTGTATTTTTTTCCCCTGTATGTCCCTCCAAGATTATGCCAGAGCTAGAATTCTGACTTCTTAGTCTACGGGTCCTGGACCATCCTACCATCCCTACCAGGCTGTCCGAGCAAGACAATGGTTGTTTATTTATTGTCTGTTTCTTCCACTAGGCTGCAATCTCTATAAGGGCAGGGTCCCCATCTATTACATTCCTCGGTGTATTTTCTAAAGCTTAGCACACAGTCTGTGAATGAACCTATGACTCAATGAACGGAAGAGGCAGTAGTATCTAGATGTTTAGTGAATATTGAATAAATGCCAGACACCGTCCGCTTTATCTATATGCTTCCTCTGTCTCTCATATACATTTATTTTCTCTCTAGTACCTACTAGCTGTATGATCTGGGACAACTTAACCTCTCTGTACCTCAGTTTTCTCATCCGTGTAATGGGATCATAACAGGACCTATGTCATAAGGCTATTGTAAAGATTACATGAGACCCGTGCTTGGCACAGAGGTGTGCTCGTTGGTTGTTGTGATAATCCTCCTTTCCTCCTGAGTGAATGGCATCCTCGCTGAGCCTGTCTCACAAGGCAGAACCCCAGGAGTCATCCCTACCTGATTCTCACCTACAATGTCTAAACCCAACCACCAGGTCCTGCCTTTCCCTCTCTTAACATCTCCCACCGGGCGTTCTCGTCATGCAGCGCAGAGATTTTTTTCAAGTTGTGCATCTAGTCTTGCAACTCTCTCACTTACCGGGCCCCCAGTCAGTAGCTCTGTGAATTCTAAATTCTTTAACCGGACCCACCGGGCCTGGTCGCCTGGCTCTAGCCTCTTCTCACTGCCCCCATTCTCGGAGTTTCAGCCCTACCCTTCCAGGTGCCATTCCTTCCACCTTAATGCCTATCCGGCCCCCCACTCATCCTTCGGACGTCTGATGTAAATACCTTAGGCATTCCCAGTCAGGTGGCTTGCTGGGGCGGGGTGGCTTACATCTTTGGCCCCTGCATCTTACCAGCCTTGCCGGGGAGCTTTTGTATATCTAACTCTGGGGAGCAGGTGATTTCCAAATCAACTCCCATGTCAGCAGGAGCTAGACTCTGGCCATAAAGCTGCTGTCGGCTTTGCAAGACCTCGCTTACTGACCGCCTTTCTCTGCTCTGAACAGCAACTTGTTGCCCCCATCTCCCAGGAGACCAGGGCGCCTTGCCGGGAGACATGAAATGTGGCAGAAGGGCTCAACGCTGATTATTTTGCTAGACAGGGCTACCATTTAGGTTTCCCTTAGTGTCACCCATGTGCTTATTCAGTGGGCATAAAGGAGTCATAGCTGCTTTTTTTTTTTAAACATCTGGCATTAATGGCTTTTGATAAATTACTTACTGAAGTGCTAAGGTATAAGCCTTTCAACAGAAAGGGGTTCTGGAGGAAAACAAAAAAATCCACAGAGATCTTTCAGTTCAATTCACGAGACTGAACAATTGTTCTGTTAACAGTTTTACCCTGCTACATTCTCCTGTTTTGTTTTGTTAAGTAGGCTCCATGCCCAACGTGGGACTTGAACTCAGGACCCTGAGATCAAAAGTCGCCTGCTGTATCGACTGAGCCAGCCAGGCGCCCCCATATGCAGGTTACTTCTAATTTAGGGGAGTATGAGGGAAAGACATATCCCGGAGATGGAGAAAGGTCAGCAGTCTCCGAAGTAGAGAATAAATGCTGGTGTGACTGGCAGGCCAGCTTGAAACGACAGAGAGGGAGGGCAGAGAGGGTGTGACGGCAGAGACAAAGCAATGAATGAGACTACCCGCAGTAGGAGATGGCGCATGCGCTGCTGGCCTGGCACAGGGCGCCCCGCTGGCTCCCCTGCCTCTCAGTGCCCGGGCCACGCCCACTCGGACAGCACATGCGCCCTGCCCACCCATGGTAGCCAGGTCCTGCAATCACATCTGGGGACATGCATGCTAAGCAGGAGTTAAAAGTGCAGATTTTGTGCAAGACCTGGCTACTTTTGAGCGAGAGCCAGGACAGCATATTACAAACGACAGAACTCGAAATTATACCACTAGAAACCACAGAAGTGACAAAAGCGATCGACTTTCCCCAATGGTGGACTGGATTTCCTAGGCTTTTCCAATAGCTTTGGAATGTGAAGAAATGTCATCATTTAGGACTTTTATAAGGAAGTTTAATACTGTAGGCCTAGGTACAGCACATAAAAAACAAACCATTTTATGGTCAGGGGAATGTTTTCCTCTTTTGAATTCTTGGTTGGAGGTGGGTGGGACGAAGGGAGAGCATTCCTTCCCCCGGGGAGCCAGGTGACAGCAGGAAGGCCTCTCACTCAGGCGGCCGGAAGGCTGCAGGCCTCACAAGCTACCCCACACTCGGGTTCCAGCAAACACTTAACATGTCAGGAACTAGACAAATTAAGTTTCTTGGCTCTGTGGTCAGACACAACTTTTTCTGCTTGTCGTCACATCCTCATTTCTTAGTATTCTTCAAGGATGAGGGAGGATTAAGGGGGTTTCTTGCTTTTTAAAATTAAACAAATAGGGGCACCTGGGTGGCTCAGTCGGTTAGGCATCTGCCTTCAGCTCAGGTCATGATTCCGGGGTTCTGGGATGGAGTCCTGAGTCAGGCTCCCCGCTCAGCGGGGAATCTGCTTCTCCCTCTCCCCTCCCCCTCCTGCCACCGCTGCCTGTGCTCTCTCTCTAATAAATAAAATCTTAAAAAAATTTTAAATTAAACAAATACATTGAACAACTGGTCAGAGGTTTACTCCTTGTATTTTATGACACCAAATTTTAGCAAATACATTCATAAGTGTACATAATAAAAGAGAATGAATATGCCCTAGGATCTCTTTTTGTGGGGGGGAAGTGGGGGTGAGATGAGGGAATGGAACTGGGGGCTCGGTTCACACTCTATGCTTCTCTTACTATGTGCAGTGTGATCAGTCAGCCACATGCTCTGAACCTCACTACTGCCAGTTTAAGCTCTCCATACTTCAGTGTTCCCTTCTTCAAGAATGGGGATGATAATACCTACTCCTGAGATTTCTTATAAAGTTTGAGTGAGGGGCGCCTGGGTGGCTCTGTCGGTTAAGCGTCTGACTCTTGATTTCGGCTCAGGTCACGATATCAAGATCGTTGAGACCAAGCCCTGCATCGGACTAAATGCTAGACGTGGAGTTTGCTTGAGATTCTCTCTCTTCCTCTCCCTCTGCCCCTTCCCCTCAACCCTCCCAACCTCCCCACCTGTATGCACTCTCTCTCTAAAAAAAAAAAAAAAAGAAAGAAAAGAAAAAAAAGTAAGTTTAAGTGATGTCATGAATGTAAAAGTGTATTGCCAAACCTGGCTTTCACAGAATTTTAGTTTCTTTTCACTTTCCTTTAATATTGATAAAAATACAATATTAAGTTTGGTTTGTACTGAAATCCCTTCTGAGGTCTCAGAATCTAGTGGAGAATTCAATTCAGACTTTTAAGAGCAGACATCAGATTGTCGGCAGGTTTGTTGATGAATTCATTGTCACTACAGAAACTGTCACCTGCCAAAATAGACCATCTCCTCCTCTCTCCTTTTCCTTCCACAGCTAAGTATGCTAGTGCAGCAGAGAGCACCTTAACAATCTATACCTGTTCTCTGGCTGGAGTTTATACAGCGAGCAAAATCTGATCTGGCTGCGCAAAAAGCAAACCACCACACATCCCAAACACTTAACATAACCTTGAGTCTTCAAAAGAAACGCTTGCACTGCGGCAGAGGTCTGGGACCCATTACAGCTCAGTTTTCCAGGGGCAGCTTATCTCCTTCTCTGACACTATCAGTTGCCAAGGAAAGATAAAGACAAAAAGTCAACCACCGTACCCAGTCGGAGTGGGAATGTGTTCAGGAATACTGAAATAGGGGCTGGGCTGGGCCCGAGAGAATGTCGCAACAGGCTAGGACTAACTCACATTCAGGTGTTAGTGGCTCTCATGCTGAGGACTGAATCCTATGCTCTGCTTTAAGGAAAACACTTCTTACACCCTGCAGGAAGAGTTGCAAAATAACCTATCCCCTCTCTACAGAGTGTAATTAGTACTCTTATGTTGCATCTTAAGGGAAAGTTCATTTGTGTCTGCAGTGACCTCAGAAGTTAATCACACCACTGAACTGTGTGGAGAACAAATATCTTGAATTTATTTGTTTCTTTCCTGAAATAAGAGCTCCAAGAGGCTCTGACATTGATAAAGTTCAAAAATGAAACAAGTCATAAGAGTTGAATCTTCTCATTACTTTGCTAAAGACTATGATTCAGGATAATGATTCAGGGCGAAACACAGTTTGTGAATCTGAGCCTTTCCTTTCTACTATTGAAGGCATAGAATGAAAGCATATTCAGCACTGAAGGTTTGAATTCCACTAGTCCTTAGAGCTCAGAACTCAAATGAGCATAATTCTAAATCTGACCTGGACTCTTTGCTTTCAATATTGTCTCTTTCATATACTGTGTGTGCTCACATTTTTTTCATATTATTGTATCACCTGTAATGATATGAGAAACCTTCTTTTGAGATGAGAGGGAGAGGGGGAGAGAGAGAAGTTGCAAGTGAGGTCCTTCTATATGGCATACTTGCTGGGTTGAAAAGGCAGTGAATAATGGTTCTTGCTCAGTAGCCCTGGTTTCCAGTCACTGTCCAACAAGATAATAAGTATAGTTCAATCTCTAAGTTACACAAATTTACAGCTTTTGTTATTAGTCTTGGAACCCATCAACCCTAAGAGGAGACAAAATGGAAGGCTAAGAGGAGGCAAAATGGCAGGCTCATATTCACAAGAAGTGACCATGAATTTCAAGCATGAAGCTTGATTTCACTTCAGTTTACTTTCCCATCTCCAGGGGGGTAGGGAAGGGCCTCTACTTGCTTCTCCCTCAGCCACAATCTCAGGGGCCCCTCTCCATCACTTAGCTTCTCTGGAGACAAACAGCGTAGCAATGAAGATCCTTGAACTTGCATATTTGTTTTGAGTTTTCTGTGGAAAAAATTTCTAGAAATTGTCAGGTCAAAGGGTATGTGAATTTTATATTTTAATGATTACAGCCAAATTGTCCTCAAAAAGATCTTATGACTATATCTGAAAAAGGAGGAAAGAATAGATGATCATTTTCCAGTCTTCTTCCAACTGAACTTTCAACTCAATTCAATGAAGAAGCTTTTAAAACCAGAATGGAAGATGGCGCAGCCCTGAGATCGAGTCTGCTTTTAGTTATGCCACTAATTTCAAGCTTTTTCTTCACTAGCAAGTATTAAAACTTTGTTTTGCTTTGGTCTTAGTTGCCAAACTAACATTTTTTTCCCCTTCTAATATTGCTAGCCATAAATGAAGGTCCTGCTGTGGATAAGAAATGGATGTCCTGGCATTTGATACATCATCACTTTCAAATCATACTTATTTAAGGGACAACATACTCCTTTACAGGACTGGTTCTCAAACTTTAGTAGGCATCAGAATTATCTAGAAAGCTTGAAAACCCAGATTGCTGGGCTCTACCCTCAAGAGTTCCTGATTCAGCAGGTCTGGGATGCGGCCCAAGAATTTAAATTTCTAACAATTTCCTAGGTGATGCTGATACTGTTGGGGTGGAGACCACTTTTCCAGAATCACTTCTTTTCAGAATGTTCTTTGATTACTGGGCATAAACTTGCGATGAGAGGACCACTATCTTACTCTGGGTAGACTGTGATTTATAGGAGTTTGAATGCCAGTCACCTCAATTACTATAATAAATCTTCTTTCTGTTCCACCTCACTACCATGACATATGGGCTCTTTAACAGTCACGTGCAAGGAGCAAACTGCAAATTCCAAGCAGATTGCTCCCCAGAGTTACCTCTTCTGCCCTAGACCTACTCTCCCCACAGAACTGGTACTTAAAATTCATATAAGACAACAAAAAATAACTGCACCTCTTTCTCCCTCTTACAAAGGAAACTCTTTGTTGATCAGATGTTACAGGTATGGATACTTATGTTATTTAAGGCCTTCAGTTTAAGATAATCGCCAGGTGCTTTTCGTCACTTACGTTACACACAATAAAAGACAAATTTAGCTCTCAAGTGACCTGAGTTATAAAGGCAAACATGAGAAAATGAACGGCACGTGAACTTGAACCTTCACTTTGTATGCAGCGGATCTACAGAGCACTTCCAATGGAGTTTCTGTTCTAGATCTTACATCTAAGCATGAAAACAATCAAGTGTGTAGAGGTAGAATTGAACAAATGTACAAGCAAAGATTTACATATTCATGACAAGGGAGTGAAAGTGAATTTTGTTGGAGAGGGGAAGGAGGGAGGTTATAGGAACTACTGTTCATAGAAGAGCTACAGCCACATTTGTCAGGATGCACTGTCAGACTAGAGGCTTTTTCACCAGTTGTGATAGACCTGGTTCATGGCGTGTTTTAAGAGTGAAGTCATAGCATTAATACTGAATTCATGTTAGAGAGGATGATTTAGTAATGAACTGGCCAAAGGGCCCGTTGGGAAGGAAAAGAAGAAAGATGAGCAGGAACAGTGATCCTGGAACAACTAGATGCTATCTCAAACTGCAGGAAGAGCAAGCCTCACTCATTCAGACTACATTAATTTGGATTTCGTGATACCTCTGAGATTTTTTCACAGACACCTCTGAAGTGGGCTTGTTAAATAAATCAGGTATAAAGATTGGCAGAAAGGGCTGTTTAGGGCAGGCTCCTCTCAAGCCCTTCGGAAGAATACATCACGTTACTATTTAAAACCATGCCTCCACTTCCCACCAACATTTGTCGAATCCTTTATATGAAGAAATCTTTATTTTGTTTTTTTAAATTATGATTTTGGAGTCTCTTAAACTCATAACCACCTGTCTTATGGGTAAGCAAAATCAGATAATGTTACTGAAAAAAGAACAAAGGGGTTAGGAACAAGTCATAAATAGGTTTGAAAATTCCTTTATAAAGTATCTGGGAAGATTTCTCCAGTTATACAGACACACAAGATCTATTTTGATCAATCAGTGAACGTATCCCTTCATGGAGAAAGCGACTGGCGTGTTTTTCGTGACACTTCAGTGCGTCAAGCAAGGCTCCTCACAGTCTGGCTGTCCATGCATGATCCTGTTCTGCCATACAAGCGCCCACCACCCTCCAGACACACAGCCTTCTCTCCACCTCTGAGCCTTTGGACATGGAGCCGAGCTGCCTCTTCCACCTGGCTTCAACTTCTATCACACTTGTCTGCTGTCAGCTCTCAGTTGTCTCCAGAATCTCCCCCTGGCACCCCTGCCCCCTGGGCAGAACGGGCGCCCCTTCCTCTGAGGGCTCTGCATCTACCGATCCGCTTTGACGGCAGGCCTCGCCAATCCATCCTGCTGCTGGGCTCGTCTCTCCCCTGACCTAAAAGAGGGCCTGGCCCCCATTCCCCTGCTCATTCGGGGAACTGCTGAGCACAAGACACACTGAGTCGGTGTTTGCTGAGTGAATGAGTAACACTGGATTTGTTTGCTACCTTTTAAAGGATTTGGAAAGATTTTAAAGCATGTCCTACTCCAACAGTAACTTTTTAGTATTTGGAATTCATCCTTTATTCATTAGGAGGATGGCAGGGAAGATTTGCTGTAGGATCTTTTAATTCAATTTCCTGTTGCACAACTTTTTTCAACTCATCTATTCTAATAAATCTTAGATAAAATTAGACTCCTATAGGTTAAAGGATACCACAGCAATCCCAGGGTCTTGTACATTGAGGGCATGTGGTTTTGAGTGGAGACTAGGACAGAGCGAGAGAAGTCCAGAGTGAGTGAGATCTTATGACTATATCTGAAAAAGGAGAAAAGAATAGATGATATTCTATACATATATATATATATATATATATACAGTGCATATATATATATATGAAATTTTTAAAGGATAAAAATGATTTCACAGGATTGCTGTAAGAATGTATATAAAACATTATATAGATGGTATATAAAAACACTTTGAAAACTAACAGTACCATTAAATGTTTACTGAATAAATGAATAAAAGCTATTCATTTGGATTTAGGCAGAAGAGAAAGATCCATCGAAAGCAATCTTTCTTTCCTTCTGGGCACATTTGATCATGGCTGTTAATTTTTAGAGGTAATCTAGTCATTGTTTTCTGGAGGACTGTGGCCTGAAACAAAACAAAAAACAAAGCTTTTTGCCAAAGCTTTTTGATTCACACAGCCAGATACACTACTTTCCTCATGGGTAATAATTCACGGTAAGTGCACACTCGAAAAGCCTCAGTTCTAATGGGCAGAGGAAGCACGTCTACACGGTCCTTCTCTAGTTGGCTAAAATACAAGCGTTACTGATGCCTTCCTCGCTTTCACGGAAGTGCTTGGTAAAGGTGCTTTTATAAAGCTGCAACTATTCTTGAGGCGATATGAGAGGTACCCAGGCTTTGGCAAGGAGTGGTAAATCTGGCAAGGAAGTTCAATTTCCGTAACATTGTTTCCAGCCCAGGAAATGTCTCAGGTAGCTTGGTATGGGTAAGCTGCTGCCAGTTTTTCAGGCATGGGCTTGCTTCTCTCGGATGACATCACTTGACTGAATTCTTTACTCTGCTTGCCCCACAGAAGCCTCTGCATTCACTTGGTCTCCATTTTTCTCCAAGACCTCATATGATCCTCAGGATGGCTGTGTCTCCAAAAGCCTAATATGGAAAGACCTCTAATTCATGTGATGAACCTACCTGACTATTAAAATAGCAAAAGCATTTACTAACGTACACTTCAAAACCATTATACAATAGGAAGATTTTCTGATTATAGCATCATTATTACCGAGAATAATGGGCCATGACTGCAGCCTTAGGTCAACGTAACTCACACAGCACATAAGTACTATATTAAATTTGTTTATCCTGAGGTCTAAGAACTGAGATCACTGAAAATCAAATGTAAACTTTAAAAATGCTCTTTTTAAACTATGTAAACTTTTCTCTAACTTGAGCTAAACAGAAGAGAAACTGACCAGGTGGAACCTGTGATTTTTCTAAGCTAAACTTTCTGTTACCCTAGCTCAGGGGTTGAGCTCATTAATTCTCCTGTTTCCCAAATTACAGTATACCCAAAGGGTATTATTATGTCCTGAAATATAAATTAGCATAGAAAATTCCAAAAACTTTGCAAGGAAGTCTTTTATTTATGCGAAGTGGCCCCTAATGGTATTGCCTTTTGAATTCCTTTCTGGCAAAGCCACAGTGGTCATGCTTAGAATCCAGAGCGAGGTCAGATGATGTTATAGATGTCCCTGGTCTTTGAATACTATGATACATACACCACCACACATTTGCTTCAACACCTCTATCATTATTTTTTGGGTAATCGCCACTTGTGATTTTTGTGAAGCTCTGACATCTAATATGGGTTTACTGGTCACACTCAGGCTTATGATTTGAACTAGAATGTGGCATTTACTGATGTCTGAGGTACATCTTTCTCCTTCTCCAAGACTAGGGAATTGTATACCACAAAGCCATCAACTTCTTAAGTGTTTTAACCAAACACTCTATGAGATCATGAGGAGAAAACAAAGAGGAAAGAGGCAGAGTTGGACAGGAATGCCTTTCGTTTCTCTCCTTACATGGCACCGGGACAGTAAAGCTGAGAAGGATACTGAAGCTCGTCTCATCTAGTCTCTAGATGACCAGGGGCAACAGGGGTTGTTTGGCAAAAGACAGCTGGCTGTGAAGAGCCTGAGTGAGAACTATCAGCACATGGGAAGACAGACTTGGGATGAGAGCCATTTCCTCAACTAGTTCAGAAAATAAAAGAAGGCGGCATGAAAGCAGTAGGCCGACTAGTCACGGACACATTTCTAAACCTCACTTCGCCATTAAGGTAACACGCAGATCTCTGGGTGGTCAAGAACACCAGGTGTATGTTACCCTTGCCAGAGTATCACCCACAGGTTCCGTCAGATCCTGTGGTTTCATAATACTTTAACCTTTAATCCTACTGCTGAGAGCTAGAATGCCAAATTTTTGTTTCATAATTTTAGTTGAACGCCTCTTGCCAACAAAAGTGATTTTTTTTTTAAATGAAAGTTGCAGAAGGGATATGGTATTTGAAGCCAGACCTAAAGCAGTGATGAAGGATGAGCTGATTAGCTCAAAGTCAGAAGAGAATCCATAAAAGCCATTATGTAAAAGAGACAGTTATACTCAAGTTTCAGAGCAGAGCCAACTGTCCCAGCAAACTTTGTTTCAAGATATTCAGTCTTCATCATATTCTTTGCTAATTCTTCTAAGTGACTAATGTACTGTATTACTCTGTGAATGCTAATTATTGTGCTTACTTAAAACACAGTAAACCAATCACTGTTGTACTAGACTACGAAATCATTCATTATCAATATAATTCGGAAATATGACCTAACTGTAGATGTAAGTAGAGCATTACAGTAAAATGAACTGGAGCCACAGTAACATTGAGCAGATATTTACAAGTCCAATTTGATAAACCTTCAGTTTCATGATCAGATTTGCATTTGGCTTAATAAGTAGACAAAATCAAAGCATAAACACAAGGTAGGCCGAGCTCTAAGCACCGATGTAGAGGTCACAGAGCCTGCCTGGGAGGTCCCGACATTACAGCGCCACAGAAGGGACAGACACACGGAGGCCAGAGTGCCTGGTACACGCTGACTGCCAGTCAACGGCTGAGCTGTCTACTCAACACCACTGCTACTTTTTCTCCTCAGCTGCCGGCCAGGTGGCCAAGCTGCAGAAAGTGACATTGTGTGGTTCCCTCGGTAACCAATCGGATTCCTCCATTGGGATTCCTTTCCCAAGTCACCTGGGCTTTAGGATTTTAAACATTTTGCATTTCCCCTTAAAAACTTTCCTCCTGAACTTGTAATCAGTGTTCTTAATTTGACTTTGCCAGATTTGCCATCTGTGCTTAAGCTTCCGGAAAATTCTGCAGTTGCCCACAGGGCACATTTTCTAGTGGTAATATCACCCTGCATCTCGGGATGCTTGGTGTGCTGAAAAGAAAAACAGAGCTGGGAGGCAGGAGATGCAAGTCCTGCTCTAGATGCAAATTCGGAAAGTCAACCAATTATACACTTTACACTTTTTAATCTGTAGAGTGGACGCAAGGACACCTGCCCTCCCTAGCTCTGCTACTGGGATGAAGCAAAAGTCCTGGTATTTTTAAATGAATGAGAACTTGGCCCTCAGAGATGGCCATGGATTTCAGAAGTCTCAACCTTGATTTGCTTGTGATGGGCCTGGATTTAGGGTTTTCTAAATCTCTCAATATAAAAGAATTCCAAGGAACTTCCTCAAGTGCACCTGCCAGATTTTAGTGTTCATTTGTCCCCTGCAGCAAGGAAGTCAACCTGAGAAAAGGTCTGGCAGCTTCGCCCACCTGGTGGTCTCACGGAGCATCTACAACCTTGTTGATGAGTTGTGGAAAAGTAGAAGAGGCACTGACATTAAGCAGTATGATTCTGTGTGTTTGCAAACTGACAACTCTTGTTGGTTGTCCACTGAGAAGGGCCACGGAATGCCTGGACTTGGACTACGGCTATCTTATCCCTAGATCATTTCTCTGCCTTTCAAAGAGATCTGCAAGTTCTTATGGGCCACTCTGTCTTGCAAATAAAAGCTTCCCCTTGGAGAGGTGAGGTCCAGCTCCTTATCTACCATCCCTGGATATCCACAGTCACTTCCCTGGATGGATCTGCGGTTGCTGATGTGGACACTATGTGCTCCAACATTCTGTGATACAGAACAATGAAGTCATATGTAAGAAAAGTATGGAGCACATGTGGATTCACTTTGTTTATTAATAAGTGCCTAAAATAGAGTTTTAAAAAAAATCCACATATCACCTTCCATATAAATGCATCCATTTATAGTTATGAAGGCAAGTAGGAAATGAGACTTTACCAAGAAAAACTACAGTTTTCCAACTCCAGTGTTGAATTGGTTCATTTGTGGTTTTACCGGGATATGCTTTACTTTGATACTCTGTTACTGGGCAGATTTTGCAGACTACAGCTTTGTCAAATGACGGGATCTTTACTCCACCTTCAAATAATGAGAGTCAAATTTTCTCACTTTCCACACTCTTTTGGAGCAAAGTCATCTTCTTCCAAGGCTTTAATTAATCACTGTCCCCAGTGTGATCTCCCAGAATGTCAGATCTGGGTATCTAATTGCCTCCTGGACACCTCCACGGTGTGGTATGTTCAAAACCAAACTTGCCCTTCCTTCAGAGCTGCCCCCACCCTGTCCCATCCTTTCTAAATGACAGTCCTATCCACCCACCACCTGGCAGGAGCCTGGGAGTAATCCTGGGTGCATCCTGCTCCCTTACCTTTCACCTGCCATCAGTACCAAGTATAGTCAATTCTGTCTTCTAACCATGCCCAGATCCAATTACTTCAATCACTTGCTTTACCACTAACTTAGCTCAGACCACCAATATCTATTTCCTATGTTATTCTAACCATTGCAATTTTTTCCTGTTTCCCAGCTGACTACCTATAGAGTGCCCTAGTGGTGTGTTAACCACTCACCAGTGATAAAAGAGAAGAAGGCATCTCTGTTGCCCTCAAGAAAGGCATAATCTGGTAGGAATGAGGCTTGATTTAGGTAGCCATTAGAGAGTAACATAAAAAAAGAAAAGAAAGAGAAAAAAGCATACCATTAAGAGTTCCTTCAGAGTCTAAAACTCTGTCTTAATGTTAGAGAGATGAGATTAACTCAGTGAAATAATTAGGAATAAACTGGCGTACAAGTGTTATTTTAGGAATTGCAAGTGTCCGAGCACTTCAGCGTAGAGTGAGATTAATGTGATGATTAGGATAGGAAATTTTAACGTAAATTTCTGGATACGTGCATAGGAGGTTTACTACAGCAGCCACTCAACAACACTAGCCACCCATCTAAGGGTAGGGCTCTGGTCCATGGAAGTGACGGATAAAGAAAAGACAGTCCTTCTCCTCAAGACTGCAGGATTCTGAGGTCCAACACACTGTGGATGTTGAGTCAGAATTCGACCTTGGGCAGACCCTGCGTGTCCATTTCTCCAGCCAAATTCAGGCTCCTCCTCTCCCAGATGTCTGTTTTACACCTTCCTCTGTCCTCACACTTCCCTCAAACACTCTCCCCACCTGGCCCTCCGCTGGTGACCACGGTTCCTATTTCACCAGGAAAATAGAAACACGTGGTAGAGAATGGCCACAAGCTCCCACTGCCGCTTCTGTCCACTCCTTCTGTCCTGGCCGGCAGACTCTGCCTCCTCCCCAGCGCAACTGCAGCGCCACCTCTGTGCGCTCTGCCAAAGCCAGGGGCTCTGCCTGTGCACCAGATCCCACTGGCCTTCGGATACACAAGGTCAAGGCCTCCATCTATTGCTCTTGGCTTGCTCCCCAGTCACTTGCTGGGGTATTTACAGTGACTGATGAAGATGGCACATACTCAAACATTCAGTGTTGCAAAATAAAACGGTTTGCTGTGAGAAACAATAACATAAGTACTCCTGGACTCATTTTGTTGACTTTGAGCCATTCTTCTGCCGTATTTCTGTCTCCCCGAACTGCAACCCCCACCTGGCATTCCTTGTCTCCTCCCTGGCTTTATTTTCCCCCATAACACATCACTCTACCAGAAGCACTGGATGTCCAATGTATTTTGGTTTGTCTCCTAACCACTGGAATATAAGCTTTACAGGGGCAGGGATTTTTGCATATTTGTCCACTGCTTTATTCCCAGAGTCTAGCCAGTACCCAGGGCACTTGCTCAAGAATATCTGAGTTAACGAGGTTCCAGCCCTGCCATTTCTGATCTGTGTGACTACAGGCAAATGATCCTCTTGAAGTCTCCCTTTCATCATTTCTAAGATGGTGGTGCTGACAGTACTTACTACATGGGATTGTGGTGGGGATCAAATGACAATGTGTGTTAAACATTTTAGGGGTGCCTGGGTGGTTCCAGTTGGTTAAGCGTCTGCCTTCGGCTCAGGTCATGATCCCAGGGTCCTGGGATCGAACCCCCGTGGAGTCTGCTTGTCCCTCTCCCACTGCCCCTGCCCCCCGCTTGTGCTTGCATGCACATGCTCTCTCTCTCTCTCTCTCTCTCTCTCAAATAAGTCTTTAAAAAAAAAAAAATCAACATTTTAGCACATTTTCTGTATGAAGTGTCCAACAAATGGCATTTATTATATGGTTATTTAGAATATAATAATTATACATTAGCATTCAAGTTTACCTTAAGTTTATTTAGTCCCTAAGAGGTACTTATTTGGGAATTTAGTGGACTGGCATCAAGAAGAAAAATAAAAGGTCTATAAATATGCTTTCCTCCTACTATTAAAGATTTCATTCAAAACCTAACCCTGACTTTAACAATGATGAACATCCAAGGAGGCAGTGCTGATGTCTACATCTAGGTTCTATGGTAAAAATTATGTTTAGTAAGAAAGTAATATCACCAACAGGCAGTCTGCTCTGACTGGCCATCCAAAATAGATCCCACAGCTGACAAGTGGGGGCCTCACTTCTGCCCTATTACCCGGGTCCTTTTTGCTTTCTTCTCTTCCCCCTCTGCTGTTACAAAGCCAGCTACTGCTGGGATCCCCTCTTTCCATAGCTCTGTAGTTCCAGGGTGGGGTCTCTGTTAGCATAAGGGGAGTATGAAAGGAAATGTACCTCTCTGTACCTTTATTTTCCCTTCAGGGTTTAAATGGAAAAAAGAGAAGGTGGGGTCCTTTTAGCCATTGTTGCTGGTATTAAAAGCCTTAAAAAAAATCAAGTTGGAGCTCTGAGTGCATTTTCCCACAAAAACCATGTTATATATAGTGGCTGGGTTCTATGGTACTATTAATAAAGCAGAATATTTCAGCTATGATTTCTGGGCTGTCCTGGGAACCTAACCACAAAGTGGGACCTAATTTCAATGAAAAAGTATGTTCAGAGTTCCCAGCAACCAATTTACGCACCCACATTCAGAATCCAACCCATCTGAAAGGTGAGGGCTGCTAATTCTCAGTAAGGTTGACACTTGCACAAAGATACCACAAATGTCGTGAAGAGTCGAAGCAAGCTGAAGAGTACGGTGGTCGAGCGGTACTTCATTTCTATTTGGATGGCATTCCTGATCCCAGTTCTAGAATACCAGGAAATGTGTTGGGTCTAGCTCAGAGAACTTTGTGAGAACGAAGTGTGGTAAAAGAACGCAACACATCCAGCAGAGCCTGGTTAGTGATAGCTATTTAACATAAGTTAGTTCTCTCCCCTCCCAGTGGTGAAACTTCAGTGTCTTATTCTTTTTACTTGGTTTTGTGTCTCTTCCTATGAATCTATTTTTAACACTTACATAGGGGAAAAATGCAACATTCTGCCAAATGAAACCAGAAAATGGTTACTTGCTCATTTCTTCTGGCTGACACACCTTGTCTGCGAATGGCAGCTTCTCCCTCAGGAGGAAATCTTTTCCATCAAATAAGCCTTTACGCCTTCCAAAAGTCCATGCCAAACTGCAAAAATCACCATCTTAGCTTACCATAGTGGTGAAGCTTTGGCAGTTGGGCCAACGCACATTCAGTGGGAGACCGAGGACAGACGTTAACTAACCATCCCACATTTTCAGTTTGTTTCCTTGTAGTCCTTATCCCAAATACACACGTGAGACAGGCTCGCCTAACTGGGACGGCTTATGTTCCATATCACAGTAACCCTAACGCATGTAACCAGTAAGACAGCTAAGACCTCCTGCTCAGGAAGAAGTCTGTGCCTTCAGTAGTCAGTAGGGTTGGGCAGAGAGCTGTCGAGGCCACTCGTTTTTTCAGAATGTTTCTCCCTCCCTTACCCCTCAGGCCCTCCTTACTTCCATCTTCTCTCCATGCCTTTCCCGGGAGAATGGGCTACTGCTCTCTATTCATCAAATCTCTTTGGAAGAAACCTTTCTAGTCTACCACCTCCGATTCTTTATCCTTTGACAAAATCTGAGACAAAACTTTTCTGTTAAAACAAAAAAATCTCTTGAATTTGTGCAATTTCACAGGGATTTTCTAGAACCAAAAACCTGGGACACAGAACTAGGGAGAACTGAGTGCTTCAATTTTACGTTTGTATGATCGTTGTATGAAGATTCCTATCTTCCCTACACCTTTCTTGAAAATCTGGTAGAGTTCCATTTCTTGTTCTGTGTCTCAAAAGAATATTATGTGGATGAGCCAGTACATTTAATGTGTTGGGAACACTTTCAAAAAGTTTAGTGCTCTTTCAACATATCTTTAATTTTTAAAGTGTGTATTTAGTGTCTGTCTACCCCACTCCCCATCTCCTTAAAGAGAATTATTTTGCAAGATACTGCATAGTAGGCAACTTGAGAAGCATAGTGAACTTTAATTACCCAATGTTTACCTGGATCTTCTGAAATAAAAACTGAAAAAACACAATATGTCTTGATGCAAAAATGTGTTGAAATATATACAGAAAGAAAGATAGTGTCTAATACACATTTTGACAGTACCCAATGATTGTGAAAAAACTGTGGAAAGTGGGAGCAACAATCAAACAATTGTTCAAACAAATTAATAACTTCCTCTTGAAATAATGTCTTTAGCACCTTGAGCAGTGTGGACTCCTTGATAATTTCCAGGAAATACTTTGTATTTCAGTCATACATAGTTGTTTCAAATATAGTAGAGTGTAAGAATTATTATAGTCTAGGGAAAATAGTATTTTGGGGGATAAAAAGAAGCAACTATCGTCAAAGTAGTACAAACCCTACAGCTCTTCTACAGAGATGACAATACTATAAAGTATTTGAGATCAACCACAGTGCAATGGTGGTAAGTGGCATTCAACTTTCAGTCTGTTATCTTAGAAAGTTTTAAAAGTCAACTAAACTCTAGAGCCCACAAAGACATACTGAAGCATACCAGGGCTACCCTAACTAGGACATTTATCTATCTGTTGTTTACTCAGTCAACGTCCTCACCCGGGGCAGACTGGATATGCAGTTATTACGCCATTTAAAGCAGGCGAGCTACTTTATTTGCCATACCAGCTGTCAAAATTATGATTCATGGATTCCAGCAGTCCCCCCAAATAAAGCTATGTTATTATCAACCATCTACCCATGCTCTTCACTCAGATCATCAAGTTTTCACACAGCTGAAGAGATGGTTAGAATGTTGGCATGTTTTGTTATTTGCTGTACTTGCCTAGCTTCTTATTAATGGATGTGGTGTGGGCACTGGGCAACCCACCTCACTCCTTATTCTAAAGATAAAAAAAGAAAAGTAGCCAATAAATCTTATTTTATATAAAATAGAATAAAAATAAAGCTTAGGAATTAGTTGAAATATCTGTTGATTATATAACTCTTGCCTACTCATCATACATTTATTGTTCAAGGTACAATAAGGCAATCACCCTAAGGCATAAGGGTGCATATACTTCACACCGTCTCTTTTATCAATCAATAGAAACAAACCCCTTATCAATAATTCGCAGTCTGCCAGATCTTGAAAATAATATCCCCTTTCCTTGAGGATGTAAAAATATAGTTAAAAAAGCACATGCCTTTGTATTGTGAGCTCCATAAGCAAACCAAACCAAAACCCCTGGGCAATTAGCTGGACAATTTTTCCTCAGTGGCCATTGTTGATACAGTTCTGACAGGAGCCTTCATAACACAACTAAGAACGTGTCCTCAAAGGCAAAACTTGGCAGTTTCCAAAGTTGGTAAGACCGGTGCTGGGCCTAGAGGATGGGGGAGGGGCGGGAGAGGTGGTGACGGGAAGCTTTGCAAATGCTGGTTAACCGAAGTGTGTTTTATTTCATGCCTCAGAAACTTGGGTCTGTCCACTTCTGCCTTTCTCATACTAGTTCTCTGTGACTGCAAATCACAATGTAGATCCAGCCAGCGCAGGGCTCTAGCGACTCCCCAGTCTGAAGAATGCACACCCATCCTGTGTTTCGCCTGCAGACCAGCAACTGGGCTAGGCTCGTCCAGGCCTGCTACTGGAGCAAGACGCAGCTCTGCAGGGTGGAAAGATGCCTGTGCACCCCCTGCAGCCCCTGACAAGTGCAATAGTCCCAAGCCTCACTCCAGACCCCAGTGGCCCAACTCTCCATTCTGGAGAACCACTTACCATTCGGGACAGAACCTCCCCGAATGTTAAATAAGGCACGCAGGGGAGAAGCCCCCAGCCCCAGGGTGGGGTCCGTTTCTTCCAGGGTCCAGCCCCCAGCTCTGCGCCCCCGATTTCTGAACACACAGCATACCAGAGAGGGCCAGCCTGACCGTTTGCACAATCCTTTCTCGTTGGCTCCGCCGTGGCGGGTGCATGCCGCTAGGTCTGCAGCCACGTCCAGGGGCCCGCTCCCCGCGCTCTGCCTAACAAAGCAGCTACCGCCGGGGGACAGCGGGGACGAAGCTGCAGGAAACCGCCCCCCCCCCCAACGCTTCACCAGCAAGCCCTGCAAGATGAGCCTAACAACTGCCTACCACGGCACCCTGGTGGGGGAAAGCCCCCAAGTGACAAGCAAACTTTCTCTAAATGGCGCCAAAGTGGGGTAAATTCTCCCAAAGAAAAGAGGATGATGTTGGGGAGAGGCAAGGGCGCAGTGCCCTGGTTTGGCTCCAGATGGATGGACCCTATGGGCCCTTCCCCCCAACCCCCTGCCAGGGAATGAAGTCATCCCCTCATCCCTTAAATCTCTGCCAGCCTCGTTTTTTTCTGCCCTTCCACAACAGGTTTGATCCCCGTGTGAGTGGGGCCACGAATAAGTGAGGGATGGGGTCAGAAAAGTTTGTAAGAGAGGGAGGGATCATCCATGGCAGCAAAGCATCCCCAGTCCCGACCCTGTTAAGATGAAACAAAATTCCCATCTGGAACTGTTTTCAGCGGTTCCTGCTCTGATCTGGCAAAGGGGAGGGAGGGGGCTCTGCGAGAGGACCCTCCACCGGTAGAAACTCTGCATTTAGTTGTTCGGCCTCCCCGCTCCCCACCCCCTCATCCTCTTCTAATGCCCTCCCACCCCCAGCTCGCCTACCACCCCACACCCTTCTCTCCCTTTAATTCATACATTTCTACCAGCCTAGGGGCCGACTCCCCCGCGCCTACCTCGGGTCTCAAGGCCGCGCCCCCGCTGCTCTCTAACTCCCAGTCCTGTGGACTCAGTGGGCTGTGGCCACAGGCAGGTACCGCCGCTATATACCCAGCCGCGCCGCTCCGCTCCGTGACTCAGTGAGTCTCTGAAACGCTTCTGTCTGTGGTGCTTCAAAATAAGAGTCCTCAAAGGAGGCGTGGTGCGAGCCGCAGCGAGCGGCCCCCAGGTTAGCCAAGGTTTCCCGCCCCCTCCTTCGTGCGGCGCTCCGCCCTTTGCATCTTTCCGCTGCCCCTTCGTGGGGCAGCAAGTGATGAGTCGGGCTTTCTCGGAACTTTGAGAAAGAACTGATAGTGGGAAAGAATTTAACTTTTTATTTCTAGGCCTGTGGAGATGTTGGCTGCAGGGGAGGATGATCTCCCCCGTTTTTGACTGTGTTTTTCCTTTATAGACTAAAAAGAAACGTTCAATGACTCTGACTCCAGGGCAACATTCTTGGGGCCTGGAATGGAAGCCGGCGGTGGAATGGTAGCAGCCCTGAAGGCCTGAAACTCCGGAGCTGAGGCTTGGGTGGGGGAGGGTCCAGTTCCTGCGGGCTACTCACATTTAACTGGGGTGCTCCGGATTTGCAGGTACATGCAGAATGGGCAGCATTTAAATAAGAAAATGCAGCAAACCCTGCGGTACACTCCTTTTTTAAAGTAAGAGGATAATTTCTAGATTTCCATTAATTAGCTTACTCTGTTATGCCTATCAATGCATAACTAAATTTAGGAGCCCTTAGGGTAAGAAGTGTAACTCGTTCTGATGTAGCAACATTTTAGGAACGTGGTCCCTATCTTGTCTTTTTCTTTGGTCATAAACTACAAGAGGCTCTGAGTCACTTGTTTTAACCTACTACCTGGGGATCTCTGTAGAGTGTTTTAGAGTAGGAAATGGACGTTTTGATTCCTGAATTAATTTCCTATGTAAAATTTGTGATTTATTGTGGGCCTAACCCTAAAGCCAGACCAGCAATTTTTCCTTGCACCAACTCAGCTAAGGACACCTTCACTCTGTGCATAATCCTTGAGTCCATAATCCTGTGGTTAGGTTAGCACACTACCACGGTTATTTCTGTCCTGTTACTACTGGAGTGTATGCTCCTTGACCACTGAGACCAAATTTCTTTTACACACAATAAACTGTCAATAAAATCAATGAATGAATGTTACCTAACATTTACAGAACATCTGTTGTGCCAGGGCCCTTTCAAGTAAATGCCAATAATGCCAACTAGATTTGAATAGCCAGTGGACCACATGTTTAAATTATTTAGCAATTTTATCCCTACCTTCATTAATACTGAACAATAGGGTTTCTAGGTTCACAGCCCTGAACCAGATACTCTCTCTCTGAAATATCTTTATTTGTAAATGTAAAATGATGTCTATAAAATATTCAAATAAACCCAAAGTGGATGTTTCCCTGTAACTTTACCAGAGATAAACATTGTTAACAGCCTATAGTCTTCCCTTCCAGACTTTTGTGTGTGTATTTAAACACATAATAAAACAGAGATTAGATCATCATTTACAATGATTCTCTAACCCACTTTTTTTTAAAACCTGTAATACACTGTAGTCATCTTTCTAGGTGTAACACAAGAGGACAAGCAGGTAAAAAAACTCAGTATTTCACTGTTAAACTTTGCCTTTGACTTTTTAGTTTGCTCATCCCCATGTCAAATGGCCATTAGGGCGGCAGCAATGACATCACTTGGCGTATCACAGGATTTTCTTGCAGGCTGCAGTGTGAAGTGAAGAAAGAATTCTAAAATGAGAGTTAGAATTTAGGAATCTGTGTCCTTAACTGTGGAACTCTAGGGTTTTCTTATTTCCACAATAATGGGATTACTTTGATGAATTTTAATGTTTCGGTTCTTAAATTTTGTAATTTTATGATTTCGGAGTCCATTCTCAACATGAACACAGAAGGAATAAATTAGATAAGCATGGGTTCCTAACAACGTACATGTTTACTCACCGTGGGAGGGTTCGTAGGGTGGAACAGATGGGTTGATTATCTGCAAGAAAACATCCAATTCCTTCACTCTCAAGAGGCAGCAAAAGAAGGATGACCCCTTGGGATCTGCCATCTCTGCCTTATTCTGTCTACAGGAGCCCAGAAAGCAGCATTTGTGTGGATCAGTTTTCCTTTCTCGGAGCGCAAATCCAGGAGGATTTAAGGAACTGGTACAAAACACTGAATATGCTAATGCTTTCAACTTTTAAACTTTTTATGCATGAAGTGTGGGAGGCGTGGATACATCTTAGCTATCACTTTGGCAAGTTCCAGAATTGTGAAAACTATTATCAGTAGAAGCACTGATAGGAATTTCTGCCAAGCCTGAAAAGAACACTTCATCCTCTCGTACTCACTGAGGATTCTGATCAACAACCTTCTCTTTAGATTTTTTTCCCTTCATTCTCCCTTAGCTGAAACTTAAAAGAGTTCTATGGTTTTAAGGGAAGATGAAAGGGGTAGAGAACAAACATGCAGTCGACTTTTACTTGACCAGGGGCTGCACTCTTGGGATTCCCTCTGGCCTCCCTGGGAGTGTTTGGCATTTAGGACTTAAAGTGTTTTGTTTTAGGACTCTTGACTCTAGCTTCACTTCTGGCACACTTTGGCTCACAGACCTATGGCTTCCGACATACAAATCTAATTGGAGATGAAATAGCTTGCTCAAGGGTCTGGTTGTTTGGGAAGACAGGTGGAATGGGTGAAGGTAATCCTTAAAGCCATTCCTTTACATGTTTTGCATCTTCTCTCAAGTGAAAAAGGTGAGACATAGGTGGTTAAAAACTAAAAAGAACAAAAGACAACTAAAAACAAATGGTGTTCACTGAGCAAACAAGATCTTGGCAGTGCAGCCAAATCATAGATTATATAGAGATCTACAGATATAACTGCTGACAGGTACTACACAGCACTTATCTCAGATGTGCTCAGCAGAGGGAACAATACTTTATTTTTTTTTTTAAAGATTTATTTATTTATTTATTTGAGAGAGCGAGAATGAGAGAGAGTACATGAGAGGGGGGAGGGTCAGAGGGAGAAGCAGGCTCCTCGCCGAGCAGGGAGCCCGATGCGGGACTCGATCCAGGGACTCCAGGATCATGACCTGAGCCGAAGGCAGTCGCTTAACCAACTGAGCCACCCAGGCGCCCCGGAACAATACTTTATAAATGGATAGTATTAGCAAAGCAATAACCTCGCACCAAATGTCCATTCAAAACACTACCACCACAGCTCTACATGGTTCAGTCATGCTTGTCTAACCTATAAATTAAGGCCAAATTCTGTATTCTCGTTCCTTTCATTTACATGTAGCAATAAAAGAATGTTAGTAAATCTTCAGGCATTTTGCTTAAAATAGTATTTTAATGAAAATTACCAAAAACTTGAGATTTTCTTAACTCTTGGCTTTGGGGTTGGCACATTTTCTATAAGGTGGCTTTTGTTACACATTCTCCTGGAGTGATCAATAGTGTGTACAATATGTTCTGATATCAATTCAGTATAAGGGAATATGGGAATAAGGGAATGAATATTCCATTCATTTCCGGTGCTTTGATACGATTTTTAAAAATTTGTTGATGTAGCTCTTGCTATATTTTTAAAAGGTAAAAATCTTGGCTGAATGGACCGTTTCTTTCTTATAGATACTACTTTTGCAAGGGTTCCCAACTCTATTCAGCCAGCTCTAAGAACAAGACTAGGAAAATAGTACAGCAATTACAGATTTTATCTGATATTGGTTCCAATTAATATTACTGGGAAAATGTTTCTGGGAGAATGCTTAAGATCAACTTTTTATTCTATTCATTTTAAAAATGAGCCCTTTAAAAAAATCTTGGACCACTTTGAATGTGGACCCTTTCTAATTAATTGCAGCATTTTCTAGGACACACATTTGTTTCCATATTAACTACCAAATTATTTTAACAAAATAAGAAATTTTTAAAAATGAAAATGTGTGTCTTCTCAAGAGGCTAAACACTGTGCATTATGTGATCATGAATACAGACTATTAGGGGAGGAGGTACAGGGCAAAGCTCCAAGGACAATTCATAGTTTCAAAATAAAAACAAATTAATGTATTCCACTGGCCAAGATAACTTTCTGGCTCTTTGGTTTGTACATAACTTTTTATTAAGAGCAGAGAGAAAGGATAAGGAGGAAAGAAATGGGACTGCTTGTACTTGTGTTAAATGTGACTAGAACCCAATGGACATAAAATAGTACATGAGAGGGAACATGACAACCAGAAGGTCTGCGGTTGTGGAACGTAGAAAAAGATCACGAACTTGCAAACAACAGAACAGACAGCATTTGTGAGAGCAAAGTAAGCCTTGAGCCTCCGTGCAACTCCAGAGGAATCACGGAATCGGAGCTATCAGGGGCCTTCCGAGATCAGCTAGTAGCCAGGTATCCTGAAAAGGGCATGGGCTTTGGAGCCACACAGACCGGGGTCAATCAAAGGCTGTCGCCATGATCTTAAACTCCTAGAGTTTCTGTTTTCTCATCTGTAAAATGGAGGTCAAGGAATTTAGCTGGGATTACTGCTGAGAAGATGAAGGGAGAGGCTGCCTGTGTAGTGCCTCACGTGGTGTTGGATATGGAGAAGGTGGAGGCTGGTTTTCTTCCCCTTTTAACGTGTACATTTATAACCTTATAGTATCTCAGGAATGTGTTTTACACAATACAGTATTTAGTTAGGAACAGAGTAAAAAATAGTAATCTGTACTTTACTTTGTGCTGACACTATGTCCATTACTTCACACGCATTCTCCTAGTTTATCTTCCTCGACGACCCATGGGGAAGTATGGTTGTTACTGCCATGCCCCCCTTCATGGAGGAGGAAGATGGGCACAGAGAGGTTAGGCAACTTATCCGAGGACACAGAGAGGGCAAGTGGAGGAACAATGACATAAATTGTTAACTCCAGGACCCAAAGTCCAGAGACTATAAATTTGGACTGAAAAGTATATATTTATGCTAAGTCTATTAACAGTCTCAGGACACTAAGATATCCATCAATAAATCAGTAATTTATTATTGCAAGTTTTATTCTACACAGTGTCTGTTTGACCTGAAATAGTTAAGGCAGTTTCTGAACATGTCCTGCTTCATCCACAGAAGAATCTGACTCATTATTGAGTATCCTTTTCCAAATCAAATGAGTTATGCTGGCTCTGATGGAATCATCCACAGATTCCACGTGGATTACTGAAAAGGCATAGTTAAAAGGAGGAATTTGCCTTTTATGCAATTCTCCTGAGTAAATGGGGAAATACTGTTATCAGTTGACTGGTTAGTTTAACTTCATCCTGCCTAAGAAAAACCTTCAGCTGTGTCTTACAAATATAGTGACTGATAATAGATAAATATGACACCATCAGTTTAGGATTACACATTTTCAATATTTTAGATTAATCGCAATGGCAATTCATGAGGTTATGGGTGAGGTGACAGAACTTTGTCCATGGATTCTCTTAATACTATTGCCTCTGATGACACCAGAATAAGGAATCCTGTGTTGCACTTCATATAGACGGCTCTGGACGCTTCCAAAACACACAGACCAGCCATCATTCCATTGTCGCGCCCAGAAATACAGGAAGTGAAACTACCTTACCTCAGTATTGGAGCTGCCATGGGTTTGCAGTGCCTTTCTCAGAATGAGGATTTAAATGCACAGGAAACGGTGGACTCCAACAGGATGGATACAGAGAGGAGACCGCGTTTACAAGGAGGAGGGATTTCGGCCTATTTTCCCTAACTGTGAAATCTTCCCTCTACCAAATCCTTTACATCCTAAACTTAAGCATCCATTCCCTTGAAGTAATAAACTAATCCTCTGGTTCAAATTAATAGGATTACGTTCTCTAAATTACTTAATTTCTCTCATTAGGGAAATACACAGGGGTTTGCTTGGGTGCAGTGATGAAAAGTTTGCTAGCAGAGATATCCACCTACTAAGAGAATTGTGGAGATTATTTCATAGTGTATGTCTTTGACACAGTCAAATGTGCTAACCGAGACTCTAGTATGGAAAGGGAATGAGACAATATTCTAATTAAATTTTCTTTTAAAACAGAAACTTAATAGATGCATTTCACAATGGAAAATTCCCTGAATGTAGATCCTAAAACTCGTAAGAGGAAATATTTGGTAACCGTAATTAAAAGAATTAATTCATCTGACATACAGCTTATATGATTGACAGTTAAAACAACTGACTTAGCAATATTGATACTGCCTGTGATGGGCCCATTAAATAAGTTATACTATGTCACCCCTGACACAATGAAGTACTAGATTTCAAGAGATAAAAATCAAGATTTTTATGCATGAGTTCATTAGACGTGAATGAGTCCTATTGTCCCAAAGAACTGAGATCATTATTCTTATATCAGCATATCATATTTGTCTATTTGTTTTTAGTAACCTAAGACAAAGTTAAATGATTCGGAGGCAATTTGGCCACTTGATTGGGATGGAAATCAAGGGCCTTTTCGAATTAAACTTTGGTTCAATCTGCTATATTCAGAAAAGCCAGTGGCCTATAAATGTTTTCAAATGGCCACGTCTTTTATTATATGTAACGAATTTTAATGAAAAATGGCACATGAATAAAGTTCAAAGAGAAAAGACTGAACTGAGGGAAATCGGAGCTTTGAGCCCCAGTTTAAAAAGTGTAATTTCTGTGCAAAGCGGACAAAGTTAAGATTCAGAAAGTAAAGTTTTTAATTCAAGAAAGACAGTAATCGTAAAGACTAAATTCAGTCTTACTTCCTGAAAACCAAACCCTCTGCAAATCGTTATCTCAATTTTTAAAAAGCTTCATTAGAGATTAATTTATTAGCAACAGGTATATACACGTTTTAGCGCCACGGTTGCATTTAGTTCATTAGTTTATAGGTGGTAACATTATTCAGTCTTCACTTGTGGGTGGCACAAGGAGAAGCCTGACATAACTTTGGTGTCATTGTTCCCTTGTTTGTTTGTATGACACTTAACGAAAGCCTCTGTCCTGGCAATGGATAAACTGGTCTGACAAAAATTATCCTCTCAGGTTGACTCCATTTTGGAGAACAAAGGCACAGTCTTTTGGCATCACAGAGGAATTAATTTTGGATTCAGTTACCTGCCCCAGAGTCATCACAATATGGCCAAAAGACCCTGCATGAACAGCCCTAGCATGCTGGGGGCGGGGGCGGGAAGGGCCCGCACCCCACCAGCTATTCGAGGCCACGTGGTGTTACTTAAGGAGAAGGGGATTGCTGATCCTTGAACCACCTGTTGCTCAGAGAGAAGCATCAAGAAAAAGAGAGGAAGTTAAAAGGGATTAGCAATGTTCTTTATTACAATGAGGGTAAAAATAGATGAGGCCATTTGTCATTTATGCAGTGCCTGTGTCCATAATCTTGGGAGGGGCCAATTTGTCACTAGGCACTGTAGGTACAGTGGCTAGTGCCCACAATACTTTTGGCAGCCCAGAAAAAAACTTTTTATTTGAAACATTTTTATACTCAGAAGGAAAAAGTGAATAAATATTATAATGATGACTGTATAATAATGAATCTAACCGGGATTATATGCATCTCTATACCAATGCAGTTATAAAATATAATTCTAACTTTTTTTTTTAATGGAGAAAGGGACACACAAAGGCAAAAATGCCTAGGGCCCATGAAGGTCATAATGTAGCTCTAATCTTAGGTAGCTGATGTTTGTCTGAACCCTTGACACTTTGCTTTCATGAGCCATAAAGACAAACTCTACCACTTAGTCTCTATTCACGGTGTCTTCTGTGTGAACCTACATCAGTAGGTGTCACCAGGTTTTAAAAGAAGAAAACACAGTCTCACATTCTCAAGCTCTTTATAATCTAAGCGAGGAGACAAAATCAGCTGTTAACAACAGGTGCTTTGCAGTTGTTCACTCACTTGGACATTTCTTTTACGAGTTAATTACTCATAACTCCCCTGTGAACAAACTGCACATCTGGGAAAATAAAACTGCCCACTGAACGTGAATTACTGGAGCGTAGGTGAAGCACAATAGTTAATTCATTTGGATACCCTTAAAAGGCTTAACAAAAATCCCTCAAGCGCTTAGAAGTTGGACTTGTGTCTGAAGAATAAGTTAGCATCAGGTTGATCATGATGCTAACTCAGGATCACAGCAGGACGTGATTCCAAGCTAGCAAGTAGCTCCTAATACTTCCCTGGGTTACCCACGCCCCCATTTAGACAGCCCCTTTGCCCAGAGCTTCTGTTGATCTGGTGTCACTCAGCTTTCCTCTGCAAAACGTTCTACCTTTCACTTCTTAAGTTCCTAAGGAGTTCTTTTACAATTTCAACTTGTTCATGGTAAGAAAAGAGTTCTTTTGCTACCAAAAAAGCTCCACTATTTGGTAAAACAATGGCTAAACTCAGTTCATTGTTATCATGTATCTACTCAGACTTACTTTTTGAAAACGGATTTTTTTTTTCCCCAGCTTCACTGACCTATGATTGATAAACAAATAATTCTGTATATTTAAGGTATACAACACAGTGATTTTAAAAAAATTCAAATTTGAGTTGTATAGTTGACACAATGTTACATTAGTTTCAGGTGAACAACATAGAGATTCAACTTCTATGTTATGCTATGCTCACCACAAGTGTAGCTCCCATGTGTCATCATACAGTGCTATTACAATATCACTGATTGTATTCCCTATGTTGTGCCTTTTATGCCTGTGACTTATTCACTCCATAACGGGAAGCCTGTATCTCCCACTCCCCTTCACCCATTTTGCCCATCCCCCACCCCTTCCCCTCTGGCAACCATCAGTTTGTTCTCTGTATTTATAAGCCTATTTCTGGTTTTATTTGTTTTGTTTTTTTAGATTCCACATATAAACGAAATCATATGGTATTTTTCTTTGTCTGACTTAGTTCACTTAGCATAATACCCTCTAGGTCCATCCATGTTGTCACAAATGGCACAACCTCGTCTTTTTTTAACAGCACCATAATATTCCATTGTGTGTGTGTGTGTGTGTGTGTGTGTGTGTGTGTGTGTACACATTCATCCTCCCTATCCAGTCCTTATCCATTTGTCTATTGATGGACACTTGGGTTTGCTTCCTTATCTTGGCTATTATAAACAATACTGTAATAAACATAGGGGTACATAGATCTTTTTGAATTAGTGTTTTTGTTTTCTCTGGGTAAATACCCAGTGGTGGAATTATTGGATCATATGGTATTTCTATTTTTACTTTTCGAGGAACCTCCGCACTGTTTTCCACAGTGGCCGCACCAATTTACATTTCTACCACCAGTGCATGAGGGATCCTTTTTCTCCACATCCTCAACACTTGTTATTTCTTGCCTTTTTTATTTTGGCCATTCTGACAGGTGTAGGTGATATCTCACTGTGGTTTTGATTTGCATTTCTCTGATGTTTAGTGATGTTGAGCATCTTTTCATGTGTCTGTGGGCCCTCTGTATGTCGTCCCTGGAAAAATATCTAGTCAGGTCTTCTACCTATTTTTCAATTGGATTGTTTTTTTGGTGCTGAGTTGTATTCACTCTTTATATATTTTGGGTATTAGCCCCTTATTGGATTACAATATAGTGTTTTGACAGAAGTATACCTTGTGTAATGATTACCACACTCAAACTAATGAACATATCCATCACCTCACACAGGTATTATTTGTATGTGTGTGTGTGTGGCGGGGGGGGAGGAGGTAAGACCACTTAAGATCTATCATTTTAACAACTTTCAAGTATACCAGACTTTCAATAGAATAAATTATCTCATCAGGTCCTAACTCCTCGGAAATGAGGCATTTGGGCAAAAGTCCCTTAGTCTCATGGTCTCTTCATCTGTTCACTGAAGAGGCTGAACTGCATGATCACTAATGTTCTCTTCAGCTAGACGGTTCTAAGATCAGACCTAAGGCCAACCCACCCGACCTGGGGGTGTAGGACTTTTGTGGCAACTCTTCAAATGGGTATTGGCGTATCACATAGAGCAGTGGTTTTCAATGATAATCCATTGAAAAGTGAGGAAAATACTAAAACCTTTTCTTTAAACTTTTCTTTGTGTATATTTTATAATATGTCATAATACATGTATATATTTCATGTTTGTATATGTGAAATATACATATACGTACATATTTGTGTATATATACAACATATACACTCACACACATACATGCATACAAAATATCTTTCTAACAAGGATAAATGACCAAAAAACTTCGTATGTCATGGTTTTAAGCTAAGTTAGAAAGGGGTCGAGAACAAATTAGGTAATCAACTCAATTCACCAGATGATGTCTGGCTGAGGGTCTGCTTTAGGATTTCCATCTCCAGCTTTACCTTTAGCACTATATGTTTCTAGATATATGGCTTCAAACATGCAAATTTAATTTAAGATGGTCCATTTTACACTAATTTGGGGAGGGGTATAGAATGAGTCAAAGTAATTCCTTTGAATTATTCCTTCTATAACAGATTCAATGAAATACTCCAGACAGTTGAAGACTTGAGAAAGCCACAGCAGAGGGCTGGAGCTTCCCCCACGTGGATCCCCACTCCCATCCTGTAAGTTACAGAATAGATTATTCTGGGTGTAGCTTTATGTCTGCTATTCTTGGAGTCTGGATGTTGTACACAAGCAGAGCATTTGACCTGCCCAATCTTTCTTCCTATTGATGTGGCAGGACCCATAACCCAAGAAAATGAAGAGACATTCAGTTCTGTTTAACAATTTAAATTGAGATCCTCACTTAATATATAAGAACAGTATCATTAGATTCCTTCATTGATTTCAAATATTTCAAATTTTATATGTCTACTTCCAAAGTTTTATTCATGCAGGTAATTTCTGGAGCTCTGTAACTATCATATTCAAACTGACAAATTGCCACTTGAATACCTGGCTTCTGGAAGCCCAAAGTTTTATTTTCTGAATTAAAGTGGAAGTTCCTTCTCATACCTTTGGATTTTTTTTTTAAAAATATTTTATTTCTTCATCTAAAACTAATGATGTAATGTATGGGGATTAACATAAGAATAAAAAAAATGCATATACTTGAAGTAGATTTATCTAAAAAAAAAATTTTTATTTCTTTATTTGAGAGAGAGAGCATGCAAGCATGAGCAGAGTGGAGGGGGGCGGGTAGGCAGAGGGAGAAGCAGACTCCCCAGTGAGCAGGGAGCCGGATGCGGGGCTCGATCCCAGGACCGGGAGATCATGACCTGAGCCGAAGGCAGAAGCTTAACCAACTGAGCCTTTGGATATTTTGAAGATAACTGTAACCTGCTTGTGGTTCTTTAAGTGTATCCTCAAAAACTTTCACTGAAGTCATACGATTTCATATTTAAGAGCTCATGCTTTGGGTCTGAATCCCAACTTTGTCACCTGCTAGGTGGATGTTTTTGGATAACTTATTCAATCTCTCTGTGCCTCAGTTTCCTCCTCTGTAAAATGGAAATAATGCTACACACCTCATGGAGTTGCTGTGAGGGTTCACCGAGCTGTTGTAAATTATGTGGCCCAGTGCATGTGGTATTGTTGCCAACAGTTTAGCAATTTCTATTGTCATTACTGAGCAACATGGCCACATGGAGCCATCAAGGAGTTTATATTCCAAATAAGTAACCAGATGAAGCAAACTGTTAAGGTACCACCTTGACTAAGTCAGGAATATAGATTAAAGCTCTTTTAAACTCTTAGTCTATCAAAACAAGACTGATGGAAGTGCCACTTAAGTTCACCACAGGAAAAGAACAAGAAGGGAAGGGCAATAGAGACTTGACAGAAAAACAGCCATTAGGGACTTAAATACTATATTCCACAAATGAGTTGGCTCCATCATAACTCACTTAGATCTTGCACAATTCACTTCAAGTCCTGTATTTTCAATTTTCAAATCTGCACTATAGGGAGTTGGATGAGATTACAGCTAACATCTATAATTATTATACAGTTATTATAAATCATCACAGGAAATTCTACAAAGACAGATTTCTTTGCTTCTCTGCTTTTTGACACCTGGGTATATAAATAATTTGTGCATTGTTCTAAGTCTCAATTAACTTTTTCCTGTAAATAATTCAAATGAGCTGTTTTATGTAAAGTACTTCCTAGACACTTGGAAGTCTTTATAATTATTTTCAGTAGCAGAGGGATCAAAAGTGAAGCACTGAAAGATGAAACGAACTGCTCTGAGGGCAGAGATGAGAATTCTGAGCTCTCAATGCCAACGTTTGCTACCAGGTGCCATTGAGCGCTTTGAAAAGGAGATCCCTGTGTGGGTGGATCCAGTATCTTTTCTTCTTTCAAATGGAGCCCTGCTGGTGACACTTCTGAATCCTGGACTAACTCTGCCAGCTTCTGGTTACTTCATATTAATCAGGGCTATTCTGGAGAGATCGGGGAGAAATGGCCCAGCAGCCTCTGCAGTTATATTGTACCTGCTTCTCTCTCAGAGAAATACAGCTGGCTTTGCTATGTTGCAAATAACTGACATATCAAGTCAGTAAATAAAGCAGTTCCCTAAATCACCAACTTTGGTACAATATCATTATGCAAACTGAACTCTGTGATTTACATTTGCTACATAGATAAACTCTGAAGCCTCAGTTCTTTTTTACCCTGGAAGCTGCCTCTTAGTTTTTTTTCTCATTTTTTTAAAAAAGTGTTTATTATGGAAACATACAACTAACAAAGGCAACAGAAAATGTATCCATAATCATAATCACCAGCACTATTATTTTTTCCACAGTCTTTTCCAGTCTTCAAAGCATAGCTACACAAGGAGTGTATAATTTTATAAGCTAAATTTTCAGCATCACTATACTATCATTAATGTTTTTGTCTTCACAGCCTTATCATTACTAGTTTTAGAGGCTGCATAATATTTCATTAATTAAGACAAGAGCACCAACATTCTGTGTTCTTTGGCTCTTAAGTTTCTTTCTTTTGACAAAAGAAATGCTACAGTGGGGTGCCTGGGTGGCTCAGCTGACTGTCCCACTCTTGGTTTCAGCTCAGGTCACGATCTCAGGGTTGTGAGATCCAGCCCCACGTGGGGCTCCGTGTTCAGAGAGGATCTGCTTGAGATTCTCTCTCTCTCTCCCTCTCCCTATCCCTCCGGCTCCTCCCTACCGTGCTCTCTCTCTCTAAAATAAATAAGTAAATAAACCTTTTAAAAAATGCTATAGTGAACATTTTCAGGCTTATACATTTTTTCTCTTTGAATTATTTCCTCAGGGCAAATACTGAAAAGTATAACTTTGGGGTCAAATGTTGTCTGTATAACTCTTGACGTTTATTGCTAAATTGCTTTTTTTTTTTTTTTTAAGAATTCAATTCTTTGTTAGTGATGATAAACATTTTCTTGGGATGATGACATCTTCCTGAAGAGGGTGATAATAACGGTGGCTTATTAAATAGGGTTTATATCTAAATTTAAAAGGAGTGGCTATTTTTGGAACCAGGTTGTACTGCATTCTAAGATCACCTTGATACAGTGGTCAGTCTGTGTGCTGTGGTGTTCCCCATTTCTGCCCTCTGGTCAGCTATCAAATTCCTCTATTTCCTCTTAAGCAATGTTCTGATACTTTCTGATTCAACTGAGGGCTGGCCAATTGTATATCTGGGGATCAGAAGGGTAGGTTCATTCACTAGTCTCCTTTCTTAAAGTTGCCAACAATTAGAAGTTAGTGAAGTTTTAAACAAATTCCGATACAAGATTAATGCCCTCTATTTCTGGCTAGGAACATAAATAAATAGATTTCTTGGTTAAGAGAAACAATTTCTCTCTGTTGGTTCTGTGGCACACAAAGGTGTTTCTAACTATGTTTAGGAATGTCTGAAATAATTCTTTCACATCTCAGTTCTTCTCCACCCATGCTACAAAAGTGTCAAAATAAAATCAATGTCAGTTCATATTATTGGTAACAAATATTATTTGCCACTCTGGAAAGTTTGGGAGATGAAACAGAAGATTCAAAGAGGCACTGCCAGTTTCTCTGCATAATTGCCTCCTCTGACATCTTCAGTAACTGTCAACATATTTAATTAGACAATATGTCTACTGGCTATTTAACTAACTTGTTAAGAGGTAAGCTTCTTCTCAATGGATACAATTGTAACTCAGTGTTCAGGGCATGTCTGAAACTGGGATTCAAGATATTTTTGTGGCTTCTTGGAAACTTTCATCATCTCTGGCTAAAAGTTTCATCAATTATACATAAAAAGAATACTACAGTGCTTCTAATGTACAACTTGCATTTTCCCCCCACGTTTAACAAGAAAATGCTTATTATTTCAGCTGCTCAAAGAGTTTCTAAACATCTCTTCAGACACATGTCTACAAAAAGCCACCAGAAGGGGAAAGATACACTTTGTGTTTCTCTCCCTGCTTAAAGAGGAGACACTATTTTCCCCACTATATCTTGTGTAAGTGAAACAAAAATCCTTTGACATTTTTCTTTGCTTATTTTTACTCTCCCAGATTGCCTTGAGTCTCTGACACACTTCTATTCTGAAATCCTTCAGCGCTGACTTCCTTATTTGGTTGCTGGAACTGCTCTTTGTCTTGTTCAAACATTCTGCTAAGCTTGCAGCCTCCCTTCACCCCCGCCCCTTGCCCACTGCTCCCCCTTTCCTACACACACACACACACACACACACACACACACACACACACACACACA